>NW_024704769.1:1665263-1767967 GCF_018977255.1 Callorhinchus milii
AGGCTTGTGTGGGAGGAAAGGGGGGAAGGGGGGAAGGTGGAAGCGAGGCCGGAGGGGGAGAGAAAGAGAGAGAGAGAGAGAGAGAGAGACAGTGAGAGAAATTCCAGAGAGAATCGCAGTGCTCAGGTCAAGAGTGAGTCACTGACCACCAGAGCTGGTAAACACTTAACGAAGAAAGACGTGAAGCGAGAGACGGAGAGGGAGCGTGTGGGCGCGCGCGCGTGTGTGTGCGCGCGTGTGCGTGCGTGTGCGTGCGTGTGTGCGAGAGAGAGAGAGAGAGAGACGCTCGCGGGGCTCAGCAAGTCTCGAGAGGAGACAGCTCAGAGGACAACCTTATAGAATCGACTGTAAAGTGTAGTGACTGTGTGTGGGGGGGTTTTTTTCCCCCGCGGGAGAAACGGGGCAGCCGGTCGCGCCCAGCGGCGTGTTTCCCCCCTCCACCGCCGCCCCACCCCACGCGCTCCCCCTTTGCGCACAAACAGCCGTGGGTTGGGGCGACCGAATTATTATTATTACTTTTGAAGGGTTTATTGCTCCCGCAAAAGCCATCCGCCAATCGACTGGCGATCGCGTTGCTGCTGACCGCTGGGAAAAACAAACACGGGGGGGTGGGGTGGGGGGGGGGAGAAGTTTCGCCCCACTCGGGAATCGGGTCTACACCATTTCCCTTCCATTTCCCTTCATTATAAACACGACAGAGCCTTCTGTTTCAATCAGAGCCTCTGACGTTTCCGTCTGCGTGAGGAATTTCCTCCTAAACGCCCGATCCTATTAAAAAAAAAGTTCCTGGCTCGATTATGGGGGGGTGGGAGTGGGGGGGGGGGGGGGCAAAAAAAGTCCTGACCCCATCGCAATGTCTCCTAAGCCTCAAGGAAATGACGATAGTTATTCCTAACATAAACGGTACCACGATTCTTTGGTCACTCTGTGTTTACACCCTCTGCCCAACAAGTGGGAGCGACAAATTGTTTCACTTAGCTAACAGGAAGGGTGGGCGCGCGGGGGGGGGGGGGTTAGTGTCTCGGGGGTGGTGGGGGGTGGGGGGGTGACGGTTGGCGGAGACTGACAACGAGACAGGGAGGGGGAGAGTTGACCGTTAGCACGAAGGCCTTTAAGTGGGATTTTAAGGTGGGGAGGGGGCGAGGCGGAGGGACGGAGAGAGTGACAGAGTGACAAGCTGAAGGCACGGCCACCGATGGCGGAGCGGAGAGAGATTGGGGGTGCGGAGGGCGGGTGGGGGGGGGGGGGGGAGAGGGGACAAACAGGAGGCCGGCGCCAACTGATAGTGGCATCAACCCACAACCCACGTCTCGGACACTGACAGAAGTGAGGCCATACGAGTGGCAGAAACAGCGTTGGGACGGCAAGTGGTGACGTCAGTGTGGGCTCCTCGGTGCTGGGCTCAGTCCCGGCCTCACTCGCCTCAAGGACCGTCCGACCGGTCAGTATAGCCTCATGTCCATGTGTTGGTAGATCCACTGGAGGAAGACGGTGACCTTGGTGTAGACCCCGGGTCTGTCAACTTTCCCACAACCGTCCCCCCAACTGATTATCCCGTACAGGTTTATCAATCCATCCTTAGGGCACACGAGGGGTCCTCCCGAGTCACCCTACAGAGAGAGAGAGAGAGAGAGAGAGCGAGAGGGAGAGAACGAGAGAGAGAGATTGGATCAGTCAAACCTCTTATCAACAATAATAATCCTCGCATTCGACCCGGCGCCTGGTCACGGCTTCGAGATGTCTCAAAGCGCTTCGTGGGATACGCTGTCAAGTGGAGTGACTGTGCGTTTTGTGGGCGAAGGCGGCAAGCCAATAGCGCCAAGCGACGTCCCCACAAATTCCTTCCCCCACCCCCCCCCACCCACCACCTCCTTTATCCTTGCCCTGTTCCCCCCTGTGCACGGTGGGTGGGAGTGGGGGGGGGGGGTGGGGGGAAGGGGAAAGGGGGAAGATATCTCACTGACCTGGCAGGCATCGTCAAGGTTTCGAGTGTCTTGGGCACAGAGCATATTGTTGGTGATCGGGAGGGTGTTGGTGTGGGACGCCAAGCATTTGGAGCGTGGGACTAGCCTTACATTTCCTTCCTTAAGTCGCTTTGAGTAGAAGGGTGAATCTGCGGAGAGAGAGAGAGAGAGAGACAGAGAGAGAGAGAGAGAGTGAGATACGGACACAGAATACGATCGACAAGAGAGAGGCTGTGAGACAGATAGAGAGAGAGAGAGAGGAGGAGGAGGAGGAGGAGGAGGAGGGGGCGGTGGGTGTTGGAGAGAGATCCGGAGAGTGTGATATAGAAAGAGAGAGTGTGAGAGAGACGGAGAGAGAAGAGAGAGTGTGCGTCGGAGAGAGAGAGAGCGAGAGCGAGAGCGAGAGAGAGAGAGAGTGTCGGAAAAGTAGGAGCCACGAACTCACTCTGACTTTCTTTGCCGTAGCCGGAAATTTCGCACTCGGTCCAGTCGGGTAACTCGAGGCCGGCCTCGGGGAGGCAGACGGTGTTCACAAACTGGGTCGGTACCGCACACTGCTGCCCCACTCTGGGCTTCAGTTTAATAAGAGCTGTGGGTGGGGTGGGGGGGTGGGGGGGTGGTGGTGGGGAGGAGAGAGACAAGAGACAAACCAACCCGTTAGACAGCGCCGGCATCGACTGGATACTAACACTAATAATCCTGATGCACAAACTATTCGCGCCCTGGGGGGGGGTCTCGGAGCGCTTAACCGTGGCGGAGCCGGTCTCTGAGCCGATGAGGGTGGGTGGGGGGTGGGGTTGGGGGGTGGGTGTTGGGGGAAGAGGTGGTCGTAAGCCCGGTTGAAGAGAAAGTGAGTGTGTGGGGGTGGGTGGGGGGGGGAGCGAGGCGGAGGGATTGAGGGAGAGCGTGACAGAGTTTCGGAGCGCGCGTCTCTCTCTCTCTCTCTCTTACTCTCTCCCCCACCCCCCCTCAGCGTTGAGGCCAACAAGCCCCCGGAGAAAGAAAATGGCTCGATGGCTGGCTGGCTGTTTGCGGAGTGGGGTGGGGGGTGGGGGGGTCGAGGCGTCCAGTGAATCCCGCTCAACCCCTTTGAGGCTTCCTCCTGCGTCACTTGTCCTTATTATTATTATTATTATTATTATTATTCATTATTATTATTACTATCGTTGTTTTATTGGTAGCCATAAAGGAGGCGTAAGGCGGACTGACCGATATCATTGTCCTTCGTCCGGTCGACAAAGTCTTCGTGGATGAAATACTTCTCCACGTGGAGGATCTGCTCGTTGGGGCTGGTCTCCGCCCGGAATGTTCGGCCCATGATCACCTTCAGGCGCTCGACCTGCGAACCTGGGAACGGGCGGAGTGGGTGGGGGGAGCGGAGGTGGGGGTGGGTGGGGGTGGGGGGGGCGGGGGAATAATCGTCAGTTTGAGAGGCTGGGTACAGCAGTACATTCAGAGCCCCCCCCACCCCTCACCACCACCCCACACACACACACGTACACACGCACACTCGTAGCAACGGACCACCCCCCCCCCCACCCCCACACACACCCATAGCAATCAGACAACACCCCCCCACCCCCCCATACACACACCATAGCAACCGGAGTGCCCCTCGCCCACACCTCCCCCCCCACCCTAGCAACGAGCCACCCCCCCCCCCCCCCCACACACATTGCGACTGGAGAACCTCTCCCCATCCCCAACCCATAGCAACGGGACAGCCCCCCCCTTCACCCCCACCACCCCCCCCCCCCGAAACACACCCCTAGCAACGGGGGCCCTCTCAGTCTCCTCCAACCCCTAGCAACGGAGAGTGCCCCCCACCCCCACCATACCACCCATAGCAACGCCCTGTTCTGAGTAATTGGGAGTCTATATTGGTGCTGTTGGGTGGGAGGTTGGGGTGGGGGTTTGGGGGGGGGGGTGGGGTCACAGACTGACCTTTCGTAGAAGCAGTGAGCGGCGGTCAGCACCCAGCAGGACCCGATGAGGCTCCCCCCGCACAGGAGGCCATCGGTGTCGCTCTTGTCGGAGTAGAGGAAGATGGCGGCCTGCCAGGGGTGGGAGGAGATGTCTGTGGGGATTCCTCCCTGATCCGGTACTGCACTGGCTTCGGACGCCGCTTCCCACACGTCTCGACTGCGGAAAACAAGGGGGGGGGGGGTGCGGGGAGGGGGGAACAGGTTTAGTGTTATTACGTTCGAAAGGTGGAACAGAGCTTTGCCTTCGTTACAAAAAAACATGTGTTTGCACCTCCCTCTCCCCTCCCTCCCTTCCTCTCTCTCTTCCTCCCTCCCCCCTTCCCTCCTTCTCTCTCTCCCCATCCCTCTTTCTCTCCCCCTCCCTCCCCCTCTCTCTCTCCCCCTCCCTCTCCCCCCCAACCCCGGCTCAGGGTGAGGCGCTCCGGGAACAAAGGCAAGTTGTTGTCGGGTGAGGGTGGGGACTGGATTCCGACATTCTGTGGGCCAACCTTGGCCTACAGTTTCAGCTCCAGGGAGAACCCCATCTTGCCCCCACCCCCTGCCACCCCCCCCCCCCCCCACCCCCCCAACCCCCCTCTTCTCTCTCTCTCTCTCTCTGGCGATCCTTACCGGACACCGGGCACCGCTTGACATCGCAGTATTCCCAGGTCACGTGTCGTCCCTTCCTGACGTGGCACCAGGGTTGACTATCCTTGTCTGGATTCCTGAAACAACAGCAGCAGAAGACCGGGGGTCAGTTTTGTGTCCCCAGCGATCACGTCGACGAGACCCCTCTCGAAGCGCTTCACGGGCTACGCTTCTAAATCCAACCAACTGTATATTTTTGGGGGCGAAACGCAGCAGCCAATTGCGCCCCCCCCCCCCAGCGACGTCCCCCCCACAAACAGTCGTGGATTTAGTGGCCAAGCTGTTATTTTTGGAAGGGATTGTTTCCCCCCGAAAACCGATCCACCAATCAACTAACAACCGGGTTCCTGCTTGCCACGAGGTGAACAGGGACGGGTGGGGTAAGGAAACTTGCCCAATGTTTCATCCCACCCGGGAATCGAACCCAGGGCTCTCTCGCTTGTGAGGCGAGCTATAGGGAACCACTGAGCTATAGGGAACCACTGAGCTATAGGGAACCACTGAGCTACAGGGAACCACTGAGCTATAGGGAACCACTGAGCTACAGGGAACCACTGAGCTATAGGGAACCACTGAGCTATAGGGAACCACTGAGCTATAGGGAACCACTGAGCTATAGAGAACCACTGAGCTATAGGGAACCACTGAGCTACAGGGAACCACTGAGCTACAGGGAACCACTGAGCTATAGGGAACCACTGAGCTACAGGGAACCACTGAGCTATAGGGAACCACTGAGCTATAGGGAACCACTGAGCTATAGAGAACCACTGAGCTATAGGGAAATCCACTACAGGACAACCAGAAACCCTGCAGGTAACGGGTTCATTGTGCCGAATACAGATTGGCTCCAGTCCTGACGATGTTGTGGGTGGAATGCGCGGCCAGTCGCACCCAGCGACGTCCCACAAACAGCTGCGAAGTGAGCGAGCGATTTATCGGGGGATTGTGGGGGGGGGGGGGAGAGAGAGAGAGAGAGAAAGAGAGCGCGAGAGAGAGAGAGAGAGTGTTAAGTCCTGGAGTGGTGGGAAGGGTTTCTGACCTGCAGAAGTTGTGGCTGCCCAGCCCGAGCTTGCGAGCGCCAGCCATCCATGCATTGTTCTTCGTCTTCCGCAAGGCCAGAGAGTCCCAGCTCAGGCAGGGTCTGCCCGAGAGAGAGGAGTCCTTGGTTCCCCGGTAATCCACTCCAATTCCCGTGTAGCACTCAGATCGCCGATCTGCAGCCAGACGAGGGGGAGACACTGGTCAGCGCGCGGCGAGTGAAAGCTCGAGCTCCCGTGTGCACAGTCGCATCACATTAATGATAATAATATTATAATAATAATAATAAGCCCAAAGCGCTTCGTAGGGTTATATACTGTAAAACAGAGGTAGCAACTGTGTGTTTTGTTAACCCCACAGCCAAAGCACTAACTAATTGACTGACTGACTAACTAACTAATTAACTGACTGACTGACTAACTAAATGACTAACAAGCAGACAGTGACATCAATGGCCGAGCTGTGTGTGGTTAGACTCCAGCAGTTACTCCAACGCACTCTCTGGGCTCCCCCTCAAGCCTTGGCTCTCACCAACCTGCGCCTAATACTCTCCGGAATTGGGTAAGCAGTGGGGGGGGGGGCGTCCCTCCAGAAGGGAGAGAGGGGGTGTGTGGGTGAAGGAGGGAGGGGGTGTGTGATGGAGGGAGGGGTCGGGTGGGTGAAAGAGGGAGGGAGGGGGTGTGTGAGGGAGGGAGGGGTTGGGTGGGTGAAGGATGGAGGGAGGGAGGGGATGGGTGAGGGGGTGGATGGGTGAAGGAGGGAGGGAGAGACTCACTTTGTGGGCAGGTTGGAATATCGCAAGTCTCCCAGGTCAGGACCTGATGCTTATACACATGGCACCAGGGAGCGCCATCATTGTCTGGGTTCCTGTAAAAGCCAAAGGGGAGAGAGTTACGACCCAAAAGGAAGAGGGAACGACAACAACGCATTCCGCTTAGATTTTTTTTGAGGTTTTAACGTGTCATAGGAACGGGGGGGAAGCCATTGAGTTAGATCATGGCTGACCTGTACCCCAAATCCCGTAACTTTACCCCGTACCCCCAACAGAGATCCAACCACCTCGGTCTTGAGAGTAATAATAATATTCCTCGCATTTGACCCGGCGCCTGATCGCGTCTTCGAGACGTCTCAAAGCGCTTGACGGGATACACCGTAAAGCGCAGCGACTGTGTATTTTGTGGGCGAAACCCGGCAGCCGATTGCGCACAGCGGCGCCCCCCCCCCGCCGCCCTCCCCCCCCGCGAACAGCCGCGGGTTGAGTGCCCGATTTCCAAAGGACGGCGTCTGAAACGCTAGCGGGTGATGGTGCCGTTGGTCCTTACCTGCAGAAGTTGTGGTTGCCCAGCCCTAACCGCAGAGCCCCGGGGCGCCGGGCGTTGTAGACGGTGTGAGCCACGGCGCTGGAGTTCCAGTTCAGGCAGGTGTACCCCGACAAACTCACACTCCACGTCCCCCTGTACGAGGCCCCGTGTCCCAGAGCGCAGTGAGCCTGGGTGTCTGCAACACAAAGCCAACCGCGGCGTTCAGCGCTGAGCGGATCGCAGCGCGGCACGAGGGTGGGGGGGGGGGGAGGGGGAAGGAGAGAGGGAGAGAGGGGGGAAAGGGAGAGGGGACGAGGAAGGAGAGAAGGGGGAGGAGAAAGGTTGAGAGTGGGGAGGGAGAGGGGGGGGAAAGGGAGAGGGGACGAGGAAGGAGAGAAGGGGGAGGAGAAAGGTTGAGAGTGGGGAGGGAGAGAGGGGTGAGGAGAGAGGGGGTGAGGAAGGAGAGATGGAGGGGGGGTGGGGGGGTGCGGAGAGAGCCCTGTGGCGACGCAGACACTTACCAATCTCGCAGCGGGGGCCGCTAAAGCCATCGGGGCACTGGCACACAAAGTGATGGGAGTAAAGAGCTTTGCGACACCTCCCCCCGTTGTAGCACTTGACTTTGCTGCACTCTGCGGACAGGGGAAGACAGTCAGTGAGGGTGGGGGGGGGGGGTGGGGGGAGTGTGGGGGGGTGGTGTGTGGGGTGGGGGGGTGGAGAGAGAGGTCGGGACCCTAAGACCCGACTACACACACACGCACACACACACTGAGCTAAGTTGTCATCGTGTTTCCCCCACTCCACCCCACACACATCGCACACGTGCGCGCGCGCACACACATGCAACATACACAAGCACACACACACATGCACACACACGCGCGAGCGCCCACACACACACATGCAACGCACATGTACACACACACCACACACACGTACACACACGCGCGCGCGCGCGTGCGCACACACACCGCACACTTGTAAGAGGAGCGACACGCTTCGGACCACAGAGAGCTACACGCTTACCCACGGTGGGCACGGCGTGGCACTGGATGCGCCTGCCCGCGCACCGACAGTACTCCACGCGGCGATTCCTGCCTTCCAGCCAGCTCTCGCCGTTCACACGCGTGCCTGACGTGTTGGAGTCAGTGCACTGCCCTGTAACACGGAGAGAGAGAGAGTGTGTGAGAGATTGAGAGTGAGAGAGTGTGAGAGATTGAGAGTGAGAGAGGGGGAGAGTGAGAGAGTGAGAGTGAGAGTGAGAGAGAGAGAGAGAGTGAGAGAGAGAGTGAGAGTGAGAGAGAGAGTGAGAGAGGGGGAGAGTGAGAGAGTGAGAGCTTGAGAGTGAGAGAGAGAGAGAGTGAGAGGGGGAGAGAGAGAGGGAGAGAAGGGGAGAGAGTGAGAGAGAGGGGGAGAGAGTGAGAGAGAGTGAGAGAAGGAGAGAGGGAAAGGGAGTGTGACCACGACTCGTTTTTTTTGCAGTCGTTTGTTTTTTTCGAAGGGATTACTCAGTCCCCAATCGGTCCCCACTCCCCCCCCACCCACCCCCCCCATCCCCCCGGATTATTCCCCCCGGAAAAGCCATCCGCCAATCGACTAAAGTTTTCTCTCCGCCGCCCCCCCACCACCCCCCCCCTCCCCCTCCCACCCCGGGGAATCGAACCCAGGAGTGTGGTAGGGGTGTGGGCGGAGGAGGAGTGGGGGTGGGGGGAGCGGTGGGGAAGCTCTTATCGCCGAGGCCAGCTGGGGCGTGAGCGCTCACGTGCGACCCATGATGTTTTTAATGGAGAGACCCCGGAACACGGCACGTCCGCAGGTCAATAAAAAATAACAATAAAAATAATACTGATCCCTGCGTTTGGCCCCTCGTCACGTCTTCGAGACGCCTCACAGCGCTTCACAGGACACACTGTAAAGTGTAGTGGCTGTGTTATTTTTGTGGGCGAGACGCGGCAGCGTTTCCCCCCCCCCCCCACCACCACAAACAGCCGTGGGATGAAGCGATCAAATTATTATTCTTATTTCTTTTGGAGGGATTGTTACCCCCCGGAAAAGCGATCCCCCAATCGACTAACAACCGGGTTCCTACTGACTGCCGGTAACCAGAGGCGCGTGTGTGTGTGTGTGTGTGGGTGTGTGTATGGGTGGGGGGGTGGGTGTGGTGGGGGGGGGGGGGGAGTAAGGAAATTTTCCCAACATTACGCCCTGACTGACCCGCCCGGGAATCGAACCCGGGTCCTCTCGCTCGCGAGGCGAGGGCTCGAACCCCTGAGCTCCAGGGAACTCCACGCTCGCCCCTCAGAGACACCCCCACCCCCTTTCTCCCCCCCCCCACCCCCACCACACCAGATCTTCCACACTCCTCGCTCACCTTGCGATGGTTTATACATAAACCGTCGAGTCCCTCGCCTGAACCGCGTCCGTTGACCCTGAAATGAAAGTTTTTTCATGCGTTAAAGGTACCCTGCGGGCAGACACCCAGACAAAGCTGCCCCCACCAACACCCCCACCCCCCCTTCCATTTAATTCTCTCTCTCTTCCCCCCTCCCCCCACCCCCACCACCACCATCCCTTCGTCTGTCAGAGAAACCCAGCAAAGTAGGAACAAGGAACAGGCCATTCAGCCCATCTAGCCTGCTCCCCCAATTCCCCCCGCGCGCTCCCCCCCCCCCCCACCCCGCACACCCACACACACCTCTTAAACCCCAAGTCCCTCTGCCCCTCACACCTCAATCCGTGTCCTCACTTCCCGGAGACAACACACGCGCGGAAAGACAGAGAGAGAAGCACACGGCCACATACAGAGAGAGAGAGAGCGAAAAAGAAACGCAGATACACAGAGAGTTTGAGATAGAGACAGACAGACGGACAGACGGACGGACACACACACAGTGACACAGACACAGACACAAACCTTCGCTTCCCCACTGAGGCAGATGGTGAGCATCACACAGCACAGAAATCCCAAAAGCCTCATCGTTGTCGAACTTCCGTCGAGGCTGAAACCCTCCTCGTCTCTGTGAAGACAATTTCACGATCGGTCAAGCGTTCGGACACTCGGACGCGGCCCTCGCGCCCCTCCGCTCAGCTCCCAGCGAGCCCCCTCCGCCCGGCCGAGGGGGGTCAGCCGGCAGCTGCCACGGGACACTACGGAGACAGAGCACAGCCCGGCTCGGACACTGAGGTCAAGTGGAGTCCCTGTAGCTCAGGGGGTTCGAGCCCTTCGCCTCGTAAGCGAGAGGACCCGGGTTCGATTCCCGGGCGGGTCAGGTCAGGGCGAAACCTTGGGCGAGTCTCCTTACAGCCCCCACCCCCCCGCCCCCCCCACCACCACCCCTTCAAGGCGCTGCGTGAAAAAGAAAACACACGCAAGTGTCCCCTCGGGGACGTGCGTGGTTGGGGGAAGGGGCGGTGGGTGGGGCGGGTGGGGGGGGTCTCGAACCCACAACCTCCCGGCCTCGGAGGTGAGAGCGCGGTCTCCAAAAGTGGAAGGAAAAGGGGACGAGAGGGACATTTGAGTACATTCGTAGCTTTTTCCCGGGGTCTCGCGGTTGAAAGAACGGGGAGAGGGGAACGGATAGAGTGAGTGGGGGTGTGCGCGCGCGTGTGGGGGGGGGGGGGGGAGTGGGGGTGTGGGGGGGGTCTAAATGGGGGGGAAACGACAACAACAACAACTTGTATTTATAAAGCACCCCTCACGCGGGGAGAGCAGTCGGGAACATGGCAGTAGCTCCTCACGTCCAACAGAGTGCAGTGCAAACCGCAGTCACAGATGTGCGCACACACACGCACACACACACGCACACACACCCACGCGCACACGCACACACACACACAGCACGAGGCTTTAACCCTGCGCGTGCTGGAATGCTCAGGTCAGTCTACGAAATACTGTCGCCCTTCGCCCACCAAACAGGCAGTCAATTCGCTTTGGCGGTGAAGCGCTTTGAGACGTCTCGAAGACGTGATCAGGCGCTGTGAGCAAAGGCGATGATTATTATTATTATTATTATTATTGTTGTCATCCATCCAAGCCTTTTTAACCCAGAGAGACAGTGAAAGTCAACAGCTGTTTGGCGAAGCCTCACAGAACGGGTCTGATTTCACCGGGACGAGAAAAGGGAAAAGCATTCAAATCCAGGGGGAGGGTGGGGGGGGGGAGGGGGGGCACTGGTCAAGGCAGGTTTTTGTGTGTGTTTATTTGATGAGACCACTGTGCGCAATTGGCTGCTGAGTTTTGCCCACAAGATACACAGTCACTCCGCTACTTGCAGGACATTCCGTGAAGCGCTTTGAGATGTCGCGAAGATTTCCAATGCAAAGGATCGTTATAATTATTATTATTATTATTATTACTACTACGGCACCTTATCACATCGACCCGACAGCTCAAAACGCTTCACAGGATAGCACTATAAAGTGAAGTGACTGTGTATTTTGTGCACAGCAATGTCTGTGCTGGGGCTCGCTCCCCCCACCCCTCCCCCCAATGGAGCTCTCTATAATTTAATATTAACTCTCTCTCTCTAACGGTAGTTATCCGGCTGTTTTTAAATGCCACGGCAGACTCGGCTGCGTCCGTAGCTGTGAAAATGCTGACCCCCCCTACCCCCCCCCCCACCCACCCACCCCATTCTAGAAACTTTTTTTTTAGGAAAAAAATACCTTCTAACCTCAACCAGTATTTTTTTTTCTCTCTCTGAGGCTTCGCCAAACGCTGGATTCCTAACACTGTGTTTCACAAGAAGGGGTGGAGGGAGGGGTGCGTAGAAGAAGCAAACGAACCGATCTTGAGATGATTGCGCCAGAGAAAATGTGACACAACCAGAATAACAAGGTCGTTCTCGCGCGGGGATGGAGCTGGGCACAGACCGAAATAAAGGGGGGGATACAGGAACTCATCGGAAATAACCATTATAATCCTCGCGTTCGATACAGCGCCTTTCGGAGGGGTCGAAGCCCCTCACAAGATTTGTGCATTTGCAGGTTTTTTAGGAAAAAAAAGTCTTTGCATTTGATAGAGCGCCTTTAAGCATATAAGACTGCGCTGGAGAAACATAACAGAGGTTCATCCAGTTCGCTTTCCGCTGTCCTGGCAGTCGTTTGACTTCACGTATCCCCAAACCATGCACTGTATCCCGAGTTATTATTATTATTATTATTTTCCAGCAGATATCTAGTTCGTTCGTTCCTGAGACAAACGACGCTCATCGCGTGCCACTGAGACGTCCCGAAAAGCAACTGAACCTCAGCGTCCGATTCGCACGCGGCAACGCCTTCGCAGACAGAGAGCCTGAGGGATTGATTTTATCTGGGGTGGGGGGGGTGGGGGGGTGGGTGGGTGGGGGTGGTCGGTGGGCTTGCAACTCGTTTGCCTCCCACAGCGAACATTCTTGACTCCCATCAGATAACCTCCCACCACACCCACTAAATATGCCAGGAAAAAGGGTGACTCCGCTGTGATCTAGAGGGGGCCGGGAAGGGGGCGGGAGGGGGGAGGTGGCGGGGGGGAAGAAAACCCGAGAAGCAAACTTCTTAGCGTGGAACAAGCTGCCGAATTCCCAGCGCGGTCACGAAATGACTACCTTCACTCCGGGAGCATCGGACTGAACCAAGAAAACAGATAAGCCCTCGGGGTCTTGAGACATGAGAGAGGGGAGAGAGAGAGAGAGAGAGCGAGAAAGTGAGTGGAAAGTGGGGGATGTGGGGGAGAAAAAAAAGTTTCACTTACTTTTAAAAGTCTTTTTTTTGCTGCTGCTGCTGCTGGTGGTGGTGGTGGTGGTGGTGGTGGGAGGGATGGGGCTGGAGTTTCCTTGCGTTGGCTGCTATCTGCCTCTCGCTGCTGGTGAAGTTGCTCCCGAGTGTGTGAAGGATGTGACTGAGTCCTCTTTTAAATAGTCCTTCTCCGTGAGTCACTCTCTGCCTTTGCTCCTCCCCGCACTGGCACTGGGGACTGATGTCATGCCGGTTTATCTGTGGATTTTATTTGGCCGCTCGTGCGGTGCGGTTCAGGCCGCCACAGGCATGTGGCGCGAGAGAGCACTTTTGAGAGCCCCGGGACAGCCGACTCCGGGGATCGTAAGCTATGTTTGCTCCCCGCGCCCTGAGGCGCCTCAATGGAGCGCTTCCCGTGTGATACACTCGGCTGCGCATTCTGCCGGCGAAACGCGGCAGCAGAGGTTGAGCGCAGCGCGGGGTCGTGGATCATTTACTTTTATTTATTTCGAAGGAATTATTGTCCCCACCTCACCCCCCCCACCCCACCCACCCCCCCCAGCCCCACGCCCCGGAAAAGCCATCCGCCAATTCCACTAACAACCGGGTTCCTACTTACCGCGAGGTAACCATAGGGAACAGGAGGAGGCCATTCAGCCCCTCGAGCCTGTTCCGCCATTCTATTAGACAACGGGTCACCTGTACCTCAACTCCGATGGTCCGCCCTTGCCCCATATCCCTCGGTGCCCCTGAACCAATTCGTTCAGGAACAACATTGAATCGGTTTCCGCTCGGAAATAATATCTGGTCTCCGTAGGGTTTGGGGACACGACTTGTCAAGCGACCGAGAGGACGGTGGGCGGCGAACCGGGTAGACTTTGATCTTCTCTCGCTCGGACCAACATCTCTCCGCCTCCATCTTGAAAACCTGAATGGATCCAGTCACAATCCACAGCTTTTCGGGGCCGGGGGGAGGGGGTGGTGGGGGGAGAGAGGAGAGTAACAGATCTTCGCTCGCCATTGTGTGAAAAACCAGCTCCCGATTTCACTCCTAAATGGCTTGGCTCTAATTTTAAGACAATTTTAAGACGATGCCTTCCTCGTTCGGGATTCTCCCCACCCCCCCCACCCACTGGAGGAAATAGTCTCTCAATAGCCCAAGCTATCAAGAATTATTGGGGGCGATGGGATTCCGTGTGGGTCAGACCCCCGGCCGATCGCGGTGACGAGTTTCTGCAGAAACCCGCTAACCGAAACCGCGGGGTGTTAAGCAGTTGCGAGCTGGACACGACTGGGGTTAGGGGGCAATTAATGGTAAATCTGTCCGGACAGCTGATAAAATCAGGATGCAAAGAAGTGGAATGACACAACAGTACGATTAATGTGTTGTTTGCTCTGCAAGCGACATGTAGAGCAAACTGTGAAATTCTTGCATTCCTTAATCTTTACTGGTTAGGCAAAGACTGGGTGACAAGACTGACGCTCTCCCGTTACTGACTGTTAGGTTTCGCGTAAAACCGCTTGACCCGGAGTGAGTCAGGGACGGGCTTGGTAATAAGGCAATAATTAATAAACTCTTAGCAACATTCCTTCCGTGAGACACCGCGCCTGTCTGTCACATGGGAAGGACGTCCCAAAGTGCTTCTCCCGTTATAATTCGCCGTATCGTTGCCACGAACCACGCAGTCACCGCACTTTAATGTATACCCTGCGGAGCGCTTTGAGACGTGATGAGGGGCTGCGTCAAACGCCGGGATTATTGTTGGGCGCTGTATGGAACGCCAGGGCTTTTATAACCGTGTTACGAGAGGCTGTTAACGTGAGGGCAGCCGGAATTCAGTCGTCACACCGACCTATTGAGGCGGATGAGAGTGGTCCCCTTTCTGTGCTGTAATGACTCTCTGATTCTACGACTCCTCGCTACCAAAGTTTGGTTCTCAGAAGATTCATTCCACTTGCGGTGAACGTGCTGAGATTTCCCAATGGCAAACCAGTCCGTGTGGTCACTGTAACCCAGTCCCGTTCCCCTCCCCTCCCGGAGAAGGTTATTAATTCCTGGCAACTGAGGAATGTGATGGTGTTTTTTTGTCAGCATTGTTGTCTCTGCGAGAAGGAATCCAAACGGATTCACTGCCAGAATGCTTTCTGGCTCTCAGTCTCTCGCACCAGGACAACCACATGTCTGCTGCTGAGCGTTGACTGTGGCGTACGATCAATCGAGCGGCTTTAACCCTCTCTCTCTCTCTCTCTCTCGCTCGCTCGCTCACTCTCTCTCTTACTCTGTCTCTCGCTACTCATCTCTTACATTCGATTCCGTGCCTATACGCCTCAAAGCGCTTTGTTGGTGAGCGTAGTGACCGTGTTTTGTGGGCGAATGCGGCAGCCAATTTGCACGCAGCAGCGTCCGTGTCCCCCCCCCCCCCCGAAACTGCCATGAATTGGACGCAGATGTACGTGGCAGTAGAACAACAGCAGCAACAGCAAGTGACATTTACGCGGCGAGGGAGGGAGGAACAGAGGCTGCGGAGGATGTTGGAGGACGAAGATTTTGAACTCATTCCTCTGGGGGAATGGGGGAAGCCATTGGAGCTGGGAAATGATATTAATAATAATAATAATAATAATAATCCTTGTATTTGATAATAACGCCCTATCACGTCTTCGAGGCGTCTCAAAGAATATACTGTAAAGTGTAGTGACTGTATGTTTCGTGGACGAAAAGCGGCAGCCAATCGCGCACAGCGGCGTCCCCCACAAACAGCCGTGGGTTGAGCGACCGAATTATTTATTGCATTTATTTCGAAGGGATTATTACCCCCCGGAAAGCGATCCGCAGATCGACTAACAACCGGGTTCCTACTGACTGCCGGTCACCAGAGGCGCGCGTGTGTGTGCGCGTGTGCGCGCGTGTGTGTGTGTGTGCGTGTGTGTGTGTGTGCGTGTGTGCGCGTGTGTGTGTGCGTGTGTGTGTGCGTGTGGAGTAAGGAAACTTGCCCAAAGTTTCGCCCCTGACCAAGAATTGGTCCTCTCGCTCGGGAGGCGAATGATGGGAGTGCTACGGTCAAGGAGCTTCGTAAACAAGCACTGATGTTTGCGCAGTTACATACCACGAGTTTGTTAGTATACACCAACAGAGTAGAGACATCGTGAGGTGCAATTTATAATCATTCAACAACACGGAAAACATTTGTGTTTAATGTACAAATACTGTAATCTCCATCATATATTTCAGCCAAGTTTCCTTACTCCACCTACACGTCGTCTCTGTTTACTCAGCATTTCACTGGTTGTTAGTCGATTGGCGGATTGATTTTCCGGAGGGGTAATAATAATAAAAATAATAATTTGATCACTCAATCCACGAACGGGAAGAGTTGTTGACCAAGACATCAGGAGAGAGAGAGAGAGAGAAAAACTCCCTTCTCTTTTCCCGACAGCGTTGCAGGAATCTTTTAACGTCCGCCTGAACAGGGTACAGAAGGGGAGTGAGGTTCAACGGCTCACGTGAGGGACGGGGTCTCTGACGATGTGGTTGTCTCTCTCTCTCTCTCTCTTTCTCCCCCACCCCCCCCTCCCCTCTCTCTCTCTCTCTCTACCCCCCCACCAGCGCTGTACGAGAGTGTCAGCCCAGACTGTGAGCTCACAGTCCCCGATGTAGGGGCATTGGCTCAAACTCACAACCACAACCCCCTCTGACTCAGAGGATGAGAGCGAGAGATAGAGAGTGACTGAGCCTTCGCGCTATTGTTATTACTAACGTTCGCAACAGGAAGGTGCGGGATGAATGAGGTGGGACTGATCGGAAGAGCAGAGTGCTTTGCAAGTGGAAAGATGTCAATTACATCAGCAGCATCCCTTGCTCCCCCCCCCCCCACCTCTCTCTCTCTCTCTCTCTCTCATCCCTCCTCCCTCCCCCCCCCCCCCTCTCTCTCCCTGTCTCCCCGCTACAGCGATAAGACTACTAATCCTCGCATTTGATGCAGCGCCTCATCACGTCTTCGAGACGTCTCAAAGCGCTTCACGGATTATACTGTTAAAGCGTAGTGACTGCGTGTTTTGCGGGCGGGCGGGCGAAACGCGGCAGCCAATTGCCTGCAATCCCCCCCCACACCCCCCACACCCCCCGGTAAAATCACTTGCTCGCTTCACGACTGCTTGTGAATCTGGGGAGAGTTTTGAGACGTCTGTCTGTTCAGGCGGACTTTATATATCGCGCCCCGAGAAGAGAAGGGCTCGTCTCTCTTTCTCTCTCTCTCTCTCTCTCTCTCTTTCTCTCTCTCGGTACCCAGGCCAAAAAAATACACAGTCACGCCATTTCAGGACAAGCTTTGAGAACCCCTGCTGAGGGTTATATAAGGGTTATACAAAGTGCAAAAACTATATTAATATTATTTTAAAGCTATACTCGGTCCGGCAAGCGTCATTTGTTACAGCAATACAGGAATCTGCTTTCATCACTCCCAAACAAATGAGCTCGTGATGAGTTTACTGTGTATATATGTATATATATATTTACACGCGCGTAAACAAGTGTGGTCGGGATATGGACAACTTGTTGACTTACGTGATGGCGACAAGTAAACCTGCGGTCGAATTATCAGGAGTTTAGTGTCAGTCTTATGTCAGGAGAGTGAAGTGCTCGGGGAGAGGGACCGAGGTTGACATCACGTGCTATCTGGTCTCTCGGAGGGATGTAATAATCATCCGTGCATTTGATACAGCGCCGTATCAATGTGTGGGGCGGGGGGGGAGAGCGAGGGGGAGAGAGAGAGTGAGAGAGGGGGGGAGAGAGAGGGAGGGAGGGGGAGAGAGAGGGAGGGGGAGAGAGAGCGAGGGGGGAGAGTGAGGGGGAGAGAGAGCGAGGGGGAGAGAGAGAGCGAGAGAGAGGGAGGGGGAGAGAGAGCGAGGGGGAGAGAGCGAGGGGGAGAGAGAGAGGAGAGAGAGAGAGAGAGAAAACGATAGAGGGGGAGAGAGAGAGAGAGAGAGAGAGGGAGGGGAGAGAGAGAGAGAACGAGAGAGGGGGAAAGAGAGAGCGCGATGGGGAGAGAGAGGGAGGGGGAGAGAGAAGGAGGGGGAGAGAGAGTGAAGGGGAGAGAGAGTGAGGGGGAGAGAGGGGGAGGGGCAGAGAGAGCGAGGGGGGAGAGAGCCACATTGTGAGAGACGCCATGTTTCCCACCTCGGGATCGGGTGTCCAGCGTTTTGAACTCCTCCCCGTGTGAAGGTGGAACGTGAACGTAATTTGTACTGTATTCCAAATAGCTGCCACGTCTGGCTTCAAAACCACAGTCACTACACCCGCCAGTGATGACTGTGAATCGCTGAGCGGTTTGAACACTCTCGGATTAATACAAATACAAACTACTCTTTCGCTTCCTGGCGCTCAGGGACGGAGGGAGGAAATAATAGCATAACAATAATCCTGGCATTTAAGACGTCTCAAAGCACTTCACAGGATGCACCGTAAAGTGTAGTGACTGTGTACTTTGCGGGCGAAACGGGGCAGCCGATCGCGCCCGGCGCCGTCCCCCCCCCACACACAAACAGCCGTGGGTCGAGCGACCAAATTATTACCATTGTTTTGGAAATTATTTCTGAATGTTATCGCTGAGGAAATAGTACTTTTTGTCTGTTTTTTTTTGAAGGGATTGTTATCCCCGGAAAAGCGATCCATTGATCGACTAACAACCGGGTTCCTCCTGACTGTAAACAGAGGCGCGTGTGTGTGTGTGCGCGCGTGTGTGCGCGTGTGTGTGCGGAGTAAGGAAACTTGCCCAAGGTTTCGCCCTGACCTGAGCTGACCCGCCCGGGGAATCGAAGCCGAGTCCTCCCTCTCTTGCGAGGCGAGAGGGCTCTGACCCCTGAGCCACAGGAATGCACTCGTCGCAGATTGATTAGGGAGTTGGGACACACTGGGAATGTCAGCGGCGTTAAGAGGATCAGAATTTGTCAGGTGAAAGAAGACCAAAGTCCATCCAGTTCACCTTCCACCGGTCTGTCCGTCACACGCGCACATCGTGTCCGAATTAATACACTGCGTCCCACGATGTTGGTGGTGTGTGGGTGGGTGGGTGGGGGGTGGAATCTGCTCTGGTTGTGTTTATTGATGAGAGGCCAACACAGGGCATCATTCCGACGCGGGTTTGCGGTCACATCGTTTCTCCGGTCCTGCTGCCTTCTCTGAGTCCGGTTCCGTTACTCTCTGCGCCATCCCGTCCCGATGGATGAGTGGACGAGTGACTTACGCCAACTCCCTGTGTGTGGGACTTCCCAACTCTTCCCTCCGCGCCCTCCATACTTATCCAAAGCTCTGCGGCTCGTGTTCCTCTCCCCCCACCAGACCCCATCACCCCCCCCCACCCTCGCTCCCCATTCCCCCCCAGAGAATAGAGTTCCAATTCCTTGTCCTCACCTTCACGGCCCTCCGTGGCCTCGCCCCCCCCCCCCACCCACCTCCCCGCCTCTGCGATCTATTGAAACTTCACCGACCCGTCCTCTCCCTCCCCTCGGCGGGCTCCGGTCTGCTCCACATACCCCCCCGCCCTGCCACCGATGCCCCCGCCCTCTGGAGCCCTCGCCTCTCTGAAGGCCCGTCTTCTTCTGCGCCTAGTGTAGTGTAGTGACTGTGTATTTGGTGACGCGAGCAAGTGAGTGGTTTTATCTTGGAGGTGGTGTGTGGGGGGTGCTGGTTGGGGGGGGGGGTGCGAATTGTCCGCCAAGACACCGGGAGAGAGGGAGAGAGAGAGAGAAACTCCTCTTTTTCGACAGCGTCGCCGAGATCTTTAACTCCAGGAGGTCTCAGACGAGGTTTAAAGTCTAATCCGAAAGACAGTGTCTCTCTCTCTCTCTCTCTGTCCCTCCCGCTCCCTCTCCTTCTCCCCCTCCCCACCACCCCCCCCCCCAGCACTGTGCTGGAGAGTCAACCGGGACTGTGAGCCTTGGACGTTTGGGGGGAAGGGAGGGGTGGGCTGGGGGTGACGACTCTTGAGCTCGGTGTTCAGTCTGACCTTGTCTCGTGTTTCTGGCCAATGTCTGTGTCATTTGTGCTTCATCACAGTCAGTGATGTGAGCGAACAGTGAGATTTTCTGGCCCGGGAACAATTTTTATTAATAACAATCCTCGCGTTCGACCCGGATGCCTTATCACGTCGTCGGGACGTCTCAAAGCGCTTCACCGGGACGCGCCGTAAAGTGGAGTTGACTGTGCGTTTGGTGGACGAAATCGATTGGTTACCGGGGAGAGAGAAAGTGTGAAAATGTGGGAGAGAGAGAGAGGGAGAGAGTGAGAGAGGGAGGGAGGGATGGAGAGGCAGCAAGAGAAAGAGAGAGAGAAAGAGGAGGAGAGAGAGAGAGGGCGGAGAGAGAAAGGGATAGAGAGAGAGAGAGCGAGAGATGGAGACAGGACGAGAGGGAAGAGAGCGAGAGAGAGAGTGAGTGAGTGAGTGTGTGTGTGAGAAGGAAAACGTTTAGAGAGGAAGGGAAGGATAGAGGAGAGAGAGAGAGAGAGAGGGGGAGAGAGCGAGACAGAGAGAGAAGGAAAGAGAGTGAGTGGGGGAAGCTGTGTTACTCTGTCAGTTACTCTGTCGGTAACACAGTCGCAGTCATCGTGGTAACCGGTGAGGCCGGGGCTGTGATGAGCAAAGGATACGCAGCGCAGGTGTGAGTAATGTGTTTGCCTTCACTCTGCGGAGAAACCTTTGTCCTCGAGGCTGTAGGTGTGGCAGGGAATGACCCGGATTTCCACACTCCCATCTTGTGCAAAACGCTGGCACTAAATGCCAACACACGCTGTCACCCCAGCCATCCCCGCGCACGCTGACTCCCGTCAGCGGTCTACACGGACTTCAGACGAGCCGTTAGGACCTCGCTCGCCCCCCCACATCCCCGTCCGTGGCCCCCGTTCAGTAGGACGTTCACGATCTCCCGCAGCACTGGTTCGGATGAAGAGGACCCCTTCAGCCCAACTGATCTCATCGTCGTCAAGTGTCTGACGCTCACGGAAACCCGCCACCCATGACCGGCCGGGCGTCTGACACGCACGGAAACCCGTCACCCGTGACCGGCCGGGCGTCTGACACGCACGGAAACCCGTCACCCGTGACCGGCCGGGCGTCTGACACCCACGGAAACCCGTCACCGTGACCGGCCGGGCGTCTGACACGCACGGAAACCCGTCATCGTGACCGGCCGGGCGTCTGACACGCACGGAGGAAAACCCGTCACCGTGACCGGCCGGGCGTCTGACACCCACGGAAACCCGTCACCGTGACCGGCCGGGCGTCTGACACGCACGGAAGCCCGTCACCGTGTGTGTGAGCACCTTAACGGGTTAAACCCGAAGCTTCCACACACAACTCCTCCGCACGGAAATTCCGTGTCAGGAATGGAATGCGCAATCTCTCCCCGGACGGACGCATTCCGCTAACCTAATTCCAGAGAGTATTAGGCGCAGGTTGGCAAGGAGCCAAGGTTTGGGGCCCCCCCACCCTCCCGCGAGTTTGCGTTGGGGGTGACCGCTGGAGCCCAACCAGCCAGAACCCCATTGATGTCTCTGTCTGGCCAAGCTTTCCCGCTGGTTGTCCAGCTCGGACCCCCCCCCCCCCCCACCCCCTCCCCGCGAGCGACACGGCACCGTAACCCGTCCGAGACTGCGCGAAGGGCACTGCGTAACCGCGAGGTGTCGCATCGAAGCTTCCTGTGCACTTATTGCGCACTGCGTTGTTCGGTCAGTTAAGTCGGTGAGTCCGTGGGGTTCCCCGTGGCTCAGGGGTTAAGAGCCCGCGCCTCGCGAGCGAGAGAGGACCCGGGTTCGATTCCCGGGCGGGTCGGGTCGGGGCGAAACATTGGGCAAGTTTCCTTACTCCCCCCCCCACACACACGCACACACACGCACACGCACGCACGCACACGCACGCCTCAGTAGGAACCCGATCGCCAGTCGATCGGCGCTCCGCCCGCCCGCCCGCCCGCCCGCGAAACGCACAGTCGCTACACTCCGCGGCGTCACCCCGCGGAGCGCCCTGAGACGCCTCGAAGACGGGGCTGAGGCGCAAGGTGTCGAACGCCGGGATCGTTGGCGTCACTCCGGCCCTGACGATAGGATCGCCCGAGAAGGGGAAGGGACGGTGCTTTCAGACCCGTGAGCAGCTGAGCAGCTCTCTCGTCGGCGTTTGGTTAGAGCCGAGGAGAGAGCCCGAGAGGGGGGGAGTCACGTGATCGACATCTGAAACCCGGAAACTGCAAAAGTTTTGGTGTCAGTTTCGAAACCCGGAGAGAGAGAGAGAGAAAGAGAGATAGAGAGAGAGAGAGAGAGAGAGCGAGAGAGGCCAACCCCTGTGTATGGGGAGCGCAGTGAAATCGCTTTAAACTACGTCAAGGTGAGACTGAAATTCGCCCTCTCTCCCGCCCTCCCTGCGTCTATCCCCCCCCCCACCCCCTAACCCCCCCTAACCCCCCCCCCGCACCACCTCCTCAAACAGGTGCTTTGCCCAGAAAGGAGGCGTTAGGAGACGGGAGACACAACAACAGTAAACCGGGCGGAAGCCTCTCCGGGTAAGAGCTATCTCTGAATTGTGGGGTGGGGGGGGGCGCGAGTGGGGGGGCGGCGCATGGGGGGCTGAAATATAGCGAGGAGTTTAATTGTGAGCGAGGAGTGTGTGTTTCCCTGCCTCGGTCTGTGTTTCTCCCCCCCACCCCCTCCCCTTTCCCCTCTCCCCTCCCATCCCCGCCCATTCCCATTCCCATTTCCTCCTGGACCTTCTCACAGAGGTCAACACTTTTCCGTTGTAATATCTCCCAGCTCCTCCCATCCCAAACTTTCTTTCTTCCCCCCACCCCCCCCCACCCACCCGCCCCACTGAAGTTTACACACTCCCACCCCCACCCCCCACCACTCTCTCCCCCACCCACCCCCCCCCTCCCCACCCCACCCACCCTTCTCAGTCTCAGTCTGGCTCATTCGCGGACACTCTCGCCACCTCTCCCCCACCCTCCTGAGTCCAGGAGGTTGTGGGCTCGAGCCCCTTCCAGCCACCCGCCCCCCAACCCCCACCCCCACCCCACCCACACGTCAGGGTCTCTGAGTTCACAGTCCAGGCTGACGTACTGTCTGGAGGGTGGAGGGAGAGAGAGAGAGACGCACTGTCCTTTGGATGAGATGTTGAACCCTCCCTCACACCCCAGGCAGATGTTACAGATGTTACCGCGCCCCCCCCCCAGCGCTGTGGGAAAAGAGAAGGGCGAGTCTCTCCCTCTCTCCCGGTGTCCTGGCCAACAATCCTCAGGAGGTGGGTTGGGAGGGAGGTAAGTGGGGTTTACTCAGAGCTGAATCGAGCTCCCCCCATCCTCCCCCCCCACTCCCTCCGTGACGGTCTCGAGCCCCCGGTTCCTGAGCCGGAAGGGGCCGCGGTGTCCCGGGGCACTCGCTGCTGATGGCAGCACAGCCCGGCCCGGCTCATGGGCAGGACCTGGAAGGGCCGACCAGTCACTGGGGGCCGGGAATCCTCCCCCTCAGCTCCTGGTCACCCCACAGCCAAAGCCCTAACTCACGGGGAGGGGGGTCCGAGCCGGACAAGCAGCGGGAAAGCTCGGCCAGACAGCGACATCAATGGCCGGAGCTGTGTGTGGGTTTAGATGGTTAGACTCCAGCAGTTACCCCAACGCACACTCTGGGGCTCCCCCTCAAGCCTTGGCTCTCGCCAACCTGCGCCTAATACTCTCCGGAATTCAGTAAGCATGATATCGGGGGGAGAGAGTGGGCATTCCAGACACGAGAATTTCCACGTGAAGGTGGCACACACGTGTGGGTCTCTCCGTCTGGGTTTCCGCGCGTGTCAGTCAGACGCCCGGCTGATCTCGGTGATCGGTTTCACATAAATACGCAGTCACTACACTTTGACAGAGAGTCGTGAAACACATCCGGGCGATGTTTTTTTCAAACGCGGGAAGTATTATTATTATCAATGATTGGAATGACTTAACGGAAAGGTGTTGCCGACATTGAGGGAGTTTTGGGTGAGGAAAAGCTGTCATATCGAATGGAAGGATTATTATTAATTATAACGTGTAGTATTTGCCCTCGTAAAACTGTGACTGTTATTCCTGAGCCTTTGCACACCGCTAGTCAGTGTCAGTGTGTAATGGGGGGGGGGGGGCGGGGGGTAGGGGAGTGTGTGTGTCGGGGGGGGGTGTGGGTGGCGTGAGGGGCTTTTAATACTTTGGTTAATGTGGTTGCATTTCTGGTGTGTTTCTTGAGTTAATTACGTGACTGGAATTCTGCGGGGATTTCGGAGGGTAAGTGGGGCGATGGGTGTGTGGTGGTGGGGGGGCGGGGGGCGGGAGGGAGGGAGGGAGGGAGGAAGGAAGGAAGGAAGGAAGGAAGGGAGGGAGGGAATAACGTAATGATACGATATTAATAATAACAATAATAATAATCCTCGCATTTGATACAGCGCCTCGTCACGTCTTCGAGACGTCCATTATTAATGATAATAATGATGGTAATCAGAATAAAGTGAAGTGACTGTGCGTTTTGTGGGCGAAACGCGGCAGATAGTACGCGTAACAAGTCGCAGGGGCCCCAGAAACAGCCGCGGCAGAGTAGGGGAGTTCAGACCTAACCCGCGTGGGCCAAATAGGGCTACCGCCGGCCCAGGACACAATTGTCGGCCCAGGACACCAGGAGAGAGAGCGCGAGAGAGAGCGAGAGAACGAGAGAGAGAGAGAGATTCCCTTCTCTTTTACCAATGGAGATCTTTGGCACAGGGCACAGGTGGGCAGCTCAGGTTAACTTCTCCTTCCGAAGCATGGCGCCTTCCTACACGTACCCTTCCTACGCTTCCATCTCTCCACCCACCCCCACGCCAACCCCCGCCCGCACCCCCCGCCCCCTCGGACTGTGTGTGTGTGTGTGTGTGTGTGTGTGTGTGTGTGGTGACTAATATCTCCGGGCTGGAAGTGACTTGGGATCCAAGAGGAAGGCAATCTGACGTTCCTCTCTCAGTGTCACCGGATGTGATGAGAGTGTCGGGGCACACAGTCACCCACCCCCCCCCCCATCACCCAACGTCCACCCCCGCCTCCCCAATCCCGGGCAGGAAACAGGAAGCCATCTGTATGTAGACTGCCATCGCCGGGGAGGGCAGAGAGCGAGCGAGAGAGAGAGAGAGAGGTGTGGCGTCGTGGGCTTTAACCCTTGCCAGTCAGGAGGACGTCTCAAAGCGCTGTAAAGTGTAGTGACTGTTTTTTTTTTCCGGGCAAACCCAGCAAGCAGTCGTATCTGGGGGCGCGTCTGCCGCTGCGGGAAAGATCTTTTACACGTCCGCCTGAACGGGCCACGGATGGGAAGTGAGATTGAATGACTCATCCAAAGGACAGTGTCTCCTACATGTCACGTCCCAAACTATACCCTGTTATCCCTCCCACCCCCACCGATAGGATCTCCCCTCTCCGTTCCCTGCGGGGGATCTTTAACGTCCGCCTGAACAGGTCGCGGACGGGGAGAGTGGTGGTGATGAGGTTTCATGTCTCCTCCAAAGGATGGCACCTCGAAAATGGGGCTGGTGGGATGACGAGAGAGAGAGAGAGAGCGCGAGAGAGAGAGAGTGTGTGGAATGGAGAGAGAAAACAAGAGGGGAATACAGAAAGAGAGAGAGAGAGAGAGAGAAAGAGTGTAATAGAGAGATAGGAATGCCATCGTAGATTTGGGGAGGAAAGACGGAGTTGGATGGGGAGGAGAGAGAGAGAGAGAGAGAGAGAGGACATTAATCCCTCATCCCTGGGAATGAGGCCAGTGATGGGGAGAGAAGGAGGGGCAGCTGGTGAGCAACCCATTGTGGGGAGAGTAGGAGGGCGGCAGGATTTGAGCGAGCGAGAGTGAGACAGGCAGCACCGGACTGTCTGTCACCATTAGTCACGGGAAGCCATTTCCTCCGGGATTGGATGATCGCAGCTGTGAGCTACGTACAGAGTCCCTCCCGGGCCCAGTGCGTGAAGCCATGACCGGATCTGTCCGTACCGCCTCGCAATTCCCGAACTGCTGTTCCCCAGGGAGAGCGAGCGAGCGAGCGAGCAAGCGAGCGCGTAGGGGGGTTCAGGCCTGACCCACGTCGGCCGAATGCGGCTACCGTCCCATCACGGTGATCCGCAGCTCAGGGGTTAGAGCCCTCGCCTCGCAAGCGAGAGAGAGGATCCGAGTGCGATTCACAACACACATACAGTGTAGTCCCGTGAAGCGCCTTGAGACGCCTCGACGACGTGATCAGAGCGCCGGGACAAAGGCCAGGATTATTATCAGCGTAATAATTATTAATATGACAGCGCGAAGGGGCTTCGGGACGTCCCTCCTGATGTGAGAGACGCTGTGTCAAACGGAAGGATAATTATCCTTGCTGGTTTCTGTCCCGAGGCTTGGCTGCGAGCGAGAGCGAGAGCATGAGTCGCCCGCACACCATGCAGAACCAGACCTGTGGGCCCTGGGAGATGAAGGAGCGATTGGGGACGGGAGGTTTTGGCAATGTCATCCGATGGTGCAACAAGGTAAGGAGTCAGCGTACCAATATCCTTACATTTGATCGGGGTGCGGGGGGGGGGGGAGACAGCCCCAAGTGCTTCGAAGGGTAATGATGATAATCCTCGCCTTTGACCCGGCGTCTTATCACGTCCTCAAAGCGCTCCGCAGAACAGACTGTAAGGTGGAGTGACTGTGTATTTTGGGGGCAAAAGCCGGCAGCCCATTGCGCACAGCGACGTCCCCACAAACAGCCGTGGAATTCAGTCGCCAAATTGTCATTTTTTTGAAGGGACTATTACCCCCGGAAAGCGATCTGCCAATCCTACAGGTGTGTGTGTGGAGTAAGGAAACTTGCCTGAGGTTACACCCCAATCCACCCCCCCCCCACCCCAAACCCCCACCACCATCACACACACACACACACCCCACACTCCAGGTCCATTTGGCCCTGATCTTGTCTTGTTTCCCAGGAGACCGGCCAGGAGATCGCCATCAAACAATGTCGTCAGGAGCTGAGCCCTCGCAACCGCGAGCGATGGTGTTTGGAGATCCAGATCATGAAGAAGTGAGTCTGGGGGTGGGGGGGGGGGTTCTGACTGGGAGGAGGGGCTCTGAGATTGGGGGGAAGGGGCTCTGACACGAAACCTACCATCACCTGGCGAGGGCTCGAACCTGAGTTTGCAGGTGTCAAGCGGTCAAATGACCAACAACTGACTATCCTCGAAGGGGGTGGAGGGGGTTAAGTGGGATCCCCTCGGGTTGAACTGGCTCCAAGGTGACATGCTTGGCATGTCGGAATCAACCCCCCCCTCCTCTGTGCCGGTCTCGAGCCCCCGGTTCCTGAGCCGCGAGGGCCCGCAGTGTCCCGGGGCACTCGCTGCTGATGGCAGCACAGCCCGGCCCGGCTCATGGGCAGGACCTGGAAGAGCCGACCAGTCACTGGGGGCCGGGAATCCTCCCCCTCAGCTCCTGATAACCCCACAGCCAAAGCCCTAACTAACGGGGAGGGGGGTCCGAGCCGGACAAGCAGCGGGAAAGCTCGGCCAGACAGCGACATCAATAGCCGAGCTGTGCAGTATTAGCCGCGTAGATTCCCAAACATATCTCCTTGCCAACTCACGCCCTGGGCTCCCCAAGCCTCGGCTCTTGCCAATCTGCACTCAATACTCTCCAAAATCAGATACGCTGCGTGAGTCCCTCCAGGAAAGGAGAGAGAGCACATTCCATTCCAGTCACAAAATTTCCATGAGTAGGTGGGCTGCCCAGAGCTATGTTTGGTTTAGATTCTTTGGAGCACGGTGATGGGTTTCCACGTGCGTCAGATAGACGCCCTGCTGACTCACGAAACAACGGGAGGAACCCGGTTGTTAGTCCATGGCCTGATTATTTTTCAGGGGGCAATGAGCCCCTTCAAAAGAAAATTGTTTGGTCGCGCAACCCACGACTGTTTGGTCGCTCAACCTCAATCCGGATGGGCTCCCGTCAGCGCCTCCCGCGCCTCAGGCACCGACAGCGTCGCCGTCCACGGTCGCTCGCTCCATCTTGCTTCGCCGGAGTCCGGAGCTCTGCAGCCCGTGTCCTTTCTCCCGCGCCAGGCTCCGTGGACCCGATCAGCCCCCCCCCCCCCACGCCCACCCCAACCCCCCCAGCCATCCTCGCCCAACTCCACTGGCTTCCCATCACACCGGAGGATACAGGTCAGGATCCTGGTCCTCGCCTTCTAAGCCCTCCACGGCCTCGCTCCCCCTCACCCTCTGCACCTCCTAACCCCCTGCCCGGGGTTTCGACGACGTGACAAGGCGCTGGGTCAAATATAGTAATAATAATAATAATAATAATAAGGATTTACTGCTATTATTACGGCGTTGACGAGCTGATGGGCTGATGAATGTTCTGGGGTGGGAGCCAGGAGCGTGTCGGGCGCTGCTTCCTGACGGGGAACGATTGACATTATTACCCACTAATGTTTACGAGGCAGATCCCCACTGGAAACCGGGAGAAAGCTGGTCATTGTGATAGGGCTGCAACCTGAGCACCACACGTCAGCCTGTGACCCTCCCAATACACTCTCACTCTCATTTCCTCCAGCCCCCCCCCCCCCACCCCACCCCACTCTCTCGCTTTCTCTCTCTCTCTCTCTCTCTCGCTCTCTCTTTCTCTCTCTCGCCCTCTGCTGCTCGCTCTCGCTCACTCTCGCTCTCCGTCGCTACTCGCTCTCTGTCGCTCTCTCTCAGTGTCTCTCTCTCTCTGTCGCTCTCTTTCTGTCACTCTCTCTCTCTCCCTCTCTCTCTCTCTCTCTGTCTCTCGCCCTCTGCTGCTCGCTCTGTCGCTCTCGCTCACTCTCGCTCTCTGTCGCTCTCTCTGTGTCTCTCTCTCTCTGTCGCTCTCTTTCTGTCACACTCTCTCCCTCACTCTCTTTCTCTCTCTGTCACTCTCTCTCTCTCTGTTACTCTCTCTCTCTGTCACTCTCTCTCTGTCGCTCTATCTCTCTGTCACTCTCTCTCTCTGTCGCTCTCTCTTGTTCACTCTGTGTCTCTGTCACTCTCTCTCTGTCGCTCTCTCTCTCTGTCGCTCTCTCTCTCTGTCACTCTCTCTCTCTCTTTCACTCTGTGTCTCTGTCACTCTGTCTCTCTTTCACTCTCTCTCTTTCACTCTGTGTCTCTGTCACTCTGCCTCTCTGTTACTCTGTCTCTCTGTGTCTCTTTCTCTATCACTCTCTCTCTGTCGCTCTCTTTCTGTAACTCTCTCTCCGTGCCCTTCTCTCTCTCTTTCTGTGTCACGCTGTCTCTCTGTCACTCTCTCTCTCTCTCTCTCTCTCTCACTCACTCTCTCTTCCTGACAGCAAGATTTGGCTGTCAATGTGCAAAGCTTGCTGTGCTGGGCTGCGCTGGGCTGTGCTGGGCTTGGCGGGGCTGGGCGGGGCGGGGCTGGACGGGGCTGGGATGTGCTGGGCTGTGCTGGGATGGGATGGGCTGTGCTGGGATGTGCTGGGATGGGATGGGCTGTGCTGTGCTGGGCTGGGCTGGGCTGGGATGGGATGGGCTGGGATGTGCTGGGCTGGGATGGTGCTGGGCTGGGCTGGGATGGTGCTGTGTGGGCTGGGCTGGGATGTGCTGCGGATGGGATGTGCTGGGCTGGATGGGATGGATGTGCTGGGATGTGCTGGCTGGGCTGGGATGTGCTGGGCTGGGATGTGCTGGGCTGGGCTGGGATGGGCTGTGCTGGGCTGGGCTGGGATGTGCTGGGATGGGATGTGCTGGGCTGGGATAGGATGGGATGTGCTGGGATGTGCTGTGCTGGGCTGTGCTGTGCTGGGCTGTGCTGGGCACAGTAGTGTGTCGGGGTATCTGTGTGTTCAGGAGTCTGTGTGGCTGTGTGTTGGAGTGACTGTGAGGCGCTGTGCTCACTCTCTCCCTCTCCCTCTCTCCCTCTCTCTCTCCCTCTGAGGCTGAATCATCGGAACGTGGTCGCGGCCCGGGATGTTCCTGAGGGAATGCAGAAACTGGCCCCCAACGACCTGCCGCTGCTCGGCATGGAGTTCTGTGAGGGTGGAGACCTCCGTAAGGTGGGCACGGAGGGGTGGTGGGGTGGTGGGTGGGGGGGGGAGATGGAGAGAGTGAGGGGAGGGAGACACAGTCTCTTACTCACACACTCTTGCTCTCTCTCTCTCTCTCTCTCTCTCTCTCTCGCTCCCGCGTTCTGTTTCTTTTGTCTCTCGCACCGTCTGTTTCTCTCTCGCTCTCTCTATCACGCTCTATCTCTCTCGCACTCCGTCTCTTTCTCGCTCTCTCTCTTTCTCTCTCTCTCTCTCTCTCTCGAGCGCGCACTCTCACACTCTCTCTCTCTCTCTCTCCTCCGACCAGTTCCTAAACAAGTTGGACAACTGCTGTGGGATGCGGGAGCCGCTTGTTCTGTCGCTGCTGACGGACATCGGTGAGTGTGTCAGACCAACAGCAACGTCCCCAACGGTCCAGTTTGGTGCCGCGTTTTGTGACCCTCTCTCTCTCTCTCTCTCTCTCTCTCTCTCTCACGCTCTCTGCTCCAGCCTCTGCTCTTCGCTACCTGCACGAAAACCGGATCATCCACAGGGACTTAAAGCCGGAGAATATCGTGATTCAGCAGGGAGACCAAAGGGTGAGGAGCTCAGGAGTTCCCCACCCACCCACCCACCCATCCCTCTCTGTCTCTCTCTCTCTCTCTCCCCTCCCTGCGTCCCCCCACCCCACTCTGTCCCTCCATCCCCCCTCTCTCTCTCTCTCTCTCTCTCTCTCCGAGCGGGGCAGTATCAATGATAATTTGACCCGCCGCCTTGTCACACCATTGAGACGTCTCAAAGCGCTTCGCAGAAGATACTGTAAAGTGTAGTGACTGTGTCTTTTATGGACGTAACGCGGCGGCCGATTGCGCACAGCGGCGTCGCCACAAACAGCAGTGGGTTGAAGGGATTATTATCCCCGGAAAAGCGATCCCCCAATCGACTTAACAACCGGGTTCTTACTGACTGCCGGTAAACAGAGGCGCGTGTGTGTCTGTGTGAGTGTGTGTGTGTGTGTCTGTGTGTGTGTGTGTGTCTATGTGTGAGTGTGTGTGTGTGTGTGAGTGTGTGTGTGTCTATGTGTGAGTGTGTGTGTGTGTGTGAGTGTGTGTGTGTCTGTGTGTGAGTGTGTGTCTATGTGTATATGTGTGTCTGTGTGTGTGAGTGTGAGTGTGTGAGTGTGTGTGAGTGTGTGTCTATGTGTGTGTATGTGTGTGTGTGTGGGGTAAGGAAACTTGCCTAAGGTTTCCCACTGCCCAGGAATCAAAATCGAACCCGGGTCCTCTCTCGCTTGAGAGGCGAGAGCTCTAACCACGGGATACCTCGGAATACGAGACTGTATGACAGACCCCACCAACCCCCACCCCACCCCACCCCCAGGCAGCAGTGAATCGCTAGGGCTGATGTCGAGGGGTGGGTGGTGGGGGGGTGTCTGTCGATAGAGCGATATCTATTGCAGCTGTCGTCAGCAGTACGACAGCAACAGTAACGCAACACACGTCTACGAGTTGCTCTGTGACGCTAATCAGACATAATCCAACCCCACACGTCCCTCCGCTAACCACAGACCCCGACAGTTATACAATCGCTTCCTCTGCCTGTGTCTCCGTGTGATGCTCTCCCAGCGTCAGTCCTGTCTGTCTGTCTGTCTCTCTGTCTGTCTGTCTGCCCGGCCCAGTCAGCGAGACTATATTCTGCTTACCTACCCCAGCGCAAAGAGAGAGAGAGAGAGGGGGGGGGGGGTGTGGGAGGGCATGGTCCTCAGCTGGCTCTGTCTGTACCCCACATTCCCGCGTAGGAACCCCACAAGCCCTCCGGGTTGAACCCCCCCCTCCCCACCACCGCTGCCCACCCATCGGGGAGTCAGTGAGAGAGAGCGAGAGAGAGAGAGCCTATGTTCCCGATGTTTTCTCTCCCTCTCTCTCTCTCTCTCTCTCTCTCTCCCCCCCCGGTGTCCTGGCCGACAATTCCCCCACCCCCCTCTCGCCCCCCCCCCCCCCGATAAAGTCGCTCGCTCACTTCACGGTCGTTTGCGGGGACGTCGCTGTGCGCAAATGGACTGCCATGTTCGCCCGCAGAACACACGCAGTCACTACACTCACAGCGAAAATCCTACGGATCGCTTTGAGACGTCCTCCTGAACGTGGAACCCTCGCGCTTGGCCACGTCTTCGAGACGTCTCAAAGCGCTTCACGGGATACACCGCAAAGCGTAGTGACTGTGCGCGTTGCGGGCGAAACCCGGCAGCCGATCGCGCACAGCAGCGCTTCCCCCCCCCCCCCCCCCCCACCTCCACCCCACCCCAAACAGCCGTGGGTGCAAGGATTCCAATGAAATTCTTGTTGGTCTGAGTGTTGTGCTGTTCGGGGGTGGGGGAGTGGGGGGGGGATAGGAGGGGGGGCGGTGAAGGGGGGAAATGGAGCGGGGGGAAATGCCGTGTGTGACTGTCGTCTCTGTTCTTGAACCAGTTAATCCACAAAATCATTGACCTGGGCTATGTGAAGGAGTTGGATCAAAGCAGTCTGTGTACGTCCTTTGTGGGGACCCTACAATATTTGGTGAGTCTTTACCCCGACTCTCCTCCCCCGTCCTCTCTACCCTTCACCTCCCTAAAGGGGGTGGTGGGCGAGGGGATGTGGGGGCAGGTGAAGGCCAGAGAGGCAGGTGGGGTGGAGCGCTCTGGGACCCCCACCCCACGTGAAGGAGACTGTACGAACGCAAGTTGTTGTTGGTGTGAGCACTGGATGGATTGGAGGAGCTACTAATTATTATTGATGATCCCCGGGCTGGGGAAGGAAGGAAGATTGGGGGGTGGGCAGGGAGGGGGTCTCTGTGTGTTCTAACCCATCCCCCCACCCCCCCACCCCCACCCCGCTGTCTCTCTCAGGCCCCAGAGCTCCTGGAGCAGCAGAAGTACACGGTGACGGTGGATTACTGGAGCCTCGGGACGCTGGCCTTCGAGTGTATCATGGGATTTCGGCCCTTCCTACCAACCTGGCAGCCCGTCAACTGGTAGGGTGGGGAGGGGATGTCCACACAGCCCCCCACCCCCACACACACCCACACACACAGACACACACAGCCCCCCCACCCACCCACGCACACACACAGCCATCACACACACTCCCCCGCCTCACACACATATACACACACACACACACGCGCGCCCCCCATACACACATCCACACACACACACACAGAGACACACACACACCACCCCCCCCCAACACACAGTACACACACACAGCCCTCACACACATACACACACACCCTTCTCTGTATTAATCTTCTACCCCCCTCACCCCCTCACCCCCACTCCCCCAGGCACGGGAAAGTCAAACACAAGAGTCAGACAGATATCGTGGTGATGGAGGACATGAACTCTGAGGTGGTGTTTTCCAGTCAGCTCCCCGAGCCCCACAACCTCAACAGGTAACACCCCCCACAACCCCCAATGCTCAGTACTACCTCCTCTGTACTTTCTCTCCATCACTGCTATATCCTTCTTGTAGTCCGGAGACAACGATCGGTCTCAATTAATAATGATAATGATAATAATAATCCTTGCATTTGACATAGCGATTTTCACGTCTTCTCGACGTCTCAAAGCGCTTCACGGAATAGACTGTAAAGTGAAGTGACCGTATATTTGTGGGCGAACGCGGCAGCCAATTGCGCACAGCAATGTCCCACAAACAGCCGTGGATTGAAAATGACCAATTTATTATTGTTTTTGGTTTTTGGAGGGATTATTATTAGGCTCTGTGTGGAGTAAGGAAACTTGCCCGAGGTTTCGCCCTCTGCCTGGAATTGAACTCAGGTCTCTCACTCGCAAAGCGAGTGCTCTAACCACTGAGCTACAGGACTCCTAAATTCTCCAAATGCGGAAGTGAATTGAATCTTCCAACATTAAACTTCATTTGCCACCTGTTTGCCCGTGCTGCCAGCCTGTTGGCATTCTTCCGCATTCCTCGTCACTGTTTACTATGCGGGGATCTTGGGGGTGGGGTGGGGGGGTCTAGCGGGGAGGGTCTCTGGGGAGGGGGAGGGTCTCCGGGGAGGGGGAGGGTCCAGCGGGGAGGGTCTGGTAGGCAGGGTGGGGGTTTCTGACCACTGCCCTGTGTACAGTGAGCTGTCGGGACGACTGGAGCTGTGGCTACAGGTGATGTTGAAGTGGAACTCGAAGCAGCGCGGAGTGGACCCCACCCACGGGCCACACGGCTGCTTTAAGGCCCTGGACGACATAGTGGAGATGAAGGTGGGTAAATTAAATGACCCCCACCCCACCCCCCCACCCCCCCCATCCACCCACCCACCCACCTCACTCGGTCACCTCCAAACCCCCCCCCCACCACCCCACCCAGAGCTCCGTATCCCCTCCCGCCCCACCACCACTCATCCTCTCACTCGTCTTCGAACCGCTTCACGCTCCCCCACAACCCACCCACCACCCTCTGCCCCCGCTCGCCCTTCCCGCCCTCCGTTCAGCCACCGGCGGCCGCGCTTTCAGCCCCTGCGCCCCCCGAAACCCTGTCACTCTCTCCCCCAATACCTCCACTTCCTCCCTCCCTCCTTCCTTCCTTCCTTCCCCATCTTCAGGTGGCACCTGATGACCTTCCTCTTCGACCAACGCTTATGATCACCTCCCCCTCTCCCTCCCCCCCCCACCCCCCTGGCTCCGAGCCACTCTCTGAGGGGGCATGAGGGGCACTGCTGTTGTTGTTGTTGTTGACCTCCCCCCCCCCCCCAATCCCGTGCTCAGTTTGTGCAGGTGCTGGACATGCGGGCGGGGCGGGGGCACACCTGGACGCTGTGCGAGGGGGCCGGGGTGCCAGGACTGCAGCGCTGGCTCCAGTCTCACACCGGAGTCACCGAGGAAAGCCAAGAGCTGCTGCTGGAGACGGGAACCAGTTTGGACCCCCGGAAGGCTCTCAGCGACTGTCTGCCCGACCCCAAGGTACACGTGGGGGGGGGGGGGCGCTGGGGTGGGAGGGGGGGAGCGAGGGAGCGACGGGAGTCATGAGGGGGCGATGATGATAATAATAATAATCCTCGCATTTGACACAGCGCCTCATCACGTCATCAAGACGTCTCAAAGCGCTTCTCAGGATACGCTGTAAAGTGTAGTGACTGTGTGTTTTCTCTCGCTCTCTCTTACCCCCAACCCTCTCCCCCCCCCACTCTCTCTCTTCCCCCACCCCCCCCTCCGTCTCTCCACAGAGTCCTGGCAGCCGTGTTGAATTCCCTGTGGTTTATCTGTTTGATAAAACCCTGACCAGCTACGAGGCACCAGTCAATGTCCGCAGACCCCCTCCTGCCGTCAGCTTCATCCGTACGTAAGACCATCCCCACAACCCCAGCCCCCCCTACCCCCCACCCCCACTCCTCACGGGTCAGAGCGTGGCGGTGCGGGGGGTGGAGAGCGAGAGGGGATGAGGGTCGAGAGAGGGGAGGAGGGGAGTGGGGGAGAGTAGGATGGAATGTGTCGGGGCCTGGGGGGGGGGGGGCGGCAAGGGGTAGACTCGGGGAGGTGTGGGGGGGGGTGGGCTGTCCTTTCGCTATCTCTCCATCACACAATTTCTCTCTCTCTCTTTCGTCGCTCACAGTCCAGGACCCGAAGAAGATGCTGTCGTACCTACTGCTGCGCAGGGCATGGGGGCAGAGCTGGCACCTCATCCGCTGCCTGAAGGATGACTGTACCCGTCTCCAACAGGGGCAGCGGGCAGCCATGTGGGTACCCCGGGAGTGGGGTGGGGTGGGGGGGTGGGTGTGGGGTTGGTGCGGTGGGTGGAGGTACCTGGAGGGGGTGGCGAGGGCAACCGGGGGGCATTGAGAGCACTGACGAGTTTGTTCAGCCAGGACCACCCTGATGCTGACACAGCTCCGCCCTCAACCCCCTCCCACCTCCACATCTGCCTCCGCCCCGCCCGCTCAACCGACCCAGCCCCGCCCGACACACTGACTCAGCCCCGCCCGCACACCGACCCTGCCCGCACACCGATCCCGCCCCGCCCGCACACCGACCCAGCCCCGCCCGACACACCGACCCAGCCCCACCCGACACACCGACCCAGTCCCGCCCGCACACCGGCCCAGCCCCGCCCGCACACCGACCCTGCCCGCACACCGATCCCGCCCCGCCCGCACACCGGCCCAGCTCCGCCCGCACACCGACCCAGCCCCGCCCACACCCTGACGGGCTGTCCTCTCTCTCCCTGTCTCGGTGTCAGGCTGAGCTTGCTGCGCTATAACGGCAGTCTGTCCAAGCTGAAGAACAGTATGGTGTCCATGTCCCAGCAGCTCAAAGCCAAGCTCGACTTCTTCAGGTTCAGCATCCAGATCGACCTGGACAAGTACAGCGAGCAGATGGCGTTCGGCATCAGTGAGTCCTGCCAGAGGAGTTGGGGGGTGAACAGGTGGGGGGGGGAAGGTGGGGCAACAGCAACAACAACAATTTGCGCCCCTCGTGCAGTCCCAGAGTGCTCGACAGTGGTGGAGCCAAGAGGAAGGTCCTCCCGAGATGGAGGGGTTGGCAGAGCTTCGGGGCACAGCGACTGGAAGCGCGGCCACCGATGGTGGAACGGAGGGCGCGAGCGAGAGGACGAGCAGGAGGCCAGAGCCGGTCGGGCGGAGGCAGGGCGTAGTGGGTTTGGGGGATGAGCGGGTGGGAGAGGTCGGGAGGTGTCGGGGAGTGAAGGGATTTGAAGACGAGTGTGAGAGGATCTTGAAGTGGATCCGTTCGGCGATAGGGAGCCAGTGGGGGCTGGCGAGGGCTGGGGTGATGGGGGGCTGAGGAGTTTAGGGGAGACCGGAAAGGAGGGGCTTTTGAAGAGCCAAGTTGGGGAATGATGAATGGCGTGGGGGGGGGGGGGAGGGGATGGTTGGCCAGTGGGGACGAGGGTGGAGTCTGTGATGTGGCGCTCAACGAGTCTTGTCTTTCAGCCTCGGAGAAGATGGTTGCCGCCTGGAACGAGATGCAGCTGAAGGCGGACGGTTGTGGCCGCGTGAGTACCTGGGGAGGGATGGGGTGGGGGCTCACACAGCCATCGCAGTATCGCTCTGATACACTGTCCTCACTCTCCCTCGCCTCAGCTCATTCTCTCTCCCTCCTCCTCCCTTGCTCCCCTTCCCCCTCTCTCTCTCCCTCCTCCTCCCTCACTCCCCTTCCCTCTCTCCCTCCTCCTCCCTCACTCCTCTTCCCCTCCCTCTCTCCCTCCTCCTCCCTCACTCCCCTTCCCCCTCTCTCTTACCCCCTCCTCCATCTCCTCCCTCTCTCTCCCCCCCCTCCCCCCTCTCTCCCTTGCTCTTGACTCTGCCCACAGAGGAGTGACGCCCTGAGGTTGGATGAACAGACAATGCTGCTCCAGACGGACATTGTGGAGTTACAGCGGAACCCCCGGCATGGGGACTCGCTGGAGACACTGTGAGTCCATTGGGGTGGGGGGGAGTGGGTGGAGGGGTGCTGTGAGTAACCAGGGGAAGGGGGTACAGGTGTGGCCGGGTGAGTTGTGGGCGGGTTAGGGTGTGGGAAGATTGTGGAGTAGGTGTCGATGGGTTAGAGTTAGAGGCGTGGGCGGAGGTCTGGCTGGGGGCAGGGTTGTGGGCAGGGTTGGGGTGGTATGGACTGGGGTGTTGTGGACGGGGGTGGGGTTGTGGTTGGGGTGGTATGGGCTGGGGTGTTGTGGACGGGGGTGGGGTTGTGGTTTGGGTGGTATGGGTGGGGTGTTGTGGGCGGGGGTGAGGTTGTGGTTGGGGTGGTATGGGCTGGGGTGGTGTGGACGGGGGTGGGGTTGTGGTTGGGGTGGTGTGGGCAGGGGTGGTGTGGGCAGGGGTGGGGTTGTGGTTGGGGTGGTTTGGGCAGGGGTGGTGTGGGCAGGGGTGGGGTTGTGGTTGGGGTGGTATGGGCTGGGGTGGTGTGGACGGGGGTGGGGTTGTGGTTGGGGTGGTGTGGGCTGGGGTGGTGTGGGCAGGGGTGGGGTTGTGGTTGGGGTGGTTTGGGCGTGGGGTGGTGTGGGCAGGGGTGGGTTGTGGTTGGGGTGGTGTGGGCAGGGGTGGGGTGGGGTTGTGGGTGGGGCAGGATCCTGGGCATTGTCACTGGTTGCTGAGCCGAGCCCTGTGTGTGTGTGTGCGCTGTTGGCAGGGAGGAGGCCGCCATGGATCTGTACCGGAAACTGCGGGAGAAACCTAGAGGTAAACACCAGCCTTCCTGCCATCTTCGCATCGCGGCTTCACCATCGGCTTCTCCCCATCCCACCCCCGACATAGGCAACTCCATTGTAGAGGGACCTTTACCGTGTCTCTAACCCTGACCTGGGAGTGTGGACGGATGGACGCACAGTGTAGAGGGACCTTAACTGTGTCTCTAACCCTGACCTGGGAGTGTGGACGCACAGTGTAGAGGAAGCTTTACTGTGTCTCTAACCCTGACCTGGGAGTGTGGACGCACAGTGTAGAGGGAGCTTTACTGTGTCTCTAACCCTGACCTGGGAGTGTGGACGGATGGACGCACAGTGTAGAGGGAGCTTTACTGTGTCTCTAACCCTGACCATGTCTGTGTAGAACAGCGTGTCCCTGGTGACAGTCAGGAGATGGTGAGGATCATTCTACAAACCCTACAGACCTTCGAGAAGAAGGTGAAAGACATCTACGAGCACCTCAGGTACGCGCCAGGGGTTAGGGTTCTGTTTCAAGAGTAATTGACCACATCAGTGTCATCATATCAGAGGTCAGGTTTTTTTTCTCCTCGATTCTCCCTGGGAACCCCCGCAATCCAGTACCCCCATCCCTTCCCCCCCCCCGCCCCCAGCTTATCATGGTAAACATTATCAAGTCCCTTTAGAATCTCAAAGACCGTAATCGTATCGTCCCTCAACCTTCTCTTCTCCAGTGTGACCACACCCACGCATAGCCCACAGTGACGGGAAGCGAGGGGAGTGGGGGGGCGGGGGAGAGACAAGTCAGACGTACATACAACTGGCAATGTGTTCGCTTGCTCCAGATAAAGGCACTTTGCCGAGACACAGCGCTCACTGTTCGAAGGCTTATCACAGCGATGACTCAAAGTGCTTTCCATTAATCTGCCCTCATCGAGGTCCCACACACAGAGTTAACAGATCTGGATGCTTGGTTTGGCCGGGACAGGGAGAAACCGCCTTCTCTCTTCAAAGAACACTGGAACCCTGTGAATGGGTTACAAATCCCAAATGACCAGCTGGTGACTATCCTCCTTGGGAGGAAGTGAGTTGGGTCTCTTTGAAGCTGAACTGGCTCCAAGGTGACGTGCTTGGCAACAGAATCGAGCCCACTCTTGTGGCGGTCTCTTATCCGGTTCCTGAGCCAGGGCACTGATAAAGGCAGCACAGCCCAGCCTTGGCTCATCGGCCGGACTTGGAAAGGTCGACCAGTCACTGGGGCAGGGCAGGGAGTCATCCCACTCAGTTCCTCTTAACCCTGCAAGTCAACGCACCAATGGGTAGGGTGGTTCCAGCTGGACAAACAGCGGGAAAGCTTCCCAGAGAATGCCAACAGATAGATGGGATCTTGGATTAAAATGACATCACCTCCGGAAATGTGTCACTCCCCCCACAGCACTGCGCTGGAGTGTTTGCATAAACTCCCAACCCGGGGCTTGTTCCCACAACGTACTGAGCCACACGGTTTATCCAACCGCCATCTGTGCAACGGTACATTTTGCAATTACCCACCCCCCCACCATCCCCCCCACCCGGGCCGGGAGGAAGGAGGGAAGGTGACCATAGGGGCGTTGTCGAAGAGGAAGTTCTTCAGGCACGATGGGGAAGGAGGGTGCGAGGCGGAGGGATTGAGCGAGAGTGTTCCAGAGTTTTGGGATTAGAGGCGGAGATTTATGTGAGACTGAGGCGGCAGGTGAGGGGACGGAACAGTTCTGAGGTGTGTGTGCTTGCCCCCAACCTCACGCAGTAAGACGCTGGCCTGTAAGCAGAAGGTAATCGATCTGCTGCCCCAGCTGGAGGGCGTGTTACAGCTGATGGCGGACGATGAGAAGCTGGTGGTCAAGCTGCAGGAGAAGAGGCAGAAGGAGCTCTGGCACTTACTGAAGATCGCCTGTGTGAGTGCTCGGATTACTGGGGTGGGGGTGTGGGCGGGCGGGCGGGGGGGTGGGGGGGGGTCTGGAGGCAGGCCAGCACACGCGTGCGGTGTTCCTGTAGCTCGGTGCTCAGAGCGCTCGCCTCGCAAGCAAGGGTTCGATTCCCGGGCGGGCGGGCGGGAGGGCGGGAGGGCGGAGCGAAGAGTTGGGCAAGTTCCCTCACCGCACGTGCTTTTCCGGGGAAATCAATTCCTTCGAAAAACGATAATAATAATTTGGTCACTCGTTCCACGATTGGGGATTGAGCTCGTGGGGGCGCTGCTGGCCGCGATCGGCCGGGCCGCCCACAAAATACACAGTCACTCCACTTCGCAGGATATTCCGTGGAGCGCTTTCCGACGGCTCCGAGACGCCCTATTTTTTTTTCCCCCTGAGGTTTTGAAAATAGTTTTTTTTTTTCTGGAATAAAGTGAGGTGAGACAGGACGAGGCAGTAGAGCCACATATTTTAGTCCGGCCTCTGATATGCCCCTCGCTGGCTGGCTCACGACTTTCATCTTCTTCCCTTTCAGAGCAAGGTGCGAGGCCCGGTGAGCGGGAGCCCGGAGAACGTCAGCGCCGGCCGGCTGTCTGCCCCCAGCCAACCCGTGTCCCCAGCCCAAACTGACCCCGGCATCCCCTTTCCCGAGAAATCAAAACACGAGTAAGTTGCTCTCTACCTCGCTCCGCCCGGAAGCCTTTCTGGGCTTTGGGCCAATTCCCAATGCTTGTCCGCCAACGACTTGATCCCAACTACCTGCCCCACCCATCGGCTTGTGAGTGGGGGAGGGATTTGGGGCTATTCTGTAAGTGGAGTTCCCCGTAGCTCAGGGGTTAGAGCCCTCGCCTCGCAAGCGAGAGGGTTCAGGTGCGATTCCCGGGCGGGTCAGGTCAAGGCGAAACCATAGGCAAGTTTCCCAGTTGTTAGTCAATTGGCAGATCCCTTTCCGGGGGAAATAGCCCCGAATCCCTCCCCCCCCAAATAATTTGGTCACTCAATCCACGACTGGTTGCGCGCAATTGGCTGCTGCTTTTTTGCCCCGCAAAATAGAGTCACTACACTTCGCAGTATGTTCTGTGAAAGGCTTTGAGACGTGATGATGATAATAATATCATAATAATAATAACCGTTGCATTTGATATAGGGCCTCACCACATTTTTGAGACGGAGTTTACAGATATACACGATAAGGGGCTGTATCAAATGCAAGGATTATTATTACAAGCAGTAAGATCTACCCCCTCCTCGCTCCCTCCCTTCCCTCCCCTCCCCTCCCCCTCACCATTTCCCCCCTCCTCGCTCCCTCCCTTCCCTCCCCTCACCCTGACCATTTCCCCCCACTGCTCAGGTCCCGACCCAACTGTCCAGCGCCTTGGGACGTCCTCCCGACGTGAAAGGCGCTCTATAAACGCAATCTTCTTGTTGTTGTTGGATTGGCGTTGAGGTTGAGGTTGTCCTTTGTGTCTATCTCTCCAGTGAGGAGTCTCTGGTGGTGATTGAAGAGAGCAAGAGCCACCAAAACCAGCTGCACAGCGTCCTGCAGGACACCATTCAGGACTACGACTCGCTACAGGTACCGTCACGTCAGGGGCTGGGCTTTTGTTCGCCGTACATCTCTGCGCCTCCTCGCTGCCTCACTGCTCTGGGCCCTGCCTGAGGTGTGACCTCTCCTCACTGGTCTACGGTCACCTCCCCCCCACCCCCCACCCTCCCTCAGCTGGGTGTCGAGCTCCGCCACTGTCAACCGCTCTGGGACTCTCCCCTGGGTGAGGGGCGAACGCAAGTTGTTGTTCTTGTACCCCAGCCTATGGCTGCCGTGATCTTCTATCACAGGACGGGTGTGGATTGCAAGACCTTCTCAGTCATCTACAAACCCCTTCATGCCCTGCCTCTGCAACCTGCTTTCTGCCCAACCCCACTACCTCCGCGGCTGGCTCCTGCCTCTGCTCCACCATCGGCGGCCGAGCTTTCAGCCACTACGCCCCAAATCTCTGTCTCTCTCTCTCCCTCTATCCCCCGCCGCCGCCTTGCCCCTCTCCTTTCCCTCTTCTAGATCACGACTGATTACCTTCCCCTTCGACCGTGCTTACGGTCACCTCCTCGCTCCCCCCTAACCCCCGGCTCGGCGTCACTGTTAAGCGCTCCGAGGCGCTACCTCTTGTGAAGGGCGCTGTGTAAATGCAAGTTGTTGTTGTTGTCCAAAGCCCTGCAACGGCCTTGTTCCTTCCTATCTCTGTGACCTGTTAACTCCACACCGTCCTGTTATCTCCCTCCACTCAGCGGGCTCCGACCTGTTCCGCCCCACCATCAGCGGTCGGACCTTCAGCCTCTCAGCCCCCCACCCTTTGGAATTCCACTTCACAGTCCCTCCGCCTCGCCCCCTCCCTCGCCTCCTTCAAGGCCCGCCTCAAAACCCACCTCTTAGACCGCCGCGCCTTCGGTCACCCTCCCACCCCCCGACCCTCCCCGACCTCCACCCCCTCCTGATCCCAACCCCCAGCTCGTGTCCAAATCTCTGACTGTCCAGTGCCTTGGGATGTCCTCCTGACCTGAAAGGATGTCCTCCTGACCTGAAATTTGTTGTCGTTCCGGCTATTTCAGCATATCCACACCCTGGAGTGGGCTGAAGCTGACTATGATTTGCTTCTTACTTGAACGTTCCTCTCACTCTCTCTCTCTCTCTCTCTTGCTTCCCCCTTCCGCCCCCGCCAATGGCCCGGGCATTGTGGCCAAAGGCCAGACAGTGTCTCTGTTGACATGTTACCTTTGCAGTTCAGGATGTGGGATTGCGGCCAAACCATTGAAATGCCCCAGTCTGGCAACAGATTCTTTTTTTTGATTGTACTTCTCTATTATTCCCCACCCGCCCCACCCAGATATAAATAGGCCGTTCACCTCTGTTCACCGCTGTTTATGGGAAGCCGTTGCGCTTAATTCCCATAAAATGCAGAGTCCCTTGGCATAGGGGTTAGAGCGCAAGCGAGAGGACCTGGCTTCAATTCCCGGGCGGGGAGAAACCTTAGGCAAGTTTCCTTACCCCCCAAGTCCTCTGTTGACTTGGCAGTAAGTGGGAACCCGGTTGTTAGTCGATTGGCGGATCGCTTTCAATCTCAATTTGGTCGCTCAATCCGCGACTGTTTGTGGGACGCTGCTGTGCGCAATGGGCTGCTGCGTTTCAACCACAAATGGCACAGTCAATCCACGTTACAATATATCTGTGGAGCGCTTTGAGACGTCTCTGGGACGCTACCGTGCGCGATGGGAAAGTTGCTGCTGTGGTCTCAATAAGGCGCTCGATCAAACGCAAGGATTATTATTATTATTGCAAAATACATTCCCGACACTTGACGCCTTTGACACTCCTTTGAGACTGCGGTTAGCGTGAGGAGGAAACGTGTGCGTAAAAAAAAACAATCATGTGTTTGTGTTGACTGGGAGTGAAATGGGATTGAAAACCACGTCATTTTGTTGCCTCTTTGTTCTCTGTTCCAGTTGCTGGATTGGAGTTGGCTTCCAACTCAATGAGGAAATATCTGGAGTCTAAGATTTGCCGTGGGGGCCTCTTCTCTCCCTATCCCCCCCGACCCCCGCCCCCACCTCATGCCCCCCACACCCCCGCCCCCCCATCCACTGATGCCAACTGTCTCTAACCCTTTATCTTGTGACCTCTTGTCAGCAGGAGCCCCCTCCACCCTTGACTATGGGCGCGCTTTGGTACCTGACAAGGGGGGCATGAATACCCTCTATCAGCAAGTGCGGGCGGGATATCTGACATGCCCTCCTCACCTGATCCCATGCTTACACACACACACTTTCCACAGAGCGATTGGCAGTGTCCCCAGCTGATTTTATTGCCTCCCCGCGCCCCCACCCCCCACCCTGCCCACCCACCTGCCCGACAACCCCTTCCTTCCTTCCTTCCTTCCTAGCCCACAGGCCAAGACTGCTCATACCGCCTTGCTGTCGTGTATCTACTCTCCAGACCGCGGTGGCCCTCCAACCATTTCCAACTTCTTTATCTGACGAGCCAATTAAGAGACTTTCACTGGGGCCCCAGGATACAACCGGCAACAGATTTATTGGCCAACCCAAGGATAAAATATTGCTGGTGCAGCCCGAGGATGTTCCTCACTCTGGAGCATCTGGCTCTCAGTGACCAAAGGGTTGGACCAACTCTGGCTCTAGACCATCTTAGACCTCGCAGTGATAACTGGACATGGCCGGCTCTGGGTGAATAATAAAGGCAGATGGCGTGGAGGTGGCCATTGGCGAAAGACTCTGGGGTGGGTGGTGGGGCGGTGGATATATTTTTTCCTGTCCCCAAGATATTTATTTCTTCTCAACCCCTTTTGACCCTCCCATGTCAACACTCCCCCCCCAACCCCCCCCCCCACATTGGGATTGATAACCTGCCCGTAAAGTGCATCTGATTAAAACTGAGTCCGGTGGGGAGTTCCAGATACTGCCCCCCCCCCACCCCCACCCCCCCCCCACTCCTCCCAGGCAAGAAGGCTATTTCTCCAGTTGATCAGATGCCTTCAACCACCACCCACACCCCCACCCCCCCCCACCCCCCACTCCCCCCCCCCCCCCACACACACACACACACAGGGCAGCGGAGAACCCCCTTGGTTCAGGTCCAGTGGAAGCTAATCCTTTCTACTCGAATCTAAGCCATTTGCTGTCTTTGTCCACTTGCCGAGTTTCAGTGTTTCCTTGACGTCTCCATTGGGGGGTCGGGGGTGGGAGTGTCATTGCTTGTGTGTCCTGCCTGTACGAGAAGCAAATGTGAGTTTTATGTTCTGGAAATTAAAATAGGATTTTAAGTTTTACTTCGAGCAAAGCCTGTAATTGCCCGTCCAGCAAACCCGAAGCTCATCGCCGCTCGTTGTCATTAACAACAATAATAATCCTTGCGTTCGATACATAAGAACATAGGAAATAGAAGCAGGAGTAGGCCGTTCAGCCCCTCGAGCCTGTGCCCTGCCATTTAATAAGATCATGGCTGATCTACTAACCTAATTCTATTTACCCGCCCCATCCCCATATCCCTTAATCCCTTTAGTTTTTAAGCGCAACGCCTTGTCACGTCATTGAGACGTCTCAAAGCCCTTCACAGGATATACTGTAAAGTGCAGTGACTGTGTGTTTTGGGGGCAGCCAAGTCCGCGTCTTATAGCAGCAGCGTCCCCACAAAGAGCCGTGGAGCGAGTGACTTCACTTTATATGGGGGATTGTCAGCCGGGACCCCCCGAGAGAGAGAGAGACGCCCTTCTCTTTTCAAACAGTGCCGTGGGATCTTTAACGTCTGCCTGAACAGGCATGACAGACTCTTGGTTTCAAAGGCTTATCTGGGATTATCATCATCATAATAATAATAATAATGATAATACTCCCAGCTGCAGGCTAATTTGTACAAGTTTAACATTACCCCAGAGATCGGTTTGGATGACACACTGTTGACATTATTAAAGTGGACCTTTCGGCCGGCCCATCCGTTCTCACCAGCTACCATTCCCCGCATCGCAGCGTCAAGCTGCTTTTTTTTAATGAGACAAAGTGCCTTCTCTTTCCCCACGTCAGCCGAGAGTGCGAGCTCCGAGTCTTGAGGCGAGGGAGCAAAACAACTGAGACGCGATTGCCTAAAGGATGGGGAAGACTATACGACCACGATTTCCGGAGACAATTTCCGGATGAGGTATTGTGTCTCTCGCCCTGTCTTGAGTTCAGCAACAAACTGTGGAAGACTTAACAACAATAATAATCCTTGCATTTGATATAGCGCCTTATAAATAAATGCAAGTTGTTGTCTCAAACCCCTTTCACAGAATATACTGTGAAGTGAACAAATTGACTGCCTTTTGGGGCCGAAACTCGGCAGTCAATCGCACAACAGCAGTATCCCACAAACAGTCGTACAGTGAGTGACCAAATTATTATTATTTATCATTATTGTTTTTAACAATAATATTAATTATAAGAAACGGAGGAACATCTCAGAGAAACACAGCCAACAATGCAAACCGACGGTAACAACAACAACACTTACATTGGTGTAGCACCTTTCACGTCCCAAGGTGCTGGACAGTCAGTGTTTTGGACCCGAGCTGGGGGCGGGGGTCAGGATCGGGGAGGGTGCAGGGATGGGCGGGGGGTGGGTGGGGGGGGAAGGAGAGTGACCAAAAGCACGTAGAAAAGGAGAGTCTTGAGATGGGTCTTGAAGGAGGCAAGGGAAGGGGGCGAGGAGGAGTTCCAGAGGTTGGGGGTAGAGTGGCTGAAGGCCAATGGTGGGGCAGGCCAGGCAGGGGACTTGAAACAGGCCGGTGCCCGCTGAGCGGAGCAAGTGGGCAGGATGGTAGGGGGTTAGGAGGTTGCAGAGGTAGGGGGGGGGAGCGAGGCCATGGAGGGGTTTGAAGGTGAGGACCACGATCTCTGTGTGATGGGAAGCCGGTGGAGTGGGGCGAGGATGGGGGTGATCGGGTCACAGAGCCTGGTGAGGGAGAGGACATGGGCTGCAGAGTTCTGGGTTGGGGCGGCCTGGATGTTTTGAAGGCGTCTATGAGGGTCTCGACGGCCTACGGTGTGAGACAGTGGCGGAGCTGGGCGATGTTGCGGAGATATGCCCCCCACATATTCACCCGGACTAAATTCCGTGCCCGTATCTCACGCGTTCTGGCCACTGGCTCCACTGGCTCCCCATCCTGAACGGATCGACTTCAAGATCCTGACACTCGTGGTCAAATGCCTTCACTCTATGGCACCTCTCTCCCTACCTCCCCGACTTCCTCACCCCCCACCCCAATCCACCAACCCGGATCAGCGCCTCCGCTCGACTGACTCATCCCTCGCACCCTCCGCCCCACCCGCGTAGGTCGCGCTTTCAGCCTCTACGCCCCGAAACTCTCCCTCAATCCCGCCGCCTTGCCCCCACCCCCCACTCCCCTCGTTCAAGTCCCTCCTCCTGAAAACTTTCCTCTTTGACCGTGTTTATACATTATTGTATTATTCTTATGTTATTCATATATTATTCTTATATTTTATTATTATATATTCTTATATTATTTTTATATTACTATATTTTATTATTATATTCTTATGGTATTATATTCTTATATTATATTATTATATTATTATATTATCATATTATTATATTATCATTATATTATATAATTATATTATCATCATATTGTATTTTTATGTAATTATATTCTTATATTATCATTATATTATAATATAATATTATCATCATATTATATTATATAATTATATTATAATTATATTATACAATTATATTATCATTATATTATATTGTCATAGAATTATATAATTAATTTATATTATAATATTATAATACAATAATAATATAATTATGTAATTCTATGTAATTATATAATTATCATTATATTATTATTGTATTATATTATATTATATTATAATATATATATATGTGAGTGAGTGATTCCTGATTTGCTTTACAAACATGTGGTCCCTTTACAGTGCAGAGAAGGGGGGACGCGGTTTCCAGGGCGACGCGTGGGTCCGCCCCCCGCGACGTGGTGACGCAACGCGCAGCGGCGACGCGGTCGCTATGGCGACGCTCCATCGGCAGCTTTCGACGGTGACGCAAGACGCAGCGTGCGCGCCGCGTCGGGGGGCAGTGGGGGGCGGGGCTACGTGATCGTGCGTGAAGACGGTTGGCGACTGACTTGCAGGCGGCAGCGGCGGGTGAGTTGAGTGTGTGAGTGGGAGCGGCCCGCGGGCCAGTGGCGGCCCGCGCGACAGGCTCAGGGTGCAGTCTCTGCCCCCCCCCCCCCCCCGACCTCCCTGACCCCCCCCTCACGCTCCGGCTCCCCGCAGCGCTGACTGACAGGCCCGTCTCCATAGCAACTGCGGTGCAACGCCACAGCGACGTCAATCCGGCCCGCGGGCCAATCCGGCCCGCGGATCAGTGGGACACTAGCAACTTCCCACCCCCCCCACTCCCCCTCCCCCTCAACCCATTGCGCCCCCTCCAACCCTCCCCCTCCTCCCCCAACCCCCCCCCCCGTAACGTTGCATCGAGGTCTCTTGCGGGACGTCGCCCACAAGACACAGGGTCGACGACGACAACAACTTACATAGCGCCCTCCACGCAGGGCAGCGTCTCAGAGCGCTTAACAGTGGCGCAGCCTGACTCCGAGCCGAGAGTGGTGGTGGGTGGGGGGGGGGGAAGCGGGGGTGGGGTGTGGGTGGGGGGGGGGGGGGGATGTGGCCGTAAACACCGGTGCGTTTTTCACTCGGCGCCTCATCACGTCTCCGAGACGTCTCAAAGCGCTTCGCGGGATACAGTGTACCGTGGAGCGCCTCAAAGGACCCCAATTGCTCCCGCAGCAGCATCCCGTCCCCCCCACCCACCGCCCCCACAAACCCCCCACCCCCCACCCCCCACCGCCGCCCCCCGAAAGTGAAGTGACCGAAACACTCCGGGCGGAAAGAAAATTCCTCTGCGTACGACTCGCCCTAAACCCACCCAACCCCCCCCCCCCGCGTCTGCCTTCCAGCCCGTCGAGGTGCAGCGATGTCCGAAGGCCCTTCGAGGATCTGCGGTCCGATCCCGCCGGACGCAACGCTGTTCCCGGAGTTCTACCAGCGCCCGCTGTCAGGTGAGGTCCCCTTCTACGCCAGGAGGTAAAGTGGCACCGTCTGTGCGGGCGGCGGCGTCCTGTAGCCTAGTGGTCAGAGTCCATCGCGGGCGGAATGGTTTCTCCCTACCCTAACCCCCCACCCACCCCCAACCCCCAACCCCCAACCCCGCGCCTGCACTACGCCCCCGAAACCCTGGAGCTCTCTCCCCCCAACCCCTCCGCCTCGCCCTCCCTCCCCCTCCCCACTTTCAAATCCTGCCCTAAAGACCTTCCTTCTTGGATCGTGCTTACGGTCACCAATCCCTCCCTCCCTCCCTCCCCTCCCTCCCTCCCTCCCTCAAACACCCGCTCCCCCTCCCCCCGCCACCCCCACCCGGCTCGGAGTCAGACTCCCATCAGTGTCGTGGGCTCTGGGACCGCTGCATCTTGTTGTCGTCGTCGTCATTTCACCCGCTTGTCCTTTCGTCTGCAGCTCGAGGGAGGTTAGAGGGGAACGGCCCGCAGCTGAGCTTCCTCTCCGGACCTTTAGCCCCGGACCCCACGCTCTACCCGACGTGCTACAGCGCCCGGCCCTCGCGCCCACCGCCTCGCGTGCGTTCCAATGCCCTGGACTACCTGGAGAGAGGGCAGAAGGGCACGGTGGGGATGCTGCTCCAGCTGGAGGGAGTGTCGCTGTACGGGGAATCGCCACCAAAAAGTAACCGCCACCCGTTTGGTTTCTCGGGTGGGGCGATAACTGTGGGCTGCGCAGTCACGAGCCTGGGGAGACGCTGCTGTGCCCGTTTCGCCCGGCAAATGCAGTCACTACACCTTACGGCGTATCCCCCGTGAAGCGCTTTGGGACGTCTCTAAGACGCGATGAGGCGCCGGTGCCAAACGCCAGGATTATTATTGTTATTTATTACACGATGCTGGAGACGTAGGTTTTGCTCTGATGCCGTCGGGCGTGCGGTGTTTCAGTGCGCGAGCGAGGTGTGGCCGGGTGGGGTGGTGGGGGGAGAATTGGGGGAGGGGGGAGGCTGTGACGGGCACTCGTGGGACCTCGTTTGACCGGCGACTCGCTCTCCCCCCCCGTAGAGAAGGAACCGAAGGATCACGAGAAGGAGAACCTGAGACGCATGCGGGAGATCCAGAGGAAGTGCCGGGAGAGGGAGCTCGAGCGGGGGCTGAGTGGGCCCAAACCGGTCAAAGCTCTGTGGAAATCCCAGAAGTACCAGACCGTCCCTTCCAAAGTCATGGCACAGCTCCAGGTAAATCATTATTATTATGTTATTAATATCAAAGGAATAATAATAATCCTTCCGTTTGACCCAGCGCCTTGTCACGTCGTCGAGACGTCCCGAAGGACGCACACTGTAAGGCGTGGCGGCCGTGTATTTCGTGGGCGAAACGCGGCAGCCAATTGCTCCCAGCGGCGACCCCCCCCCCACGAACAGCCGTGGGTTGAGTGACCACATTATTATTATTATCTTGAAGGACGCATAATAAATGCAAGATGTTGCATTATCCCCAGAAAGCGATCCCCCAATCGACTAACAACCGGGGTCCCTGCTGACTGTTAGGTAAACAGAGGCGTGTGGGTGGGGGTGTGGGTGGGGGGGGTGCGTGCGGGTGAGGAAACTCGCCCAACGTTTCGCCCTGACCTGACCCGCCCGGGAATCGAACCCGGGTCCTCTCGCTCGCGAGGCGAGGGCTCTAACCCCTACGTTATGGGGTCTCCACATTTTGTCGACAAACCGTGGCATTCTCACCTGCTCGAGAGACACCGACAACGCCCTGAAAACTCCGCCCGGCTCAGCGCCGACTCGCCCGTTTAACGTTCGTCCTCTCGAATCCACAGGAGTTCTTGCCCCCCAAACACCCAGAGAGTCATCACAGCTACCTGAAGGCACACTCACGGTGTGGCACTGGCCTTACTCCGACCCGCTGCCCCTCCCCAAGCCCCCCCAAGGCGGAGTCTTCGATCGAAGCGGTGGAACCCGCCATCGCAGAGGTGGGTGGGAGTTATTCTGCGTCGCCCGTTTAAGTGTGTGCCTTGTTAATGCTGAACTTCCCCGCTTCCTTTACCCCTCCTAAAGTTTGGGTCCAAAACGTACCTCTTTTGGTCATCGTTTCCCCCCTAACCCGGACCCCTTCTTCCCCAACCTCAGTTCCCATCCCATCCAGTGTTTGTGAAGCGCTTTATAATAAATAATAATAATAATCTTTACATTTGATACAGCGCCGTATCTTACGAGACGTCTCAAAGCTCCTCATAGGACACACTGTAAAGTGAATTGACCGTGTATTTTGCATGGGCGAAACGTGTAGCGTGGTGATGTGTAGCGACTGTCTACTTTGCGGCTCTGAGGCGTCCTCCCTCCCGAAGGTGGAAGCTGTGTAAGTTGTCTGACGCTTTTCCATTTTTCAGATTCAAGTCAAAGGCGTCAACGTGGACTTTGTCAGACGCAACGCACAGAACGCAAAGAGAATGCCAGTACGGCGTTCCAAGTCGCTGCAGTGTCTGTCCGACGTGCTGGAGAGGAAACAGAAAGAGCAAGAGGACTACATCACCAAGAACAAGGGGCATCTGCCGCAGTAGTACGTGGAATAAGATCTTTGCGCTTTGGTATTCTTTATGGGACATTCTCCTTTTTTTCTCTCTCTCTCTGTCCCTTTCCTGGAGTTCCCTGTAGCTCAGTGGTTAGAGCCCTCGCCTCGCAAGCCAGAGGACCCGGGTTTGATTCCCGGGCGGGTCAGGGCCAAACTTTAGGCAAGTTTCCTTACTCCACACATGCACATGCATTACCTAATCTGTATTATCTAGCAGGAAATAGGACTAATCCGGTTGTTAGTCGATTGGCGGATCACTTTCCGGGATAAAAATCCCTCCAAACAAAAATTCCACAACAGTTAATATGACGTACGAGAAGTCCGGGGTGCAGGCAAGCTAGAAATCCTAGAAAATTCGATTTAATCAATAATCTACACTGCGCACGTGTAATTTAACGCAGCTGTTAAGTGCGCATGCGGCGATGGCTCAGGACTTAACTTCCCGTGGTTCAAGGCCTCCAAGGGCGGGAGTGATGGAGGGTAGGGGAGCGAGCAGAGTTACGAATTAGCAGGTGATTAATACGAGCCGCGTGAAGAAATCTAAGCGGTTTTGATGGGAAACTGACCGGGACTCGGGTGAGTGTACGATTCAGGCGCTGAGACGGTTTATAAAGATGAGACTTGTGCAAGTTTTACTCTTAACACGTTTTCTCTCTCTGCTCGGCTGCTTCGAGGTTTAATTTGGTTTCCCTGTGAACCTCACACCTTCTCCATTCCCCCTGAGGAGTGAGGGAGGGAGTGACTGACTGAGCGAGCGCCTCACACCTGCCGTGGTCCTCTCTCTCTCTCCCCCTCAGTTTGGTTGAAAGGAGGGGTCAGTGGAGGAAGGAAGCGGAAGAGAGGCGGAGAAACATTCCTGATCCAAGTATGCCTCCGGGACACACCAGGATGCCAGAGAAAGAACGCTTGGAAACGCTAAACTCCCTTCAACAAAGTAGGTCCAGCGCAGTGGGGTCCTGTATCTCAGTGGTTACAGGACTCGCTTCACAAGCGAGAGGACCCGGGTTCAATTCCGGGCAAAACCTTAAGTCTCCTTAGTCCACGCGCCTCTGTTTACCGGCAGTCAGTAGGAACCCAGTTGTTAGTCGGTTGGCGGATCACTTTCCCGGGGGTAATAATCCCTTCAAAACATAATAATAAATAATTTGATCACTCAACCCACGGCTGTTTGTGGGGATCCCGCTGTGCGCAATTGGCTGCCACGTTTCGCCCAGGAAATACACGGTCACTACACTTTACAGTGTATCCTGTGAAGCGCTTTGAGTTGTATCGACGACGTGATTAGGTGCTGTATCAAATCGAAGGACTACTATTATTATCAGCATTTTAAATAATACAAAATAACTTCTAAAGTAAATTAATTGTAGTTAATTAATCGATCCCACCAAATACACAGTCATTTCACTTTACGGTATATTCTGCTCTGAAGCGCTCTGAGACGTCTCGAAGACGTGATAAGGCGCTATATCAAATGTAAGTATTATTATTATGTGTTCTTACCCACTAGCCCAGCACCAACTGACGAAACAGTTATTGATGTTCCCTGTACGTGTGGACACGATCAGTATGAAGAATAGGCGGACGGAGCTGGAGAGAAAGCTCGCAGAGATCGAGGAGGCCATCAAGATCTTCTCACGCCCCAAAGTCTTCATCAAAATCAACGCTTGACCGACTCAAAATCAAGGTACACTCCAGCGATTTGCTTTGTCTACTTTTCGACCGCGCCTTTGGTCACCTTCCTCCCCCTCCCCCTGGGCTCGGTCCCGGGATCTGTTACTGTAAAGCGCTCTGAGACGCCGTCCGGCGTGGAGGGCGCTATTTAAATCCGAGTTGTTGTTGTTGCTGTTGTCCAAAATGTCCGGTTTACCCCCACGATGTGGGAGTGAAGTTCTTTGGCTCAGTGGTTAGAGCTTTCGTCTCGAAATCGAGAGGACCCGGGTTCGATTCCCGGGCGGGTCAGGGTGAAACCTGAGGCAAGTTTCCTTACTGCGCACACAGACACGCACACACACACACACACACAGTCACACAGACAGACAAACACACACACAAACTGGAGCGTGTGGCCCGTCTAGTGGCTGCGAGTAGGTATCGCATCACCATAATAATAATAATAATAATAATCCTTGCATTTTGATAATTCACTGTAAAGTGCATTCACCTGCAGTTTGGGAGCTCCTTCCCTCTCTCCTACCACCAGCACAAACAAGATCAGGTGGTCTCCAGTGGCCGGTTCGTGTACCCTCCAGCGAGGTCCTGCCTTGACTCCCAGGGTTGTGATATATCATTATAACTTGGCTGTACAATTGGCCTCTATATTGTGGATTTTAACTGGAGTCTAACCATCTAAACCCACACACAGCTCCGGCCATTGATGTCGCTGTCTGGCCGAGCTTTCCCGCTGCTTGTCCGGCTCGGACCCCCCTCCCCGTTAGTTAGGGCTTTGGCTGTGGGGTTAACAGGAGCTGAGGGGGAGGATTCCCGGCCCCCAGTGACTGGTCGGCCCTTCCAGGTCCTGCCCATGAGCCGGGCCGGGCTGTGCCCTGGGACACTGCGGCCCCTCCCGGCTCAGGAACCGGGGGTTAGAGACCGTCACGGAGGGGGGGGGGGGGGGCGATTCCCACATTCCGTTTGTTTGTGCGGAGCGGTTTCAAAGAAATGCGGAGTTTAACCGCACCTTATAATTTCCCTTCTTTATCTAAATGTATTTGGCTGCTCCCCTAATCAGTGTTTGTCGCCAATTGTGGGCACAGATTAACGGTTGCATTTGCCTCCATGACGGCACTTCCAGATCATCACATTCTGCAAAGCACTTTGACGTGAAAGGCGCTGTGCAAATGTGGTGTCTAACCTCGCTGGCCTCACGAGCGAGAGAACCCTCGAAGGGTGATAATCCTGTCAAAAATAATAAAAGAAAATAATAATAACTTAGTCGCCAAGTCCATGACTGTTTGTGGGGCACTGCTGTGCGCAATTGGCTGCCGTGTTTTGCCCACAACATCCACAAGTCAATTCATTTTACCGTATATTTTGTGAAGCGCTTTGAGACATCTCGAAGACGTGATACAGCGCTGTATCAGATGCGAGGATTATTATTATTATGTAAGTCACTGTTAACCTGGTTCTGTATTTTTCTCTGTCCTTGGTTGTCAGGCTGTGGACAAGCTGGAGAAAATGTGGGACATGTGAGAGATGCGTCTGAAAAGAGATGCCATCAGTCAGGCTTCCTGCTCCCTGCTCCAGACGTCCCCGAGTCTTACCGCAAATATGTAAATAAATCAACTGACAAAACTATTTTTAATATCACTGTAATTCAAATAGATCCATGTAATAAAAACGTTTTTTTTTTTAAGTTCAACCTATCGACTCTCAACAGTGGACGGGTTCGTTCTTTCAGCAGCGCGAGGAGATGACGGAGATCAGTGTCGGTCTTTCTGGGAGTTGGGGTCAAGAGGGGTGGAGGGCGAGGGGGGTGCGGGAGGGTGGCTGAAGGTTCAGTCGAAGAGAGAGGTCTTTAGACGGGACTTGAAGGAGGGAAGAGAGGTGGTGAGGTGGAGGGAGCGTGGGATAGAATTCCAGCGTGTGGGGGCAGGGAGACTGAATGCCCGACCGCCATTGGTGGGGCGGAAAGTGCGGGGGGGCCCTGGAAAGTGTTCCTGCGTAGTAGATACTCAACGAGGAGAGGAATACGGAATCCCTGTAGCTCAGTGGTTAGAGCCGTCGCCTCGCAAGCGAGAGGAACCCATTCCCGGGCGGGCGGGCGGGGCGAAACGTTGGGCAAGTTTCCTCACCCCCCCCACACGCACGCCTCTGTTTACCAGCAGTAGGTAGGAACCCGGTCGTTAGTCAATTGGCGGATGGCTTTTTGGGGGTAAGTAACCCTTCAATTTTTTTTTAAATATTGTAATTTGTTCGCTCAATCCACGACTGTTGGTGGGTCACAGCTGGGCACAATTAGCTGCCACGTTTCACAACAAAATATAGTCATTCACTTTACAGGATACTCTGTGAAGCACTTTGAGATGTGTCAACGACGTGCTAAGGAGCCACAGATATAGAAGGATTATAAGATTATTTATTATAGCTGTGTGTGAGCAGGAGTCTGTGGGAAAATGCTCGACAGGATGAGGACCAAGTTGGGGAAATGAATCCTATTGATGCATTTTCCTGCCCGGCAATTAAGATTTTGTGACCGAATAAACATTGTCTTCTTTTCCCCCACCCCCACCGCCGACCGTCTACAATGTCAGCTCAAGTGTTGCCAAGTTTCTAACATTCTCTTCAGCCTTGGCTTGCCGCCCAGCTTCTCCGCGAAAGTAGTAAGTGTACAAGTCTGATGATAATAATAATAATCCTTCCATTTGATGCAGTGCCTTATCACTTTGCCGCGATGTCTCAAAGCGCTTCGCAGGAATGTGTATTTTGTGGACGAAACGCGGCATCCAATTGCACACAGCGGTGTTCCCCCCCCCCCCCACACACACACACACACACACAAGCCGTCGTGGATCGAGCGACTCAAAATTATTATTATTATCGGGACTTTTTAAAAAATTTTAATTATCACCCGCGGAAAGCGATCTTAATAATGATATTACTACTATTATTATTATTTACTGCCAGGTAGACAGAGTGTGTGGGAGTAAGGAAACTTGATTTAAGGTGTCACCCTGCCCTGAACGGGGCTGGGAATCGAACCCGGATCCCTCTGGGTTACCGAGGCGAGCGCTCTAACCACTACACTACACGGGGGGGGAGGAGCAACCCCACCGCGTCATAGGCGCCAGTGGGAGGAGCCCCCATCCGCGTCATAGGCGCCAGTGGGAGGAGCCCCCATCCGCGTCATAGGCGCCAGGGGGAGGAGGAGCCCACAATCGCGTCATAGGCGACTGGGGCGGGGGAGGAGCTGGCGTTGGGCTACTTCGGGGCGGTTTGGGCGGACCCGCTCGCGCCGCCTCAGTTCAAACCCGGCGGACGGTTGGGGACCGTTGGCTGGCGGGTGTGCTGCGCATGCGCGGGCCTGTCATCGTCGTCATCCCTCCTCCTCCTCCGCCGCCGCCGCCGCCATCGGCGACGCGACGCTTTCGTGGCGACAGGAGCCCAAACAAAACAATGGCGTCCTTTCCCGGTTGCTGAGGAGGGAGGGAGGAGGGAGAGGGAGGCTCAAGCTGAGGCCCGGGGGCCGCCATTTCCTGTGTATATTAGCGACCGAGCGACCGCCGCCATGAGCAAGAGGAAGGCCCCCATGGAGAGCACCAATGAGGGCATCACTGACTTCTTAATCGGTAATGAGGGGGGAGGGGGTTAATGGGGAGGGAGGGGTTAATGGGGAGGGAGGGGGTTAATGGGGAGGGAGGGGGTTAATGGGCAGGGAGGGGGTTAATGGGCAGGGGGGGAGTAATGGGCAGGGGGTTAATGGGGAGGGGGTTAATGGGGAGGGGTTAATGGGGAGGGGGTTAATGGGGAGGGGGTAATGGGGAGGGGGTAATGGGGAGGGGGTTAATGGGGAGGGGGTAATGGGGAGGGGGTAATGGTGAGGAGGTAAAGGGAAGGGGGTTAAATGGGGAGGGGGGTAGTAATAATAATAATAAATAATAATAATAATCTTTGCATTTGATCCAGCGCCTGATCACGTCATCGAGACGTCTTCACAGAATATGCCGACTACACAGAAGTGTAGTGACTGTGTATTTTGTGGGCGAAACGGGGCAGCCGATTGCGCCCGGCGGCGATCCCCCCCCTCCCCCCCACTCACCACAAACAGCCGCGGGCTGAAGCCACCGATCTATTGTTGTGGTTTTTTTTTCTTGAGGGATTATTACCGGACGCGCGCCCACGCGTGCGGAGTGAGGAAACTCGCCCAAGGTTTCGCCCGCCCGGGAATCGAACCCGGGTCCTCTCTCGCTTGCGAGGCGAGCGCTCTAACCACTGAGCTACAGGACTCTGCAGCTCGTGTACTGTCCCGCACCAGGCTTCGCGCCCACATCACTCCCACCCTCGCCCTCACCCTCACCCTCGCTCGCCTCCACTGCTCCCCATCCCCCAGAGGATCGATTTCAAGATCCTCATCCTCACCTACACGGCCATTCACGGCCTCGCTCCCTCCTACCTCTCCGACCTACTATCCCCCTCCCTACCTGCCCGTACCCTCCGTCCCTCCGGCTCCGGTCTGCTCCACACCCCCCGCCCCAACCGCCCGACCATCGGTGGCCTTCAGCCTCTCAGCCCCGAGGCTCTGGAACTCTATCCCCAGTGCCTTCGCCGCTTCCTCCCTTTCCTCCTTCAGGGCCGGTCTCAAGACCTCTCTCTTTGACCTTCAGCCTTCAGCTCCGCTCTCGACTCTCTACCCCCTCCTCGCTCCCTCCCTTCCCTCCCCTCATCCTGACCATTTCCCCCCATTGCTCAGGTCCTGACCCAACTGTACAGCGCCTCGGGACGTCCTCCCGACGTGAAAGGCGCTCTGTAAATGGAATGTTGTTGTTGTAATGAGGGAGAGAGGGGGGTAATGAGGGAGGGAGGCGAAACCCTTACATTTTCTCTCCCGCCCGAACCCCACACAACCCCCCTTCCCTCAATCATAATAATAATCATAATAATCCTTGCGTTTAATGCAGCGCCTCGTCTGAAAGCATTTCACAGAATAGATTGTAAAGTGTAGTAACTGTGTTTTAGCGATGTTTCCTACATTCTGCTGGTAAACAGAGGCGCGCGTGTGTGTGGAGAAAGGAAACTTGTCTAACGTTTAGAAACAATAACAGAAATAACAATAATAATAACAGAAATAAAATAATAATAATACAATATACAGGCAATTCCCTTTATAGTGTATTCTGTGAAGCTCTTTGAAACGTCCCGAAGACGTGATCAGGTGCATCAAATGCAACAATTATTATTGATAGCAGCAACAACAGAAATAGTAACAACAGAAATAATAAAGATAATAACAGAAACAACTATAATAATAATAGCAACAGCGGGAATAATAATAATAATAATCAATGCAGAAATAATAACCATATAATGTGGGGGGGGGGGTTATGAGGGATTACAGCCCCCCACCCCGTATTGTCTGCCCTCACACAGACACCACACACCCTCACCCCTCTCACACACATCACTATTTCACATTATTATTTTTATGATGATTGTTATTGTTAATATTTCTGTGATTATTATTACTGTTATTATTTCTGTGATATTACTGGAACAGGTATGTATATGTGGAGTCCTGTAGCTCAGTGGTTAGAGCACTCGCTTTGCAAGCGAGAGACCTGAGTTCAATTCCAGGCAGAGGGCGAAACCTTGGGCAAGTTTCCTTACTCCACACAGAGCCTAATAACAATCCCTCCAAAACCAAAACAATAATAAATTGGTCATTTTCAATCTACGACTGTTTGTGGGGACATTGCTGTGCGCAATTGGCCGCCGCGTTCGCCCACAAATATACAGTCAATTCACTTTACAGTGTGTTCTGTGAAGCGCTTTGGGACGTCCTCCCGACGTGAAAAGCGCTATATCAAATGCAAGGATTATTATTATATAATAATATCTGGGGGTGGGGGTTGAGGCCAGGACACTGGGATTCGTTTAAAAAGCAGCTCGATGGGACGCTGGTCTAGGAGGATGAGATCCCGAAGCGCTTTCTTCAAAGCTAATCAATTGTTGATGAGGCAAATTCTACTAAAGCACATAATCATCAAATATTTGTGACTGAAATGATGCAGAAAATGACATAACACGCTCCAAAATGGTAACAGATCTTTCGGCCTAACACAGTTCCACATGAGCCTCCACCCTTCCTAATGCCATCTCCATTACCCCTCCATTACCTATTCCCTGATGTTTGCATCATGGGTCCACTGAAAACACTTGTTTTGCTTCAACCACAAGTTCCGGCAGATCTCACACTCTCGCCACCCGCTGTGTAATAATAACAATCCTTGTATTTGATACAGCGCCTCATCACGTCGTTGAGACGTCTCCAAGCTTCACAGAGTATTCTTTAAAGCGTGGTATATTTTGTGGGCAACAGCCAATTGCGCACAACAATGTCACGCAAACAGCCATGGAGCGAGTAACCAATTTTATTTGGGGGATTTGTTGGCCAGGACACCGGGAAAGAGAGAGAAAAACTCCCTTCTCTTTTCGAATAGCATCCTAACGCAGATTCTTAGCCAAAGAAAGTGTTCAACGCTTTTCCAATAAAGACAGTGTTTGTTATCCTATGAAGAACATCTTGTCTCCCAGGACCTTCTATAATTATGGTTATTATAATTATGCTTTTGCTCAGCAGGACAATGTTGAGCAATTCAGTGTGTAATAAAGGATGTCCACACCCTTGGAAAGCCTTTATTTCAGTTTTAGCAAAGCTTCTGACCTTGTCATTAGTACGACTTGCATAATTCAGGTTTTATTTTGACGAAGCTTCCAAAGTGTCTGACGTCTTCCAAATTCTATTTATTTTTTAATCTTTATCGTAATAATCCCTTCAACAAAACAAAAACAGATAATTTGGTCACTCAATCCATGACTGTTTGTGGGACACTGCTGTGTGCAATTGGTGTATTTTACTGGATATACTGGATATAATTAATATACATACTAAATCCTTGCGTTTTAATAATAATAATAATAATAATCCTTGCATTTGATATAGCGCTTTTCACGTCAGGAGGACGTCCCAAAGCGCTTCACAGAACACACTGTAAAGTGAATTGACTGTATATTTGTGGGCGAACGCGGCAGCCAATTGCGCACAGCAATGTCCCACAAACAGTCATAGATTGAAAATGACCAATTTATTATTGTTTTTGGTTTTGGAGGGATTATTATTAGGCTCTGTGTGGAGTAAGGAAACTTGCCCAAGGTTTCGCCCTCTGCCTGGAATTGAACTCAGGTCTCACTTGCAAAGCGAGTGCTCTAAGCACTGAGCTACAGGACTCCATAATAATCTTTACATTTGATATAGCAATCTTCACATCAGTAAGACGTCTCAAAGTGCTTCACAGGACTTTATTGTAAAGTGTAGAGACTGAGGTGAAGGTGGCAGCCGTTTTGTTTGAATTGTAATCGACATCTTTTGATTTTGCAGAATTGGCGAACTTTGAAAAGAATGTGAATCGAGCCATGCACAAGTACAACGTCTACAGGTGAGTTACACAGTAGGTGTCTGGTGCCTGACACATGCGGAAAACCATCACCGTGCTTAAGAGTCTCCAATCCAAGCTGAGAATTTCATGCATCCCACCCTACACATGGAAATTCCTGAGCATTAGGCACAGGTTGGCAGGAGCCAAGGCTTGGGGGGAGCGCCCAGAATGTGTGTTGGGGTAACTGCTGGAATCTAACCAGCTAAAACCACATAGTTTGGCCATTGATACCACTGTTTGGCAAGCTTTCCCACTGCTTGTCCAGCTTGGACATCCTACCTATTACTGCTTTGGCTGCAGGGTTAACAGGAGCTGAGTGTCCTGCCCCCAAGTAACTCGTCGGCCCTTCCAGGTCCTACCGATGAGCCGGGCTGTGCTGCCATCAGCAGTGAGTGCCCTGGAATACTGCAGACCTGCCTGGCTCAGGAACAAGAATACCTACTACACTTGTGAAGTACTTTGAGGAATTTTCACATGGCAGATTTCACGTCAGGCAGACGTCTCAAAGCGTTTCACTTGATATACTGTAAAGTGGAATGACTGCATTTTGTAGGCGAATGCAGCAGCCAATTTGCGTACAGCAACATCACACAAACAGTGAGTGACCAGTTTTTCAAAGTTCCCGACGCGGGGCCTTGAGCCCACAAACCATTGACCCGGAGAGTGCTACTAAGTGAGCCAGGTTGCTACCTATACACACGTGACAAGGTGCTGTAAAAATGTGTTTTTTCTTGGGACGGGAGAATATTTTCATTATCAGCATTTGTTTTTGTTGAATCTGTCTCGTCTCGTAGGAAAGCAGCTTCCGTTATCGCGAAATACCCAACAAAAATCAAGAGTGGTGCCGAGGCAAAAAAGCTGGTAAGCAGATTGCACTCTCACCATTTCGTATGTGATGTTTCCGATGGGTTACTGCCTCAGCCTAATGTTTTCTCAATGTGCCCCAATGTTTGCAGTGCACATTGTCCTGTAGCTCAGTGGTTAGAGCGCTCGCCTCACAAGCGAGAGAACCCCAGTTCTATTCTGACAGGCTTTTCAGCGCCTTGGGACGTCCTCCTAATGTGAAAGGCCATGCAACTGTAATTTGTTGTTGTTTTCTGGTCCTGAGCTATTGGACTTTCAACTGTATCGTTTTTCTACCACGTTTTCAGGAGGGAATTGGTGACAAGATTGCGAAGAAAATTGACGAGTTTCTGGCAACGGGGAAGCTCCAGAAACTGGAGAAGGTACACACACCATGAATTGACTTTCTCTTTTCAAAACTGCCTTCAGCCTCTCTGCCCCCACCCTTTGGAACTCCATCCCACAGACCCTCCGCCTCGCCTCCTCCCTTGCCTTCTTCAAGGCCCGTTTCAAGTCCCTGCATTTGTCTTGCACCCTCTCTGCCCGTCTTCAAATCACACCTGAAGACTTTCCTCATCGGCCGAGCGTTCGGTCACTTCCTTTCTCTTTCCAAATTGATGTCAAACCACGCAACGAAAGGCTCTTAAGACCTGACCTTGCGTGAAGGGTGCTGTAAAAATTCAAGTCATTATGGTTGTATCACTCATTGATTGCGTGTTACTTTACATTGAATATTCTGTCCTTCCTCTTGCAGATTCGTCAGGATGATGTCAGTTCATCCATTAACTTTTTAACTCGAGTGACTGGAATAGGGTAAACGTTCATTTATTATTGTGCTGTAATACTTCAGCGTTCTCTTAGAGTATGTATCAGTCGTACAATTTCTCTTTGGTGAAAGAGAGCATAAGACACTCAACTCAGTTGTGTGTTGTGTCACTCGGTTTGATGAATGAGAATGACTAGAATCCAGTGTGGCATTTGATTAATTTCTTGTGTGTCTTTGTCAAGCAATTTGAATGATTTGCCTCTATCCATAATAATAATAATCGTATGGAGTATAAACACTGGCACAAACTAGTCGGGCTGAATGGCTGTTTCTGTGCTGTACAGTCCATGTAAATCTTTGACTCTAAAGCAGGAGATTAAAAAGATGGCAGGGAAATAAGTGTTTTTGAAGGGTGCATTTCTCTAACGTCAGAGCAGCTGTGTTTTATTTGTTCTTTATTTTTTTAAACGACAGTTGGGGTTTGGGAGAATGAAACTGAAATAGTTTTCAATCTGTCTATTATTAATAATTAATAATAATTATTATTAATCCATAGTCCTGCAGCAGCAAGAAAGCTTGTGGATGAAGGAGTCAAAAACTTGGAAGGTAAGTTTCAAATCCCTTCACACTCTCTCTGATCTGCTTACTTCCCACTCCGCTACCCGCTGACTCCGCTCAGCTGGCTCTGGCCTCCTGCTTGTCCCTCTTTCTCTAGTCCACAGGACGCATGTGCAGGAGTTGTACCCAATGTGATATAGAGTAATGCTATGAAATGTGATGAATATAATGACCTATTTCTGTTTAATGCCTTCAGATCTGAGGAATAATGAAGATAAGTTAAATTATCACCAGAGGATTGGTTTGAAGTACGTATTTTTGTGTGCTTTCAGTCTTTATAGAATAGGTAAAATGCTGAGAGAATTGTGTAAAAGGAAAATAAACACTTTAGTTTCCACCGAGTAAGAAACTTACCCATCAGTAAGAAAGAACCCGGTTGTTTGTCGATTGGCAGGTCACTTTTCAGGGGTAATCCCTTAAAAAAAATTGGTCACTCATTCCATAACTGTTTGTGGGGACACTGTTGCGCGCAATTGACTGCTGTGTTCCACCCACAGAATTCACAGTCACTACACTTTACAGCATATTCTATGAAGCACTTTGCGACGAGTCAAAAACGTGATGAGTTTGAAATGCAAGGATTATTATTATACATCTTAATGATAAATACTGTCTATTATTCTGGTATTACTGTGACCGAAGAATCTGATTGCACCTACAGGTATTTTGAAGATTTCGAAAAGAGAATTCCTCGAAATGAAATGTTGAAAATGCAGGTAAATAAGAAAGCAGTGGTTTTTTTTGCATTTATATAGCATCTCACATAGGATGAGAATCTGCGAGCACTCCATAATGACAGTGGGGATCACTGGGAAACAAGGCTGTGTTTCAGAGTTTGTTGGCCAAAGATATGGTCAAAGAAAGAAGCTGTTACAACAACAACTTATATTTACACAGCCCCCTTCACATGGGGCAGCGGCTCGGAGCGCTTCACAGTGACAGAGCCTGACACCGAGCCGGGGTGGGGTGGGGGAGGAGGAGGTGAATGTAAGCACAGTCGAAGAGGAAGGTCTTCAGTCGTGATCTAAAAAGGGAAAGGAGGGGGCCGTATTTTTCCCAAAAATACACAGTCAATTCACTTTCCGTTCTGTCAAGCGCTTTGAGATGGCTTTAACAACGTGATAAGGAGCTATATCAAATGTAAGGATTATTATTATTATTATTATTAAAGTAACCAATATTAATTATTATTATTAAAGTAACCAATATTAATGTGTTTCCTAATCTGATCAACTCTGATTTCACAGTTTTCTTGTGATGGTGCAGTTGACTTTAGGGGTACCACTAAGGAAACCGGTGCGAGAATCTAATATCGCCTGTGCTTTGGCAAGGCTTTGGAGAGCTGCCTCCTCACGACTATCCCATGTTAAACCTATTTTTGTTTCTGTGTCTCTTGAGGACCTAGTTCTGGAAGAAGTCAAGAAGTTGGATCCAGAGTATATCTCCACTGTTTGCGGAAGTTTCAGACGAGGTTGGTGCTGCCTACTTTCAACTCTAGACAGTTGGAGTTCAATTTCAATTCAATTGGGGTCCTGTAGCTCAGTGGTTAGTGCGCTCACCCTGCAAGTGAGACGACCCAGGTTTGATTCCTGGGTGGGGAAAATGGCAGAATAAGGATGATTATTATTATTATTAATGTTAGGCAAGTTTTCTTGCTCCACACACCTCTGTTTACCAGCAGTAAATAGGAACCTGGTTGTTAGTCGATTGGCAGATTACTTTTCCGGGGATAATAGTCCCTTCAAAAAAAATTGGTTACTCAATCCATGACTGTTTGTGAGGCACCTCTGTGCCAATTAAAATGAAGACAATACCTTGTTGAGGAGGACAGACAGAGCTGAGCTTTGCTGTGTGTGGTTTTACTGTCGGGGAAATGTAATTGAAACAAACTCGGGGCAGCCTCCAGAATATTCATCAGTTACTCAGCTCCCATTCCCAGTAGCCTCCAGCCAATTGCCAACCTCAAACATTGTGCAACTGGGAGCTTGTGAAGAGATGGGCAAAGCAACTGCACATTTTGCCTGGTTCCCACGGAGTACACAATAACAGGAAACCACTGTCTGAGCAGGATTGGTGCTCGCACCTACTTGTTCCTTAGGTTACCATAGAGTTCAGCGATTCAGTTTCTAGAAACTTTTAGCAAGTTTTGTTACTCCATACGCCTCTGTTTATCTGACAGTAAGTAGGAGCCTGGTTGTTAGTCGATTCTGAGTGGCTTTTCGGATGGAATAATCCCTTCAACTGTTTTTAAAATAATCATAATTTGGCCACTCAATCCACGATTGTTGGGGGACACTGCTGTGAGCAATTGGCTGCCAGTTTACGCCCACAAAATACACAGTTAATCCACTTTACAGTAAATTGTTTGAGACTTCTCAATGACATAAGGCGCTATATCAAATACAAGGATTATTACCTTGATTTTGGTACGAGGGTATGGGAGTAGTGAGCACTGACATCAGTCTTCTCCGTTTCAAAAACATATCTTCTTAGTTGATTTATTAATATCTCAAAAATGGAATTCAGCATCTGCACAAATTTACAAATAATAATGCAAGTGTTGAAGCAAAAGACCTCATTTGACTTACAGTTAACAGTTCTGCTTTCAGCCACTTGGTGTCACCATTGTTCTTTTAAACTGGAACGACCAATCTCATAATAATAATAATAATAATCCCTGCATTTGACACAGCGCCTTATCACGTCTTCGAGACGTCTCAAAGCGCTTCACAGGATACACTGTAACATGAATTGACTGTGTATCTTGTGGGTGAAATGCGGCAGCCAATTGCGCACGGCAGCGTCCCCACAAACCGCCGTGGATTGAGTGACAACATATTTTTGGAGGGATTATTGGCGATCCGCCAATTGACTAATAACCGGGTTCCTACTTACTGCTAGATATACAGAGGCGTGTGTGTAAGGAAACATGCCTAAGGTTTCGCCCTGACCTGCCCAGGAATCAACCCAGGTTCTCTGGCTTGCGAGGCGAGCGCTTTAACCACTGAGCTACACACCTCCACAATTTTAATATTAGCAGATGTAATGGGCGTCAGTAAAGACACAGTTTAGTTCATTCTTGTTGTCCTCTTGTTCAAGGTGCCTTGTCCAGTGGTGATATGGATATTCTTTTGACTCATCCAGACTATACCTCAGAGTCAACCAAAAAGGTGAGTTGGGATGAACTGGGTTTGGATTTCACAGGATATGTGAACTAATTAAAAATCACCAAAGGACAAATTAATCAGAGCTGTGCAACTGGAGCAGAATTCCGGTGTGAGAAGCCACAATTTTCACAGGCAAGCAGCTGTGGTCATGTACCTCGAGGTGTTCAAAATTATGAGTGGTTTCCCAAGAGCAGATAGGGAGAAACTGTTTCCTCTGGAGGGCAGGTAGGTCGGTAACCAGAGGACACACAGATTTAAGATAGTTGTCAAAAGTACCAAAGAGGAAGCAAGGAGACATTTTATTTCTTCGAGACATCTCTGTTGTCTTCGAATCGTCTCAAAGTGCTTCACAGAATATATTGTAAAGTGAATTGACTGTGTTTTGTGGGTGTTGGACTTATATGCATCTGATAGTCAGGGGCTTGCACCCCATCCGTTCTTACAGGGACTTTGAAGCTAATCTAGACATCCTAGATTGAGTTCAGAATTCACCCGATGGCCTTTCACAAGAGCAGCATGAGAGACAAATGTCTTGTAAAATTGATGAAAGCAACAAAAGTGGGTTTCATAAGAACATAAGAAATGTTAGACGAAAAAGGGCCAAGGTCCATCTACTTCGCCTTTCACCTTCCTCGCAGTTACTTGCACATGTGTCTCAAACTACTATGATCACTTCAATCCACGACTGTTTGTGGGACACTGTTGTGCGCAATTGGCTGCCGCATTTCGTCCACAAAATATACAGTCAATTCACTTTACAATATATTCTGTGAAGAGTTTTGAGACGCCTAGGAGACGTGAAAAGCGCTATATCAAATGCAAGGATTATTATTACTATATCCCATAATGTTATTTCTTAAAGAAAACTATCTAATCTGTGTTTGAAAGGTTAGGTTTCCCTTGAGCATTGAAATCTGGCAGTTTTGCACTTTTTCATGTAAAGGCTAGTGAGAATCTGGAACTCTCTCTCTCTCTCTCCCCCAAAAGGCTGTAGATTATGACTGGATCAATTCACATCTTCCAGACTGAGGTGGAGAGATATTTGTTAGGTCAGGGGATCAAGGGATACGGGGCAGAGGCGGTTAATTGGAGTTGAGGTACAGATCAGCCCTGATCTTATAGAATGGTGGAACAGGCTCGAGAGGCTGAATGGCCTCCTCCTGTTCCTATAAGCCACAACTTGTTTTGTGTATTTTGTACGGGAGTGAAGCCAAGCTTGTCGTTTCCTGATCAGATCACGGAGCTCCAAGGCATCCCCAACTCCAAAGGCAAATTGCTTCTCAAAATATTCATTAGGGTTTATTTTAAAGTCCTGATTGACAAGTCGTGATGTGCTCTCGGCAACAGAAGCACCCAGTTCAGAGAAGGCTTGCAAAGGGAGGGAACTAAAAATAGAGTCTATGCCTTTAATCAAAGGTAAACCTAATAATAATAATAAACGTTGTATTTGATATAGCACCTTATCACGTCTTTGAGCCGTCTCAAAGCCCTTCACATAAACTGTAAAGTACAGTGACTGTAAATTTATTGGGTAAAGGGATTCTTACCCCTAGAATAGCAATACATCTTTCGACTTATGGTGTGGGTCGGAGGGTGACCAAAGGCGTGGTCAAAAAGAGAGAGGTCTTCAGATGGGCCTTGAAGGAGGCAAGGGAGGAGCGAGGCGAGGAAACTGTGGGATGGAGTTTGGAAGGTGCAGATAGGCTGCAGTCCCGACTGTCGATGGTGGGGTGGGCCGGGCGGGGGACATGGAGCAGGCCAGAGCCCGCTGAGCGGAGGGAGTGGACAGGTTGGTGTGGCATTAGCAGGTCACAGAGGTTGTGGGGATGGAGGGCTTTGAAAGTGGGGATGAGGATTTTGAACTCAATCCTCGGGGGGGATGGGGCGCCAGAGAATACACCAAAAGCCACATCCAAGAGACGGATGCGCTCTTAACTCAAAGTGCCACACATTTAAGATCTTGCGAGACGCAAACCTTGTGCTTCAGGGCTATAATATATTAAAAGTGAGTATTATTCCTCTCCACACCACATGTTGAAAATCAAGGTCATATTTTACATTTGAAAGAAACTGTGATGTGTGCAGACACGCAATGTGCCTTAACCCAATCTTTTCAGTAGTTCCACATCTGTAGCTTTTGCAACCTTCAGGGCAATCAGATAGACTGTCAATTTATAAATAATAATCAGAATAATACTCCTTGTATTTGATATAGCGCCTTGTTACCTCAAAATACGTTACAGGATATACTGGCCGTGACAATGGGAGAGAGAGGGAGAAACTCCCTTATCTTTCCGAATAGTGTCATGGGATCTTTAACATCCATCTGAACAGGCAGATATTTCATCTGAAGGACAGCACCTCCGACAATGGAACGAACATCCCCCCTCCCCCACCCCCCCGCCTCCCAGCGCTGCATTATAATTATTATAAATATCAATGTATAGAAACGTGCCAGGAACATAATGCAAACGTTCCTACACCACATCTAATGGGGAAAAAATTAATTAAGCTTGTACTACAATTGGTATCATAACAGCAGCTGGGATTGAAAACAAACTCTCCTCTCTAGCCAACTCTCATATCTGATATCATACCCTCACCACCGCTTGGCCAATAGTCCCCCAGATAAAATTAGTCATTCGCACGACAGTTTGTGGGACACTGCTGGATGCAATTGACTGCTGCATTTTGCACACAAAAAATATACAGTCAATCCACTTTACAGTATATCCTTTGAAGCTCTTTGAGACATCTCAACGGCGTGATAAGGCACTACATAAAATGCAAGGATTATTATATCAAATGCAAAGATTATTATTAAGATGCAAGTGATTATGTTGGTTCCTTCTGCAGAAATCTTTATGAGAAGAACGAGAAATCCTGAGGATTTCGAGTGCTGCTCATTGAGGCGACTGAATGTTTTTGAATGAGGGAAATGAACTTGACGTTTCTTTGGGATATTTTCAGCCAAAGCTTCTCCACAAAGTTGTGGAATGTCTGGAAAGGACAGGATTTGTGACGGAAACCATTTCTAAGGGGGACACCAAGTATATGGTGAGTACCTCTATTTATTCCTGCTTCATGGTTCAACAGCTTGCATTTACACAGTTCCCTTCAAGGGGGGGGGACTGCGTGTTGGAGCTGGGGGGAGGGAGGAGGTGACCGTAAACACGGTCGAAGAGGAAGGTGTTCAGTCTTGATCTAAGCGAGGAGAAGGAGGGGGTAAAGCGGAGGGATTGGGGGAGAGAGAGTTCCAAAGCCTCATGGTGTAGTGGCTGAAAGCACGGCCGCCGCTGGTGGAGCGGAGGGGACGAGGGACAAGCAATAGGCCAGAACCAACTGAACGGAGGCAACGAGTTGTGGAGTTGGGAGAAAGCTCAGAAAGGTAGGGAGGTGCCAGGGTGTGAAGGGATTTGTAGGTCACTATGCCCTGCTGATAAGATAGGAGCTAGGTGAATGATCTTCAGAGAATGTCTCTTCCTCTTGTTTCAGCGTCACAAACCTGAGTTAAGGATCTAATAGATTTTTTTTTGAGCAAAAGGCAGATATTAAAGTGCTGGCAGCAGAATGGTGTAATAATAAGAATCCTTGCATTTGTTATAGAATCGTAGAATCTTACAACACAGAAGGAGGCCATTCGGCCCATGGGGTCTGTGCCGACTCTTTGAAGGAACTGCCAACTATTCCCACAAACTGTCGTGGATTGAGTGACCAATTTACAATATAGCTCCTTATCACGTCATTGAGACGTCTCAAAGCGCTTCACAGAATATATTGTGGAGTGACTGTATTCTGTGTGCAAAATGCGGCAGCCAATTGCGGACAGTAGTGTCTCACAAACAGTCATGGATTGAGTGACCATTTTACAATTTTTTTTGGAAGGGATTATTATCCCCAGAAAGCAATCCGCCAATCGACTAACAGCCGAGTTCTTAAACTTGCCTGAGGTTTTGACCCGCGTGGGAATCGAACCCAGATCCTCTCGCTCGCAAGGCAAGTGCTCCAACCCACTATTCTACGGGATCCACCAACATCTGGGTGTCGGTTTGTGTAGGCACAAGAAACCACCCATCAAGCTATGAACTGAGACTTGTGGCGTTCAAAAACCACAGGCGGTCACAGAGCCTACTTTTCAGATCAGGAGAAGGTTTGAGGGCTCACATTAATCAGTCACAAGCTCTGATGAACAGGGCACGATTCATTCCTTCCCTGTCTCGATCTTTGAAATCGAATCAGTAATGTTCATCTTAACTGGCTTCCTGTTGGTAACCGAACCCTCCCGTTCTGTCATCTCAATCCTCACTATTCTTTCAAAAGTACAAAACCTGATCTGGGGGAAGTTGTTAAGTTTTAATCACACGTGCAGATTCTTTTTCTGTTTGAAATTCCCTTCAGCTGGTCGGACTGTCTGGAGGAGGGGCAGAACAGGCGTGTTTTACATTGATCTTTGTTTCAGATCATTGTAACATCACCTGCTCGGTCTTTCCACCAGTGAGTGAGCGAGCGAGCGACTTTGGGGAACCTGTGGTAATTGACTGCATTCATCACACGAGGTGCGACGTACACGTTTTATAAACGTTTGAATTAATTTGAGAATTAAATCGCAAAAGCAATTGTGGCGTCTTGTAAAGCGGGGATTGTATCAAATGAACCTGCCGAGTAATTAATCTACATTGTTTGCCGTGAAAAGGGGGAAGGAGGGGGCAAGGCGGAGGTATTGAGGTCCACTTTAGGACTTGGAATATATGCTGGGTGCATTGTCGAAGGTACCATCCTTCAGATGAGACGTTAAACCGAGTCCCGTCTGCCTGTTTAGGTGGATGTCAAAGATCCTGGAGTGCTATTCGAGAAGAAAAGGGAGTCTCTCTCTCCAGGTATCCTGGACAACAATCCCCCAACTAAAATTAAATTTAAACTCATTCCACAACTCTTTGTGGGACACTGCTGTGCGCAACTGGCTGCCGTGTCTCACCCACAAAATACCCAGTCAATCCACTTTACAGTATATCCTGTAAAACGCTTTGAGATGTCTTGACGGGATGATAAGGCGATATATCAAATGCAATGGGTTATTGTTACTATAAGTTCATAATAATAAAATAGTAGGATGTAAACCTGTAACGTTTAAACTGTAATTTAAAAATTTCCTGTTGCTTGGCCAAGTAGTCATTGACTTATTTGGAACTGAGTGATATATTGGGTGTAAAATAGCCTGAGGATAGGTAGGAGGGTTTTGGAGGAGAAAAGGGCAGGATGTGGTTTCTCTATTAGCATTCTCCATAGGAAACAGGAGACAAGAACCCTTCCAACTTTACTGAAAGCCCTGTGTTGAGGTTTCATTTGGGGTTTGGTCTGATAATTTAATTGTGACTTTGATCTCCACATCCCTTACAAGAGAGAGAGAGAGAGATGAGCCCTCTAGCTCAGTGGTTATACTGCGAGAGGACCCAGGTTCATTTCCCGGGCAGGGCAAAACGTTAGGCAAGTTTCCTTACTCCACACACAAGCCTCTGTTTACCAGCAGTAAGTAGGAACCTGGTTGTTAGTTGACTGACTGGAGTAATAATCCCATCAAAGAACTAAATAAAGGAATAATTCGGTCACTCAATTCACGACTGTTTGTGGGAATGTTGCTTTTGCTGCAATAAGCGGCTGCATTTCGCCCACAAAATATGCATTCAATTCACTTTACAGTGTATTCCGTGAAGCGCTTTGAGACGTCGCGAAGACGTGATAAGGCGTTATATCAATTATAAGGATTATTATTATGAGTTTTTTTAAGGAAATGCTTTGTTTTCCACTGGGCTTCATGTAGATGACAAAATATCTGATACAAATTGTGTGAGTCCAAGAATCAGGGTGCAGGTCATTTATAGTTTGAGGATACTGGCAAGTGGAGGGGGACCCAATCCACTGTGGATTATATTTGTTTGTCTCTGCCAGTTTCCTGCAGCATTTACAATTGTGGTTAATGTAGGCATCTCATCATATGAGGTAACTTAGTGTTGGGGGGGATTTAAACACCACAACTTTCAGGAGGCAGTTTTTCACCCAAAGGCAACTGGGATCTAGAATCCTCTCTCTCGCCCAAAAGGCTGTAGATTATGGCTGGATCCACTCACATCGTAAAGACTGAGGCGGAGAGATGTTTGTTAGCTCAGGGGATATGACCCAACTGTGCAGCGCCTTGGGACGTCCTCCTGACGTGAAAGGCGCTCTATAAATGGAATCTTGTTGTTGTTGTTGTTGTTGATATGGGACAAAGCCTGGTATTTGGAGTTGAGGTACAGATCAGCCGTGATCTTATAGAACGGCAGAACAGGCTCGAAGGGCTGAATGGCCTCCTCCTATTCCTTATGCAACTCTATGTCTTTTATATTGCATACTGAGCCATTTAACACAACTTAATAGAATAATACCTTATAATGCATCCAGTAAGATATAATCCTTGCATTTGATATAGTCTTATGACGGCGTTGAAACATCTCAAAACGCTTCGCAGAATATACTGTAAAGTGAGTTGACTGTATATTTTACGGGCAAAACACGGCAGCCAATTGCACACTGAAACGTCCAACAAACGGTCATAGATTGAGCGATCAAATTTTTCTTTTGGAAGGATTATTACCTGTGGGTCCCTACGTGTGTGTAGAGTAAGGAAGCTTGCCTAAGGTTTCGTCCTGCCCAGGAATCAAACCCAGGTCCTCTCGCTTGTGAGACAAGCGCTCTAACCACTGCACTACAGGACTCCACAGGTTGAACTGCAGAATTTTTTCAGTGTGACTGTTTACTATAAGATCGCAACCTGGCTCTCTGGATAGTTTGGGCGGGTAATGAAGAATATTCGTGCTGGAGATTTCATACTGGTGAATTCCTACCTGAGTACATAATATTTACGATGCAGAAATAATTATTGTGCTGATTTTGTGGGACCACAAGACTTCAGTGTGTGGAGCCAACAGAAGTTTTGTTCCGTGTGAAAACATTGATAGAGAGTAGCGGAGACGAGGAGAAAGCTTAATTGGGGTTACTGTTTATAATGTGTACAGCAGCGCTGTGCTAGGGGTGATGTGCAGTGATAATAATTATCCTTACATTTGATATAGCGCCTTATCACATCGTTAAAGATGTTTCAAAGCGCTTTACAGAATGTTACTTATCTTTTCTCTGTTCTTAATAAAACAGTGATTTATAGTAATACTTTTTTGAAGTGCCAGTTGTGGATCCACTGATCTCATAGCCGTGTGTAAAAAAGAAATAATTTTCTTTCCTATAACGCCTCATTATGTCAGTTTCAAAGCGCTTCGCAGGTAATTACAGTGGTTGTTAACCAGGACACCTGGAAAACATATCATTTTGAACAGTGTCATGTGATCTTCAACCACATAATCCTTGAATTTGGTAAAGCGCCTTATCATGACGTTGAGAAGTCTCAAAGCGCTTCACAGAATATACTGTAAAGTGAATTGACTGTATATTTTGTGGGTGAAACACAGCAGCCAATTGAGCACAGCGGCGTCCCACAAACAGTCATGGATTGAGTCACCAAATTATTATTATTAATTCGAGGGGTTATTACCCCTGGAAAGCAATCTGCTGATTGACCAACAACCGTTTTCCTACTTACTGCGAGGGAAACAGAGGCGTGTGGAGTAAGGAAACTTGCCTAAGGTTTTGCCCCGCCCGGGAATCGAACCCAGGTCCTCTCGCTTGCGAGTTGAGCGCTCTGACCAATACGCTGCAGCACATCTCACGCAAAATACAGCACTTCCAACAGTGCCACATTCCCCCGGCACTGAGAGGTCAGTGTTTCATGTGGGGCTTCAACTCACAGCCTTGTGACCCAATGCTGATGTATGTGTAGGATGGCCCAGTGTATTTGCTAACCATTTGAATGTTAATTGCTTGATGGCCCCCACAATTCATAGATGTCTATGACCTGTCCATCTGTCTACTTGTTTGAAGAAGTCTGACTCCAATGTTTTAGGAAACATTTCAGTCATTAATTGTTACAGACAGCTGCTTTGGAGACACTAAATACAGACTTCATAGTATTAAGCTTTTTAACGGTTTGTTCTGTGCGTAACTATAGCTTACAAAGGGATTATTACCTCTGCTTTTCCGGGGGTAATAATCCCTTCAATAAATAATAATAATTTGGTCACTCAAACCACGACTGTTTATGGGACACTGCTGTGCACACTTGGCTGCTGGGATTCACCCACAAAATATACAGTCAATTAATTCACTTTACAGTTTATTCTGTGAAATGCTTTGAGAAATCTCAACGACGTGATAAAATACTATATCATATGCAAGGATTATTATATATTATTGTTAAAAAAGCTATACAGATTAGTGCCGACCAAACCTGTAATTTAACAGTGACGGAGCCGGATTCCGAGGTGGGGGAGAGGAGATGGCCGTAAGCACTGGTCGAAGAGGAAGGTTTTTAGGCGGGACTTGAAAAAGGGGAGAGAGGGAGGGGGCGAAGCGGAAGGATTGAGGGAGAGCGTGACAGAGTTTCGGGGCAGAGCGGCTGAAAGCGCAACCGCCGATGGTGGGGGCGCGAGGGACGAGCAGGAGGCCGGTGACAGTCGAGTGGAGGCACTGGGTGGTGGATTGGGGAGTGAGGAGGTAGGGGGGGGAGGGAGGGAGGTGCATAGAATGAAGGGATTTGAACACACGGGTGAGGATCTTGAAGTCGATCCACTGGGGAGCCAGTGCAGCCTGGGCCAGAACGGGTGAGACGTGGGTACGGAGTTTGGTCTGGGTCAATATGCAGGCGGCAGAGTTCTGAAGGACCTGGATCTTTCAATACAATGCTATCACGTCCTTTACACTTGATAATGACATCCTTTGAGCAGACACATTTGAACAATAAGGACTTCCACTTATGCCCACGGGATACAAATAAAACACAGAGCATCTGAGAGCCTTTCAACTGTATCCACTTGCATGTTATTTGGTTTGTCAACCCACAAGGGCAGCTGGATGGGAAATGGTAATATCATACTGGTGTGGAACAGAGACTGGGTTTAAGGCACATTGTTGGGTCAGAGGAGATGGACCTTGATGTTGCACCTCACCTGTGTTATACTGAGGCCCGGGGTGTTTGACATTGATACATGGCGCTAAAAGTGCAAATAGATTGTGTTCTCAAGATCAGAGCTCTTTCATCTCAACCACCATTGAATTCACCAAACTAATGTTGAAATGTGAACCGCAGGCGACTAACTGCACACTTCTCAACCTGCACCAAGGTAAACGGTCACATTGAAGGAGAGCATGCACGCATCAAATCTTCAAGGCAAGAGCTGGGAGCAGACAAATCGTTACCTAGCATGTAGATATTAGCCACTCCTGTATATTTTGTGGGCGAAACGTAGCAATCAATTGCGCCCAGCAGTGTCCGGCAAACATTCGTGGACTGTGACCAAAGTTCTTACAAGGGATATTATTATCCCCGCCAATTGAGGGTTCCTACGTACTTCTAGGTAAACAGGCGTGTGTGTAAGGAAACTTGCCTAACGTTTGCGTGCTGCCCGGGAATCAAACCCGGATCCTCTTGTTTGCGAGGCGAATGTTCTGACCGATACACTACAGGACTCCACAGAATTATAATCAGTTTGTTTACTTGCAATCCTGAGGGATTGAGATGTTCCATGTGGCAAAACCAGATGTTTTTGCCTGTAAAATCTCACTCCTATGCAATAAGAAACCTCTGGGAAGTAATCCAACTCGGACCCCAATGTTCTTTACAATGTTTGTTGGTTGCAAAAATGTAAAGGTTGGTTTCGTGCCTTTGGTGATGTCAAACAGATTCCCCGAGATGTCAGAAATGGCTTTATTTCTGAGTCAGTGGTTAGAGCACTCACTTCAAAACCGAGAGGACCCGAGTTCGATTCCTGGGCGGGCGGGCGGGGCAGGGCGAAGCCTTAGGCAAGTTTCCTTACTCCACACACGTGCCTCTGTTTACCTGGCGGTAAGTAGGAACCCGATTGTAAGTCAATTGACGGATCGTTTTGTTGGGGTAATAATCCCCCCCCCACCCCAAAACAAATTTGGTCACTCGAATGTTTGTGGATCACTGCTATGCGCAGTTGGCTGCTGCGTTTAGCCCATAAAATATACAGTCAATTCGCATTACAGTATATTCTGTGAAGCGCTTTGAGACGTATCAACGACATAATAAAGCGTTTTATCAAATGCGAGGATTATTATTATAGCCAATTTGCACACAATAACGTCCCACAAACAGCCGGGAATTCAATGGCTAATTTGGGGCATTGTTGACCTGGACACCAGGAGAAACTTGCTTCTCTTTTCGAATAGTGCAGATGGAGAATCTCAAGGGAATGAAAGATTGCCTGTTTCATAGTAAAACCCACTGGATTGTTTGCTGCAGCGATGAGTAAAATTTACAGCTTTGTTTACATTCCCAGCAGTCGTTAATTCTTCTTGAAAGCCTTTTAAATTGACGGCTTGATTCTAGATCCCTAAATAGACAGCAGAAGAAAGCACTTAAAACTTGGTCTGTGTGAGAGAGAGGTTTGATTTTATGTAATGTAACACATTTCAGCAAACGTCATAAGACCGTAAATCATTGATGATAATAATAATAATAAATTGGTCATTCAATCCCACGACTGTTTGTGGGACGCTGCTGTGTGCAGTTGGTTGCCGCATTTCACCCGTGAAAATACACAGTCAATTCACTTTACAGCATACACTGTGAAGCGCTTAGAGATGTCTCGAAGATTTAGTAAGGCGCTGCATCAAATGCCAGGATTATTATTATTATAGACTCCCTCCTCTTTTCGAGTGGTGTCATGGGGTCTTTGATGTGCAACTGAACAGGCAGATGGAAGCTATTTTGTGGAGCCCCGTAGCGTAGTGGTTAGACCACTCGCCTCGCAAGCGAGAGGACCCATGTTTGATTCCCAGGCAGGGTGAAGCCTCAGGCAAGTTTCCTTTCTCCACACGCCTCTGCTTACCCAGCAGTAAATAGGAACCCGGTTGATAGTCAATTGGCGGATGGTTTTCTGCTGGTAATAATCCCTCAAAAAGAAAATTAGTCATTCAATCCACACCTGTTTGTGCGACGTTGCTGTGCGCAATTGGCTGCCACGTTTCGTCCACAAATGGCCAGTCATTCCACTGTGCGATATATTCTGTCAAGCGCTTTGAGATGTCTCAACGACGTGCTGAGGTGCTATATCAAACGCAAGGATTAATATTATTATTAAGAAGAACTTTTTATTTCCATAGTGATGGCAGAATTGTCATTTTGTTTTCCATGTGTTCTCTTGTGTTTTTCTGACCCTCTCTGCTCTTTCCTTCGACAGGGTGTGTGTCAGTTACCAGATGACAATGATGCCTGTGACTATCCACACAGGAGAATTGACATCAGGTGAGTTACATGCATAAAGCTCAGTGGTGAGAGAACTCGCCTCGCAAGCGAGAGGACCTGGGGGTTCGATTCCCTGCAGGGCGAAATGTTGGGCAAGTTTCCTTACTCCACACACCCGTCTCTGTTTACCCAGCAGTAAGTAGGAACCCAGTTGTTAAGTCGATTGGCGGAATGCTTTCCAGGGGTAATAATAATTCCTTCAAAAAAAATAATAACTGGTCACCTCAATCCATGACTGTTTGGAGGACGCTGCTGTGCACAATTGGTTGCTGCGTTTCGCCCACAAAATATACAGTCAATTCACTTTACAGTGTATCCTGCGAAGAGCTTTGAGACGTCTCGAAGACGTGGTGAGATGCTGTATCAAATGCAAGGATTATTATTCTAATAATAAATAGGTAAGAATAGACTCAATGGTGTATTCGGCTTCATGTCTGCCTTTCAAGGGCGGCAGCTTCCACACATCTGGACTAAAACAACAACAACAAATTACATTTGCATAGCGCCTTTCATTAAAAGACCCCACAATGCTGGTTAATGTTTCAGGGAAATAGTTTCCTGATTGAGGTTTATCAATAAAAATGCTGCAGCTGAAAAATGTTAGTCCAATCACCGAGTTGCCAAACCCTTTTATATTTTATATAATGGCTAGATTTCTTGCTGAAAGGAACAGGTTTCAAATTGAGTCTCACCTACCATGACGGTAATTATAAACAACAAATAATAATTCCTTCTGAAAAGTAATTCCTTCACTCAATCCACGACTGTTTGTGGCGGACGCTGCTGTGCGCAATTGGCTGCTGCGTTTCACCCACAAACTATAGTCAACTCCCTTTACAGTGTATCCTGTGAAGCGCTTTGAGACGTCTCGAAGACGTGATAAGGCACTGTATCGAATGCAAGAATAGATCACGGCTTGAGATTGCCATGTGTCGTTCATCACTGTGGTCTGTGATGACTTTGCTTAGCTGGAGCCCAGTAACTTTCCCCCTCTTCCCGATTCATTTTGTTTCACAGCAGACTCCAGTCTCCTGCTCTAACCATAAGTTGAGCGCTCTCCTCAGCGCTAAGGCCAACTAACTACCAATTTGAAAGGAATTAGAACCAGCTTGAAGAAACACACTCACTTTTTAAAACTGATGTTTCAAGTGAAGGGAAGTGAAATTCTCACCAATATACAGTCGTTTAAAGAAAACTTTAAGCTCTTTCAGTCAGACTCCTTTGATATGTCGGAGAAATATTTCAACTGTTCTTAGATTTTTTTTCATCAACCGTGCCTTCAGCTCCCCCTCTCGACTCTCTACCCCCTCCTCGCTCCCTCCCTTCCCTCCCCTCCTCGTTTCCTCCCTTCCCTCCCCTCACCCTGACCGTTTCCCCCCTGCTCGGGTCCCGATCCAACTGTCCAGCGCCTTGGGACGTCCTCCCGACGTGAAAGGCGCTCTATAAATGCAGTCTTGTTGTTGTTAAATGCTAGATATTAACCCCTGGAATTTGTACAGTAGAACTCGCATAAGTCTTATCTTTATAAATCATATAATCGCCTAAGTATATTCCCATTCAATTTCCCATCAAAACCACTCTCGTATTAATCAGCTCCTACATTTACCCGCTGCATTAAGTTCCACAGTGTAGATTATTGATTGAATCAGATTTTCTAGCTCAGCTAGAAATATAATTTTGGTGATAATTCAGTCAAGTTGCTAACCGAGGCTTTGTGAAGCAGTGGAACAAACGTATTCCACGTCGAGACTAAGACAGTGCTAGAAACGTAAATGTAGAATTTACGCCTTTAAACCAGTTGTAATTTAATCCTTTAAGAATCATCAATCACTCTTCACTTGAAGTAATCACAGATGTTACTGCACATCCAGACATACCCTATCACAACAAGCTGCTGGCTTGGTTCATGAGTAATACAAAACACAGTCCAGGTGGTTACGGGAAGAATTTTTGATACTCACAATTTGATATAGCGCCTTATTACATCATTGAGACGTCTCAAACGTGCCTAAGGTTTCGCCACAGTCGTGGATTGAATGACCAGCTGTATTTTCCCCTGGGTAGGTGGGTGTATGGCGCTTTGAACAATGAATCTTGGGGAAGGTCATTTTTAATTTAGCCGGGAAAGGTTTGCCCCACCCGGGAATTGAACCCAGATCCTCTCGCTTGCGAGGCGAGTGTTGCTAACCACTACGGTACATGGCTGATTGCTTTGATGATTATATTGGTTTAATCTTCCTATTCTCTATATTAATCTGGATACTGACATCTGTGTCTGTCTCCCTACACAGGCTGATTCCAAAAGATCAGTATTTCTGCGGAGTGCTGTATTTCACCGGCAGTGACATATTTAATAAGAACATGAGGACTACCGCACTGGAAAAAGGCTTCACATTGAACGAGTATACCATTCGCCCAATGGGATCCACAGGTAAGGCTCAAGTGGCAATGAAAGCCGTGATCTTGCTACTTTATGAAATGCTCCTTTTCTGCATCGTTGTTTAAAAAGGATCGTACGAGTACAACACACCCTAACATTTCAACTGCTAGATTGTTGTGATGTGATAATAATAGTCCTTGCCTTTGATAGAGCACCTCATCATGTTGTTGAGACATTTCAAAGCGCTTCACAGAATGTACTGTAAAGTTTAGTGACTGTGTACTTTTTGTGGGTGAAACGCAGCAGCCAATTGGGCACATCAGTGACCCATAAACAGTCGTGGATTGAGTGACCAAATAATTCTTTTGCGGAGAGATTATTATCCCCCGAAAACGATCCGCCAATTGACTAACTACCAGGTTCCTAGTTACTGTTAGGTAAACAGGAGTGTGTGTGAGAGTTAAGGAAACTTGAGTAAGGTTTCGCCCAGGTCCTTTCGCTTGTGAGGGGAGTGCTCTTACCACTACACTACGGGACTCCTGTAGTCTGTAATTACATCTATAGTGACTGAAGAGTTAAATTGTGAGTAATTCAAGTTAAACCGCATCGACAATATTGTATATGGTTTGACAAAGGGATCTGGACATCACTGTTGCTGTGGATCAACACTGGGCAGTTCTCACGTTTTAAATAAGTTTTATGACCTATAATTAGTGTATCATAGTGCAAAGGCTTGAAACCTTCGAAGCAGACCCTTAATAAACTGCATCTTAGAAAACACAAAGCTTTTTGTTCCTCGCAGTCAGGTTAGTGACAAGTCAGTTGATCAGCACAACACGCCTGGCACTAAGTGGGGTCATTTCAGGACATTGCTTATCCACAGGGTGTTCACAAAGTCCTACCCCCCATATTTCTCTCTGCAGTGCACTGAACAATAACTAACAAGCGGAAAAACGATGATAATTCTTCACCGTTTCATCATCATGCTTCAGTACCACCTTGGGACGTCCAACAATAATTTATTGTTGTTCCTGTAGTGGTTAGAGCACTCGCCTCGCAAGCGAGAGGACCCGGGTTTGATTCCCGGGCGAGGCGAAACCTTAGGAAAGTTTCCTTACTCCACACACACGCCTCTATGTATCTAGCAATAAGTAGGGACCCGGTTGTTAGTCGATTGGCCCCATTCTCCCTTGCTCACACCTTTTCAAAACCTTTCTGGTAACTGAATCGCTGAACTCTATGGTAACCTAAGGAACAAGTAGGTGCGAGCACCAATCCTGCTCAGACAGTGGTTTCCTGTTATTGTGTACTCCGTGGGAACCAGGCAAAATGTGCAATTGCTTTGCCCATCTCTTCACAAGCTCCCAGTTGCACAATGTTTGAGGTTGGCATTTGGCTGGAGGCTACTGGGAATGGGAGCTGAGTAACTGATGAATATTCTGGAGGCTGCCCCGAGTTTGTTTCAATTACATTTCCCCGACAGTAAAACCACACACAGCAAAGCTCAGCTCTGTCTGTCCTCCTCAACAAGTTATTGTTGTCTTCAGTTGAACGGCTGCATTCTTTCCAGTTTGCGGTCTTCCTGTTTGTTTCGCCCACAAAATATACAGTCACTCTGCTTTGCTGTATGAAGCTCTTTGAGACGTCTCGAAGATGTGTTGAGGCGTCATATCAAATGCAAGGACTATTATTATTGTTACACCCGTTATCATCATGCCTGTGTTTTTTTTTGAAAGGTTGCACACGGCAGGCTCTCATCAAAAACTACACTTGGAGAAGGATCTTAAGTTTAGATTTTTAATTAATTGTATATTTAAATTTTCTTAAACATCTCAAGACCCTCCTCTTCGGCCGCACCTTTGGTCACCCTCCTACCCCTACCCTCCCTGTCCCACAGCCAGTCATGGATTGAATGACCTTTTTTTAAGGGATTATTATCCCCAGGAAAGCAATCCACCAATCGACTAACAACCGGGTTCCTACTTACTGCTGGGTAAACAGAAGCGTGTGTGTGGAGTAAGGGAACTTGTCTTAGGTTTCTCCGGGAATCGAACCCGGGTCCTCTCGCTTGCAAGGCGAGCACTCTGAGCTACAGGGACTCCACTACAGCTGCAACATGAAATACACAGCTTTATTCTCCTTGGATTCTGTGCTCATTAAAATGGTAGAAATGTATATTAACTGAATGAATGTTTGTAAATGCAGGAATTCCAGGTGAGCCGCTGCCAGTGGACAGTGAGCAGGACATCTTTGACTATATTGACTGGGTTTATCGAGAACCTAAAGATCGAAGCGAGTGATTGACATCCATGAATCGTCCTCGGAAGATTTACTCAGCAATAACTGCGATTCCGGAAACTTTCTATCACTGAGGACGTACAGTCAAGCCTCAGTAAATCTAGGCTTCAAGTACGTTAAGATCTCTGCGGAGGTCAAATTGTAATGTTTGTACCTCAGCACATTCACACCCTCCATTTTGCACCGTAATCAGAATGAAACATTAGGTACAATATACTCGCAAGAAACCGTGGATGTGATTGATAACCCTTTGACTGTTCACCACACTCGTGTCGTTCAGTCCAGGAAACAGCTCAGTAAAACTCACATAAGTCGTGGCGGACGGGAAGGTAACATTTAATATGACTGACGCGAAATCCGAGTTGCAAGCTGTAGGAGTCGAAGAAAATCCGAGTTAATCAATAATCTACACTGGGCCTGTCTAACTTCACGCAGCCGGTAAGTGCGCACGCTGTCACTTTTCTGTCATCCGTGGGATGTCCTCCCGACGTGAAAGGTGCTATAAGAAATGTAACTTCTTGTTGTTTCATTCAGCCTCTCTGCCCCCCACACTCTGGAACTCTACCCCACAATCCCTCCACCTCACCCCTTCTCTTGCCTCCTTCAAGTCCCGTCTAAAGACCTTCCTCTCTGACAGTGTCTTCGGCCAACCTCCCACCCCCGAATGGGCCTCAAGTGAATGCACGACTTTGGCGATGACACTGCCCTGGGTGAGGCGCTGGATAGATGCAAACTATTGCTGTTACACAATGTATAAAGATAAGACTTATGCGAGTTTTACTGTCAGATCAGTAGGGAAACAGCTTTGTCTCTGGATCATGTGTGCGTTCCCTGTGATGTGGGCTTGGCCTTTGGGTTGCCAGTGTTGCTCAGGGATCACTGAATTTTACTCGATGAAATAACCGCGATGATTTCTCTATCCCTTTGCTCAGTATTTTACTGCTTGTGTGGTCAGAGGTTGTGCTGGTAAATTATGCATGAATAGCCACAACCACAGGAGAGAAGGCAGTCTGTCCTTCCTTTTAGGCTCTTTGTAGTAAATAAATAAAGTGCTTTCCAAAACGCTTAACTGTGTATTGTGACTCACACTCAACTTCACATCCCTTCACCCCCTGATACCCCCTCGACCTCTCCCACCTGCTCACCCCCTCCCCAACCCACTACCGGCTGCCTCCGCTCGACCGGCTTCCGGCCTCCTACCTTGTCCCTCGTGGTGAAGGAAGAGAGAGGCCATATATACACCCACACACTTGAGTCTACATAATCTGTTCAGATGCTACACCCATTGCATGTGTTTAGAATAAATGATTTGATGCCCGAAGAACAGTGGAAAGGAATAATAGGGAACAAGAGGTTAGCAAACCGATCATTTGTCAGCGGGAGATTTGGCTTACGGTTTTTATAAAACCCTCAATGGAGTCAAACCACGACACCCCCTTTCTCTCTCTCCCCCCCACCACCACCACCTGAAAGTGGCCTATCTGCAGAAACAAGGGTACATGTTGTATAATTGTGTGGAGTTCTGTAACTCAGTGGTTAGAGCACTCGCCTCGCAAGCGAGAGGACCCAGTTTGGGTGAAACCCGACGAGTTTCCTTACTCCACACACCTCTGTTTACCCAGCGATAAGTAGGAACCCGGTTGTTAGTCGATTGGCGGATCGCTTACCAGGGGTAATAATCCCTCCAGAGAAAAAAATCGGACACTCAAATCCACGACTGTTTGAGGGGACGCTGCTGTGTGCAATTGGCTGCCGCGTTTTGCCAACAAATACACAGTCGCTGCACTTTACAGTATATTCCGTGAAGCGCTTTGAGGCTGTTTAACAAGGCTCGCTTTGATTTCGTGTTAAGAATTAACAGCGGCGCTCAACAGGCTGCTCTTGAAAGAAAATGCTTCGGCAGCGTTTGAGATCCCGCACGCGAAGACTGGGTCAGTTTGTAAACTCGGTTACTATGCGGAGGATAATTGCAGCTTCGGTCTCTCAACTTACTCTCCCAAGAAACCGACGGTGTTTAAAGGCTTTGTTCCCACAATGTGGGATTCATTGAGGCGAGTGCTGAGATTAATGGTTTATTCCCCCCGGGTGCGCGGGTCACTCACTTGATTTATTGACGCTGAAAACCCAGCTTGGGATAATTGTGGGTTCCGCTCGGTAGACACAGGAGGTTCATGCCCGCGCTCGCAAAACACAGTCACTCCACTTTACAGTATATTCTGTGAAGCGCTTTGAGACGTCGCGAAGATGTGACGAGGCGCAATAAATAATAGTAAAATAATAATCGCATTTGATGCAGCGCCTTATCACGTCTTCGAGACGTCTCAAAGCGCCTCACGGGATATACTGTTAAAGTGCAGTGACTGTGTATTTCATTAATTAGTTAATCCTCGCGTTTGATATAGCGCTTTTCACGTCGGGAGGACGTCCCAAAGCGCTTCACAGAACACACTGTAAAGTGAATTGACTGTATATTTGTGGGCGAAACGCGGCGGCCAATTGCGCACAGCAGCGTCCGCACAAACAGCCGTGGATTGAGTGACAAAATTATTATTCATTTATTTATTTGGAGTGATTATTGTATGTGTGTGTGTGTGTGTGGAGTAAGGAAACTTGCCTAAGGTTTTGACCCGACCGGCAATTGAACCCGGGTCCTCTCGCTTGTGAGGCGAGGGCTCTGACCACGACATATAAACGCATGTTGTTGTTGTTGTTGATGACGGCGTGAGAGGTTTGCCGGTGACCAGCGCAGTTTTGCAAAACTCATTTGACTTCAAAAGCAGTTTGGCGCAGAGAGCAGAGCAACGCGACCGCACAGCGACGGAAACTTGGAGGGCTTACACGGACTTCCCTTCTGCGTCTCCACCAGAATTTTTTGCTTCGCCGATTCGCATTGCGGAATTCCGGAGAACATCGTTCCGTCTCGCACGCGGCCTGACGCTTCAAAGTCTGAACGTTAAAATCTTACGGCCCTCGCGCTGTTTCCCGCTGATTCTGAGGTACGACTTAAGACTTTTAAGATATTTTCCCAATTCAATTTTATTTTACAAAAATGCGCAGTCACAAAACACTCTAAACGATAGCGATCCTCGCGTTCGACACAGCGCCTTATCGGGGCGGTTGAGACGTCTCGAGGGGCTCGACAGAATATCCTGGCGTTATCCCCGGGACTGGAGCTGAACAGGTTAATTTACAACTGTTTTGGAGGGGGGAAAAGAAGGCAAAAATACTGCAGATGCTGGAAATCTGAAATAAAAACAGACGTCGCTGGGAACGCGCAGCAGGTTCTGACGCGAGCTCATCGTGTGTTTCCTCTCTCCGTAGGTGCTGCCTGACCTGCTGCGTGTTCCCAGCCGCGTCTGCTCCACAGCTGTCTTTCACCCGGAGTTGCTCCGCGGAGGACTTCGGCTCTAGGTTCCCTGGCAGACGCGTAACCTGGATCTGCGCTGCGACGTGTCTTGGTTCTGGTGACGGCAGGTGAGCCCCGGGGCGCAGTCGCAACGCTGGAAGATCTCGGGACCCTGCGGGGCCTCCTTGCGTCCTCTCTTCGAGCAGACCTGGCCCTCTTTCAGCACCGGCCGGCAGATCTTAGACCAGAAGTGACGCGCGCAGCACAGTCCCGTCGAACAGTCTGACGTCCGCAAACACGACTCTCCCTCCAGCCCTGCGACGCACAGAGATTTATATCGTATAATCATTTCATACAACAACAACACGTGACATTTTATAGAGTCTTTCACGTCAGGAGGACGTCCCAAGGCTCTGGACGGTCAGGGGTTTGGACCCTGAGCTGGGAGTTGGGATTAGGAGGAGGTGGGGGTATAGGAGGGTGACCAAAGGCACGGTTGGTCAAAGAGGAGGGTCTTGAGATGGGTCTTGAAGGAGGCGAGGGAGGGAGGGAGGGAGGGGGCGAGGCGGAGGGACTGTAGGACTGTGGGATGGGGTTCCAGAGGGTGGGGGCAGAGAGGCTGAAGGCGCCTTATCGCGTCTTCGAGACGTCTCAAAGCTTGACAGGACACGCGGTGAAGCGAATTGACCAATTATTTGTTTACCCGCGCGCGCGTGTGTGTGTTCAGTGCAATTCATGCACAAAGTTCAGAATTCACTCCCGTCTGCTTGCGTGGTACACAATACACAGTCACAACACTTTAATAATAATAATAATAATAATAATCCTTGCATTTGATAAAGCCCATTTTCACGTCGTCGAGACGACTCAAAGCACTTCGCAGAAGACACTGCGAAGTGAATTGAGGGCAACGTCCCACAAACAGTCGTGGGTTGACTAAGGATTTCCTGATAAAGTTGAGGATTGAAGGTGTTGCAGATACGTACAGACGGAGATATAATTCAAAGGAGCGAAACAGACTTAAGGGAGACAAAGGAATGTTTTTTTTTCTGTATTGTGAGTTCCGTCGCTTTTTACTGGCAAAGGATTATCCGTGCCAACTCATCCCATTTGATCTCATCCCTCCAGACCTACCTTTCACGTCAGGAGGACGTCCCAAATTTTGCTCAACAACGTTCTCCATCATCTGATCAAACATTGCCGAGTTTAGCGTTTGATTTGTTTGCCGCGAATCCCATAATTTTTTTTTGGGAGGCGGTTGGGGGCGGGGGGGGGGGGTCAGCCGGGTGTCTGACACACGCAGAAACCCATCGCCGTGGCTTAAGAGTCTCCAAACCCAACTGAGAATTCCCCACATCACCCCCACACCTGGAAACCCCAGAGTGTGCGTTGGGGGTAACTCGTGGAGTCTAACCATCTAAACCCACACACAGCTCGGCCATTGATATCACACTCTGTAAATAATACTACTACTAATAATAATCCTTGCATTTGACATAGCACTTTATCACGTCTTCGAGACGCCTCAAAAGCCCTGGTTGTTGTTAACTTGAAGGCACGGGGGAAAAAAACATGAACGCGACGAAAGTTTGCGGTGTCAGAGCGAGAGCATTGCAGAGTGAGCAAAAGGGGCTTAACCTTAATTTTGCCTCTGCGATTGTCCTGGTAAACCTGGTTTAACTCAGAAAGCAATCTATCTTTTGTCAAGCTATAACAGTGGCTGCATTAATCACACACTCGATGCCCAACTCCTATAATTTAACATATGGTGACACGTTCCTAAGGTTCCTCCCCAACCCAGTGCATGCCCTCCGCACATTAAATAAATTATAAGCTGGTGGGAGCAGTTTGCAGCGTGTAATTATAAAGCCATAACAGGGGCTGTTTCCTGACCACAGGATACTGAAATACGTCTGCTCCAGCTTGTGTTTTTGGTGGGGAAGGAGAAGGGGGGAAGTTGCTCTTTTTCTCTATAAAGTCCTTGTTCCAAATTGATTTCTCTTCTCTTTCCGCTCACTACGCTTCTCGGTTGATGCTGAACTGAGGCAAGTCCCGTAGCTCAGGGGTTCGAGCCCTCGCCTCGCCAGCGAGAGAGGACCCGGGTTCGATTCCCAGGCGGATCAGGTCAGGGCGAAACATTGGGCAAGTTTCCTTACTCCCCCCACCCCCCACCTACACACACACACACGCACACGCGCGCGCGCGCCTCAGTCAGTAGGAATCTGGTTGTTAATCAATTGGCGGATCGCTTTTCCGGGAATAATAATCCCTCCAAAACGAAAAGTGAAAACAATAAGAATAATAATCATAATTTGGTCACTCAATCCACGGCTGTTTGTGTGGACGCTGCTGTACGCAATTGACGGCCGCGTTTCGCCCACAAAATATACAGTCACTGCACTTTACAACCATAATAATCCTTGCCTTCGATATGGCGCCTTATCACGTCTTCGAGACGCCTCAAAGATGTATACGTGAAGCTGTGAAGCGCTTTGAGGCGTCTCGAAGTTGTGATCAAACATGAGGATTATTATTGTTATTAATAACCTTTTCGTCTCCAGAAGTTACGGCCGTTACCTCTTCTTGTTGGTGCCACGACCACCTTTTCCTTTTTGTTCTTTTGCTTCGTCTCCTTGGCTCTCTGGCCTCTCTCCTGCTGGTTCTTCCTGCGAGACGGCTTGTCCTGTGGGGACTTCTTGCTCTCCTTCGTGTTCTGCGCCACTGCCGGCCTCTGCGTTGGTTGCGCTGTGATCTGCACGTCCGAGCGCGTGCAGACATCTGACGAGAGAGAGAGAGAGAGAGAGACGGAGAGAGGGGTGTGTGGGGGGGTGCGGGTGGGGGAGAGAATCAAATCGGATCTCTCAGCAAGCCGACACAGATTCCCCTCAAGCCCCCACCTCAGGGGTTAGAGCACTCGCCTCGCAAGCGAGAGGACACGAGTTCGATTCCCAGTCGGGGGCGAAACCCTATGGTAGACGAGTTTCCTTACTTCACACGCACGCGGCTCTGTTTGACCAGCGGTCAGTAGGAACCACAGTCGATTGGCGGATCGCTTTCCGGGGGGTAATAATCCGTCCAGAAGAAAATCGAAACAATAACAGTAATAATTTGGTCACTCAACCCGCGGCTGTTCGTGGGGGGAGCGCCGCTGTGCGCAATTGGCTGCCGCGTTTCGCCCACAACGTACACGGTTCACCGCACTTCATGTCATTGAGACGCCTCGGGAGCGCTTCGCGGAATACACTGTAAAGCGCGGTGACCGTGCGCTTTGCGGGCGAAACGCGGCAGACGATTGCGCACAGCAGCGTCCCTCACAAACAGCTCAACAATCGGTTGAGTGACCGATTTTTTTTTTTTTGAGGAGCTCATTACCCCCAGAAAGCGATCCACTAATCAACCGGGTTCCCACTTACTGCCAGGTAAACCGTGGCGCTCGTGTGTGCGTGTGCGCGCAGGGAGTGAGGAAACTTGCCTGAGGTTCCTCCCTGCCCGGGAATCGAACCCGGTGCCCTCTTGCTCGCGAGGCGAGTCCCGTGGAGCTACCGAGGCTGTTTGTCGAACACTTACTGTTCAAGCAGTGGTTCCCAGAACAGCACATGGCTTCCCGCACGCAGTGTCTCCTCACGCCTCGACACGTCGCGCAGACCGGCTCCTGCTGGTGAGAAGCGAGGCAGAACCTCTCGACGCCGCAGTCGGGGTCTGCTGAGCAGCGCGAGGCCTGCGAGATAGACACAAAGCAGCGTTTGAGTTGGTTATGGAACAGCACCTGTGGAACACTTGGAGCACGGAGATGTTCCAGAGGGGGTAACGAGTGGTCCTTCGCGATCTAAACGTCCTGAGCCCAACAATAATAATCCTGCAATTATTACCTGAGGTTCCCGCGATCCCCTTTGGTGGCCGTGATCCCAAAATCCTGGGAATGCGGACCCCTGGTCCCAAATGCATTTGTCCGCCTTCACTCCATCTCTTTTGCTTTGAGATTTGCAGCAGTAACCACGTGACAAATGTGCCGAGGTTAATAATAATAATAATAATAATAATCCTTGCCTTTGATACAGCGCCTTATCAGGTCGTCGAGACGCCTCAAAGCGCTTCACAGAATGTGCCGTAAAGTGTGGTGACTGTGTGTATTTTGTGGGCGAAACGCGGCAGCCAATTGCGCACAGCAGCGTCCCCGCAAACAGCGGTGGATTCAGTGACCAAATTATTCATTTATTTATTTCGATTGGAAGGATTATTCCCCCCCGGAAAGCGATCCGGCCATCAACTAACAACCGGGATCCTCCTTACTGCTGGGCAAACAGAGGCGTGTGGAGTAAGGAAACTCGCCTAAGGTTTCGCCGCCCCCGGGAATCGAACCCGGGTCCTCTCGCTTGCGAGGCGAGGGCTATAATTAATACGCTTTAGGACTCTGGGATCTGGGACTGACTGCCATTAAACGGACTGCGCAACCGTGAGCCAAACGGACCGATATTTGCATGAGGGGAAAAAGACCATCCCAGGTTGGTAGGTTATAATAATAATAATCCTTGCATTTGGTATAACGCACTTGTCAAGTCTTCGAGACGTCTCAAAGCGCTTGTTATCAGGGATTAGTATTCAAGGCACATCACCTAACCCTTCTCTTTGCACCTAATCATACTATTGTTTGTGATGGCTTAGTGCCAGTGGCGCTGAACGTTTTTTTTCTCTGGAAAACTCACTGACGCACTTCGTGTCAACGAGCGCAAGGAAACGATCAAATGAAAACTGGCAAAATCAAACAGAACAGCCGGCGATCAAAGGAGTGCTGCAGTGAAGCACAGAGAGCGGAGTTGGCTGCGCGTGTGGGTGTGCGCGTGCGCGGGTATGCGCGGGCGTGTGTGTGTATGTGGGTGTCTGTGCGAGTGTGGGTGTGTGAGTGGGTGTGCGTGTGTGGTTGGATGTGTGGGTGGGTGGGTGTGTGCGTGTGTGGGTGGGTGTGTATGTGGGTGTGCGTGTGTGGGTGGGTATGTATGTGGGTGTGCGTGTGTGGGTGGGTGTGTATGTGGGTGTACGTGTATGTGTTGGGTGTGGGTTTGATTCCCGGATGGGGCGAAACCTTAGGCAAGTTTCCTTGCGGAAAGCATGAGGCGCAGGATGGCTCTCTGGGTCCTGCCGATGAGCCGGGCCGGGCTGTGCTGCCATCAGCAGCGAGTGCCCCGGGACACTGCGGCCCCTCCCGGCTCAGGAACCGGGGGCTCGAGACCAGCACTGAGGAGGGGGCTCGAGAGAGAGAGAGAGAGAGAGAGAGAGACCGTCACAGAGGAGGGTGTCGATTCCGACATTCGTTGCCAGGCAGGTCACCTTGGGACCAGTTCAGCTCCAAGGAGACCCCACAAACCTCCCCCCACCCTTCCAAGGAGGTTAATCTGACCTATGGATTTGAGCCTCATGGTGGGTACCAGGAACTCCCTGTAACCTCCTGGTCGGCAACACAGCTCAGCACGAAATGCATGAGACCATTGCCACCATCTTCCTCTCTGGGGCGCACGTCCCTTCCCATTGAGCCACGGTTCCACCAGTCGGAGGTGCGGAGTGATTCCAAGCGCTGGGTGTACGATCGTGCGTTAACGAACCCAGATTCCAGGATCCCCCCCCCCACACACACACACACACACGCGCCTCTGTTTACCGGCAGTCAGTAGGAACCCGGCTGTTAATCAATCGGCCGATCGCTTTTCCGGGGGTAATAATCCCTCCAAAGCAAAATCAAAACAATACTAATAATAATTTGGTCACTCAATCCACGACAGTTTGCAATTGGCCGTCGCGTTTCGCCCACGAAACACGCAGTCAATTCGCTTTGCAGCGTATCCCGTGAAGCGCTTTGAAGCGCCGGGTCAAGTGCGAGGATTATTATTATTATTATTATTATTATCTGGCGGACTTCTGCCTGTACTTGAAAAGCTTCGTTGCGATTGAAAAAGGAGAGACTTGACGGTATTTGTCAGACTCTTTCATGTCGATTGTAAATCACATTTCTTTCAGTGATTCCTTGTCTCTCCTTCTTTCCTTCAAAGGATAAATCTTCTGTCATAGCCCCAGTGCTTTAACCTGTTTGATGTGTAACCTTCACAGTGTGTAAAGTATTATTTTCATTTTTTTTTAGAAAAAGGAGGCACGCGTCTCGTAAATCTTTTTTTTTGTCTCGTTTCAATTCCGTTTGGGTTTTTTTCTCCCGGCCGGGTGTCTGACACGTAAGGAAACCCGTCACCGTGACCAGCCGGGTGTCTGACACACAAGGAAACCCGTCACCGTGACCAGCCGGGCGTCTGACACACACGGAAACCCGTCACCGTGACCGGCCGGGTGTCTGACACGTACGGAAACCCGTCACCGTGACCGGCCGGGTGTCTAAAACACACGGAAACCCGTCACCGTGACCGGCCGGGTGTCTGACACGTACGGAAACCCGTCACCGTGACCGGCCGAGTGTCTGACACACACACACGGAAACCCGTCACCGTGACCGGCCGGGTGTCTGACACGTACGGAAACCCATCACCGTGACCGGCCGGGTGTCTGACACGTACGGAAACCCGTCACCGTGACCGGCCGGGTGTCTAAAACACACGGAAACCCGTCACCGTGACCGGCCGGGTGTCTGACACGTACGGAAACCCGTCACCGTGACCGGCCGGGTGTCTGACACACACGGAAACCCGTCACCGTGACCGGCCGGGTGTCTAAAACACACGGAAACCCATCACCGTGACCAGCCGGGTGTCTGACACACATGGAAACCCGTCACCGTGACCAGCCGGGTGTCTGACACGTACGGAAACCCATCACCGTGACCGGCCGGGTGTCTGACACGTACGGAAACCCGTCACCGTGACCGGCCGGGTGTCTGACACACACGGAAACCCGTCACCGTGACGGCCGGTGTCTAAAACACACGGAAACCCATCACCGTGACCAGCCGGGTGTCTGACACACATGGAAACCCGTCACCGTGACCGGCCGGGTGTCTGACACACACGGAAACCCGTCACCGTGACCGGCCGGGTGTCTGACATGTACGGAAACCCGTCACCATGACCGGTCGGGTGTCTGACACACACACACACGGAAACCCGTCACCGTGACCGGCCGGGTGTCTGACACACACGGAAACCCATCCCCGTTGCTTAAGAGTCTCCAAACCCAACTGAGAATTCCCCACATCGCCCCCACACCCGGAAACCCCAGAGAGAGATTGTCGGGATGGGATGCGCTCTCTCTCTCTCTCTCTCTCTCCCTGGAGGGACGCCCACCTGCTTACGGAATTCTGGAAAGTATTAGGCGCAGGTTGGTTAGCGAGAGCGAAGGCTGGGGAGGGGGGAGCCCAGAGTGTGGGGAGGGGGGAGCCCAGAGTGTGCGTTGGGGGTAACTGCCGGAGTCTAACCAGCTAAACCCACGTAGTTTTAATAATAATAAAAAAAATAATCCTTGCATTTGACACAGCGCCTTATTACATCTTCGAGACGTCTCAAAGCCCTTCACAGGATATACTGTAAAGTGTAGTGACTGTATATTGCATCCAGGAGTGTCCACAAACAGTTGTAGATTGAGGGACCACATTTTTTTAAGGGATTATTACCCCTGGAACGCGATCCTGGTGTAATAATCACTGGCTGGACAGCTTTCCCGCTGCTTGTCCAGCTCGGACCACCCTACCCATTGGGGCTTTAGCGTACAGGGTTAACGGGAGCTGAGTTGGAGTCTGCCCCCGAGTCCTGTTGATGAGCCAGGATTGCCTGTGCCTTTTTCTGTTAAACAAAATATGAGGGTCAACACCTCACCAAATACACCGAAACCAAGTCTGTTGGGAGCAATAGATGATGGTGAGGAACATGGCGATTGCTACACGAAAAAAGACCAAGGTCCATCCAGTTCACCTTCCACCATAGACTACCTGGTAGTCGCTCGCTACAATTCTGGAGTTCCTGTAGCTCAGTGGTTAGACCCCTCGTCTCGCAAGCGAGAGGACCCGGGTGGGTCAGGTCAGGGCGAAACCTTGGGGCAAGTTTCCTTACTCAGACACACATACACACACACACAGACACGCGTGCGCGCCTCTGTTTACTCAGCAATAAGTACGAACCCGACGATCAGCGGATCGCTTTCCGGGGGTGGTAATGCCATTCGAACCACGGCCGTTTGCGGGGACGCTGCCGTGCGCGATTGGGCTGCCGCGTTTCGCCCACAAAAACCCGCAGTACATTCCGCAAAGCGCTTTGAGACGTCCCGAAGACGCGATCAGGCAAGGGTTCGCTATTAGCTTCTCTACGCTTACCTTCCCCGAGCGATGGGCAGTTTCCGAGGAGCTTCTGATTGTGTTGAAATCCAAGACTAACGCGGAGGCTTGAGAGAGGAGGAAGCACAAGAGCAATACCATCCCACCGCCCGCCATGCTCCACAAGGTTCACGAGGAAAATATATTTTTTTTAATGCTATTTTAAAAAAATTGCCGAAGCAAAAGTCGAATGGCAAAGTCCAACAAGTCAGAATGAAATGTCTCGCCTCTTCTTAAATCGCTTCCCTTAATTTTCCCCCCTCTCTCTCTCTCTCTCTCTCTCTCTCTCTCTCTCCCCCTCTTTCTCTCTCGGTAAAAAAAGGAAATGGGCTCACGAGTACTTTTTGAGCCTTTTTATATACTGTCATTACTCCCGCCCTCTCCCTCTCTGTGTGTGTGGGTGTGTGTGTGTCTCTCTCACACTCACTCTCTCTCGCGCTCTCTTACTGATGGGTGGGGAAATCAATCGCCTCTCATAGCCCCTGGGGGATATGAGGTCAATTTTTTTAAAAAATGAATCGATTTCCGCCCCCCACACCCCACCCCCTAAAAAAAATCACACTGGAAGAAGGATGTTTGCTCTCTACGCACAGCGATGACCTCTGAGCTGCTGAAGTGTCTCTCTAACCACCCGAAGCGTACCGTGTCCCCGTAATTAATAGTTCCCTTCATTCTGGCTCGAACACAAACCCCCCCCCCCCCCGACCCCAACTCTATTTTACACGATAACCGAGAGCCCCGACACTTGTCAATCAATGCTTCGATCTTAAAACGCTCCTAACCTTAACGCGTCGGCTATTTACTATTGATCGTCCGGGAATTAATAATGATAGCCCTTGCGTTCCACGCAGCGCCCCTGTCGCGTCGTCGAGACGCCTCAAAGCGCTTCACGGAATATGCCGTAAAGCGTGGTGACCGCGTATTTTTGCGGGCGAAATGCGGCAGCCGATTGCGCGCGGCAGCGTCCCCACAAACAGTCGTGGGTTGAGCGACCAAATTGTTATTTTATTCGGAGGGGTTATTAGCCCCTGGAAAAGTGATCCGCAAATCGACTGACTACCAAATGGGCTCCAAGTGGACTGTTAGGTAAACAGAGCTGTGTGTGTGTGTGTGTGTGTGTGGAGTAAGGAAACTTGCCTAAGGTTTTGCTCCGCTCGGGAATCGAACCCGGGTCCTTTCGCTTGTGAGGCGAGCGCTCTAACCACTGCCGTTGTGACTCCCATTCTGTCAGGACAGTCGAGAAGTTATGGAGCATATTTCTATCTTGATTAAAAAGAAGTCCGCGCAGCTTTCTCGAGCCCCCGAACCTATTCAGAGGGTGAACTTCCGTTTCGCCCACAAAATACCCGGTCAGTGCGTCCCGTGAAGCGCTTTGAGACGTCTCGAAGACCTGATGAGGCGCTGCGTCAAGTGCGAGGATTATTCTGATTATCGTAGGGCCGGGGAAACGGCGAATTGCCTGTTCGTTAATTGAAAGGGTTTTGATACCAGATAGTGTTTCACCTGAGCCTTTGAGAGTCGACCAAAGCGAGTTGGCGTGCAGCAATTAAAGACTCGGGTTACAGGAAGCCGGGAGACTGTTATTTTTACCTGAGTGGCTTTGCGTTGGCTTTTGAGGAACATGAAAGACACAAAGAGAACAGTCGCTTTGGAGCAATTTTTTTTTATTGTGTCTTCAGTGTGAAGCAGCCAGGCAATTAATAAGCCGCACGACCAAAAGATTGAGGATTTCCAACCTCCGGGGAACTTTTAATCTTTGATTTATTGTGACAAGTTGTTTCTGAGGATCAAAGCCCCCGGTCCGTAGGTCCGTAAAGCTGATCTGCCTTCACAAGGCGAACTTTCTATTAATCTTTTAATCGATTCATAAATCAGCCTTAGAAATGCAAAACACTGTAGACCTTCGCTGTATTGCTCTGTGACCACATCCTCTTTGCCCTCCTGTCTCCCGACACATAATAATTATAATTATAATGACAGCAGCAATAATCCTTGCATTTGATGCAGCGCTTTATCGCATCGTCGAGACGTCTCCAACCTCTGCACAGGGTGCGCTGTAAAGCGTAGTGACCGGGTATTTTGTTGGCCAAACGCGGCAGCCAATCGCGCCCGGCAGCGTCCCCCACAAACTGCCGTGGGTCGGGTGACAATTTTTACATTTTTTCATTTTTAATTTTAATTTTAATTTCATTTTAAGAGAGGGATTGTTCCCCCCCCCCTACCCACCCCCGGAAAAGACGTCCGACAATCCACACACTGTGCAAGGGACTCATGGGCAGGAGCGGTGTGTGAAACTTTGCCAACGCAGCGATGATTCTAGTGAGTTCCCGTCCGCTGCGCCCCCAAACTCTGCCATTCTATCCCTCTATCCCTCCGCCTCACCCCCTTCCTTCCCCATCTCCAGGTCTGAAGACCTTCCTATTCCTGCAGCGACCTCCTCCGCCACTGTCAATCGCTCTGGGACCCCCTACCCCTGCGTGAGGGGCGAACGCAACTCGTTGTTGTTGTTTCTCAGTCACTCTCTGGAAATCCACGCTCGAGCAAACCTGCTCCGGGTCACAGAGATGGCGTGCGCCACAGGTAAAAAGTTGGCGAGGGAGGCTTTGGTGGCTGATCACGGAGACTCCGAGAGGCAGGGCTTGGCTGGAGCTCCCTCTCATGGTGGATTACGGACACAGTATTTGTCAGAGGTTCTCTCCAACCTTCTCCTGTCGACCTCAGAGGACAATCTCTCCTCCTGGTGCAACAACGACAAAATTACATTTAAATAGAGCGCCTTTCACGTCGGGAGGACGTCCCAAGGCGCTGGACAGTCAGGGGGTCAGGACCCGAGCATGGGGGAGGGGTGCGGTAGGGGTGAGGGCAGGCAGAGAAGGTGGGAGGGCGACCGAAGGCACGATCGAAGAGGAGGGTCTTGAGACCGGCCTTGAAGGAGGCGAGGGAGCGAGGCGAGGGGAGCGCGGGATGGAGTTCCAGAGCCCAACATCATAAGAATAAGAGTAATAATCCTGGCATTTGACACAGCGCCTCATCACGTCTTCCAGGCGTCTCAAAGCGCTTCACAGGATACACTGTAAAGTGTAGTGACTGTATATTTTGTGGGCGAACATCTTGCGTTTCTACACAACCTGTCGCAAAGGGTAAAATCTCGGCACATTGTATCTCGGTACGCCTTGGGACGTCTTTCAGACTTGTGTATTACAAGTGTAATTTTGTTTGTTGTTGTGTACATATATATATATAGGAACATAGGAACAGGAGGAGGCCATTCAGCCCCTCGAGCCTGTTCTGCCATTCTGTAAGATTATGGCTGATCTGTACCTCAACTCCAATTATATATACACACACACACACACACACACACATATACATATATTTACACACAGCGCCTTATACACGTCGTTGAGACGTCTCAAAGCGCTTCACAAAATATACTGTAAAGTGTAGTGACTGTGTACTTTGCGGGCGAAACGCGGCAGCCAATTGCGCACAGCGGCGTCCCCCGCAGACAGCCGTGGGTTGAGTGTCCAAATTCTTCTTAAGGGATTATTAACCGGGTTCCTGCTGACTGCCGGGTAAACAGAGGCGCGTGGAGTACCAAGGGATACGCCACAGTTTTCGCCCCACAAAATAAACAGTCACTACGCTTTACGCCGCATCCCGCGAAGCGCTTTGAGACGTCTCGAAGACGTGATCAGACGCCGGGTCAAATCCCGGGATTATTATTATGATTTATTATTATTTATTTATTATTATTATATTTATTATTATTATATTTATTATCTTATTGTTAATAATATTATTATATCATTTAGTGTTATTATTATTATTATTATTATTATATGCACAGATCAGCCCTGATCTGATTAGAGTGGCAGAACAGGCTCGGGGGGGCTGAATGGCCTCCTCCTGCTCCTCGCAGCCCCAATAATGCAAATGACCGGGCTACTTTGGGGGGGGGGGGGGGGGTGGGGGGGGGGGGGCTGGGCGGGTTTGTAGCCCCGATCGGGCGGGTTTGGGCGGGTTTGGACGCCCACAGGTGGCCGGCGGCGGGTTTCCAGCCCGATCGGGCGAGTTTGTAGCCCAATCGGGGCGGGTTTATAGCCCCGATCGGGGCGGGGTTCGTAGCCCGATCGGGCGGGTTTGTAGCCCAATCGGGCGGGTTTGTAGCCCACGCCCCCTGGCGGGGCGGCGCAGGCGCAGTGCTGTCTCCTTCAGCCTTGTCCTCCCGGAGCCGCGGATCGACGTCTCAGCAGCTTCACGGCGGACAATAAGGTACCGGGAGGGGGGGGCGGGGAACCGAGAGGGGGGGCGGCACCGGGGGGGAGGGGGCGGCACCGGGGGGAGGGGGGGAGGCTCTGACTCAGGCTGTGGTGCCCGGGGAGCGAGGCTCTGGCTCCGGCCTCGCCTGTCACTGGGCCTCGCTGCTCAGGCCTCGGCCCAGGCCACAGGCCCCGACCCCCCCGACCCCCCCACACACTGACCCCCCCACACACTGACCCCCACACACACTGACCCCCACACACTGACCCCCCCACACACTGACCCCCCCACACACTGACCCCCACACACACTGACCCCCACACACACTGACCCCCACACACACTGACCCCCCACACACACTGACCCCCCCACACGCTGACCCCCCCCACACGCTGACCCCCCCACACACTGACCCCCCCCACACACTGACCCCCCCACACACTAACCCCCCCCCCCACACACTGACCCCCCCACACACACTGACCCCCCACACACACTGACCCCCCCACACACTGACCCCCCCCACACACACTGACCCCCCCACACACTGTACCCCCCCACACACGACCCCTCCACACACTGACCCCCCACCACCCACACACACAGAGCCCCCCACCCCCCCCCACACACAGCCCCCCCCACCACCACCCACCACACACACAGACCCCCCACCCCCCCCCACACACACAGCCCCCCACCACCCACACACACAGACCCCCCCCCCCCCACACACAGCCCCCCACCACCCACACACACAGACCCCCCACCCCCCCCCCACACACAGACCCCCCACCACCCACACACACAGACCCCCACACACACAGACCCCCCCCACAGAACCTCTCCACACGCACAGCCCCACACACAGTACCCCCCCCCCACACACACACACCCTCCAACCCCCCATAACCCCCCTCCCCCCCCCCACACACACAGCAGGTCAGGGCCCCACAGAGAGAGAAGACAGTGAAAATTCCCCCAAATAACCCCCGACTCTTCCCCCTGAAATATATCCCCCAAAATTACTCCAAAAATATCACCTAAAACCCACCCTATCTCTTTCCCCTTTATGTCCCTAAAATATCCCCCCCCCCCAAAAAAAAAAGTCTCTCCCCCTGAACCATACACCCTAAAATAATCCCAACAATACTGCCCCCCAAACAAGTACGCCGTCTCTCTCCTGAGTTACAACCCCCCCCTCAAAAACAACCCTAAAATTCTACTCTCAAGATACCCCCTAAAATATCCCCCATCTTTCACATCCGTAAAAATACGCCCAAACACCCAGGACTCTTACCCTGAACTGTACCCCCCCCCCTAAAATATGCCCCCAAATACCCCGGTCTCTCTCCCCCCCCCCCCCCCGATGCCCCTGTCCCTTCCCCCTAAACTATACCCCCTTAAAATACTCTTTGTCTCTTTCTCTGCCCGAAATGCCTCCTTTCTCTGCTTGAACTATACCCCCCCAACGCGCTCGTCTTTCCGCCCCCCCAAAAAAAAGCCCCCCCTCGCCTTGTCTTTTTTCCCCCCGATATCCCCGTTTCCTCTCCCCAATGCCCCTCAATCCTCCCCTCACCAAAGACCCGTGTATCCACCGACTATTCATCGATCCCCACTCCCCCCTTACCCCTCCCCCCCCATTTCGGGAACTGTCAACCAGGAGAGAGAGAACCCTATTTATAAAAAGGGGGGGAATGAGTATTCACCCTATTGGGGGAGGGGGTGGGGGGGTATTCTGGGCTGCAGCGTTCAGCTCATTTCGGAGCCTTTCTGAAATCATCCTCCTCTTCGACCGTATCTTCGGTCAACCTCCTACCCCTTCCCGCCCCCCCCCCCCGCCCCCACGCTCTCCAGATCCCAACTGCCACCCCCCCCCCACCCCACGTCCCCCCACCCCCCAGCCCTTCCCAGCTCCGGTCCAAATCCCTGACTGTCCATCCAGTGCCTTGGGACCTCCTCCCGACGTGTAAATATAATTTATTGTCGCGCTGCGAGCGGAGAGCTGCGGCTACGCTTTTCCTTCTAATCCTCTCTGTAAACGAAAGGAAAGTCCCCTCTGCCGCTCGGCCTCTCCCGAGCCCGGAGTGCCAGCCATGTGCGTGCAACAGCTTTCACTTTCCCTTTCAAAAACACATTCGTCAGCAGTCAAAGCTTTTGCCCCTGAGCCTGAGAATTGGATGAAGAGCCCAGGTTCCATCTGCCGGGCGGGCGGGGGGAGGGGGGGGGAGAGGTGCGGGGGCGGTGGGGGGGGAGCAGTGATAAGCTGCTGATCGCTGGAGAGCTTTACCAGCTTAAACCAGCCGGTCAGTGGTTTCTGGACCCTAAAGTGGACTGACTGATAGACCGACTCTTAACATTCCTTTGGTTATCGCAAAGTCTGCACACGGCAGCCATGACAGTTTGTGTGTGGGGGGGGAGACGCTGCCGGGGGCGTTTGGCCGCCCTGTTTTGCCCACAAAATATACAGTCAATTCGCTTTACGATGCACACTTTGCAAATCTCCCTCCCAATCCCTGCGCCTCACCCCCTCCTTTCCCTCTGGTGGATCACGACTGAAGACCTGCCTCTTCGACCGCGTTTAGGGTCACCTCCTCTCTCCCCCCTTCACCCCGGCTTCGGAGTCACTGTTCAGGGCTCCGAGACGCTGCCTCCCTGAAGGGGCGCTGGGGTGTTAGTTACCCCTGTTTAGTGGGGTAAATTACCTTTTCTTTTTCCCCAAAGGCAGGATGTCTGTCCCACCAGCGTACCCGGACCTCGGAAAGTCTGCCAGAGACCTCTTCAACAAAGGATATGGTGAGTAATAAAGGAAGCGAGAGAGGACTCGGGTTTGATTCCCGGGCGGGTCAGGTCAGGGTGAAACGTTGGGCAAATTTTCTCGTCGTCACGTCGTCCTCCCGACGTGAAAAGCGCTATATCAAATGCAAGGATTATTATTATTATTACAGTATATCCTGTGAAGCGCTTTGAGACGCAATAAGGCGCTGGATCAAATGCAAGGGTTAATATTGGGAGCCTGTTTAGTGGGGTTAGACCCCGAGGGAGGGGAGGGGGAGGTGGCCATAGGCACAGTCGAGGAGGTAGGTTTCTAGATGGAGTTTAGAGATGGATCCAACGCAATGCAAAATGACATGTACACCGCGCCTTTCACATCGGGAGGAGGTCCCAAGGCACTGGGCGGTCAGGGATTTGGCTGTCGGGGATAGGCGAGGCGGAGGGGATAGAGCCAGGGAGTCCTTGAGTTCCGGAGCACAGTTACTGGGCCAATTTGCATTACAAAATTCGAGGGAGGGAGGGATCTCGCAGTCTCACGTGCTTCCCCAGTGTGGATTGGAATGAGGGGGGAGTCGGTGATGAAAGCTGGAGCTCCATAAACCCGAACTTTGTCCTGTCACGTGCTGGTCAGTGAGCAAATTCCATGAGTCCAACCGTGTTGCTGGGTGTTTGTAATAAAGTTATCCTGTAACTGTTGGGGGAGAGGCACCTACTTGGGTGATGGTGTCATTTCGCTGCCTCGGACAATATGGAGTCCTCCGCAGCTCAGGGGTTAGAAGCCCTCGCCTCGCAAGCGAGAGGACCTGGGTTCGATTCCCAGGCGGGTCAGGTCAGGGCGAAACACACCCACACGCACACCCACACGCACACGCACACGTGCCTCTGTATACCCGAGCAGTCAGTAGGAACCCGGTTGTTAGTCGTTTGGCAGATCGCTTTCTGGGGTCGATAATCCCCCTTATAAATAAATAACTGGATCACTCACTCCACCACTGTGCGCTATTGTCTGCCATGTTTCGCCCACAAAATACAGTCACTACACGTTACAGTATATCCCATGAAGCGCTTTGACGTGTCTCAGCGACGGGGCGATTATCAAACATAGGGTTAATTTTTCTATCTGTTAGCCGGGTGGTCCCGAAATCCTATCTCTTCGACTCCCCCCCCCACCCCCTACCCCCCACCCCTCGCCCCCCCTCACCCTGCCAGCTCGGGGCTGACCCCCACCCTCTGAAACTCCACACTGCAGCCCCTTCCCTCACCTCCTTCAAGGTCCGTCTCGAGACCTTCTTCTTTGACCACGCCTTGGGTCAATCTCCCCCTCCCCCCTCCGCCCCATTTTCTTTCCTGCCACCCACCCCCCCCTCGGAACCCCTGCCCCCAGCTCGGGTGAGAGTGCTCACAGGGAGGGAGGGAGGGAGGGAGAGAGGGCGCTGTGTTAAACATAAATTCGTTGCGATGAGGGAAGCGGAATTCCCGTCGCTGTGTAAAGCGCACCCTGTGTTTAGGAAAAATCTTCCTCTCTTCCTCCCTCACACCCCCTCTCTCTCCCCCTCTCTGTAGGCCTCTCCCCCTCTCTGTCCCCTCTCTCTCCCCTCTCCCCCTCCCTCTCTCTTCCCTCTCTCCCCCTCACCCCCTCTCTGTCCCCCCCTCTCTCTCTCCCCCTCTCTCCCTCCCCTCTCCCCCCTCTCTCTCCCCTCTCTCGCCCCACACCCCTCTCTCCCCCCTCTCTCTCCCCCCTCTCCCCCCTCTCTCTCCCCTCTCTCGCCCCCACACCCCCCCTCTCCCCCTCTCTCTCCCCCTCTCTGTCCCCCTCTCTCTCTCCCCCCTCTCCCCCTCTCTCTCCCCTCTCTCGCCCCCACACCCCCCCCTCCCCCCTCTCTCCCCCCTCTCCCCCCTCTCTAGGCCTCCCCCCCCCCCCCGGCCCCCACAGCACTGACCGGTCCAGGCCCTGGTTCCCGGCGCCGCCCGACATCCTCCTCGGCCTCACGGGCCTCAGCCTCGGCGTCGCGTTGGGTCTCAGTGCCGCCGCCGCTGCTCCTGGTCCCGGAGCGACTCCCGCGGCCTCTCCCCCGGTCACCGCCACCGCCACCGCACCGCCTGAGGGGGAGAGAGGGGGGGAGGGGGGGGGGGGGAGGGCCTCAGCACCGCCCAGAGACTCCCTCACCCACACAGACACACAGGGTCACACACACCGAGACACAGAGAGACTCACCCACACAGACACACAGGGTCACACACACCGAGACACAGAGAGAGAGAGACTCAGACACACAGGGTCACACACACCGAGACACAGAGGGTCACACACACCGAGACACAGAGGGTCACACACACCGAGACACAGAGAGAGAGACTCACCCACACAGACACACAGGGTCACACACCGAG
>NW_024704769.1:1767992-1799062 GCF_018977255.1 Callorhinchus milii
CTGCACGTCATGAGTGGCCGGGCCTTTGGCAGCGTCTGCCGTGAGCCTGGGGTTTGGGCTGATGTGCTCAGCCGCTCGTCTGCTCTCAGCCTCTCATTAGCGCGACCTTCACTCCCTGACCTTGGAGCGCGTCTGCACAGCAGAGCAGAGCAGAGCGGAGCAGAGCAGAGCAGAGCTTGCTCACGCTTCCCCAACCCCGTCAGCAATCAGTCAGAGGTCACTGCTGGCATGCCGTGACTGTGCGATGAGCCCTCTTCCCCCCCCCCCCCCCACCCCGCACCCCCCGCCCCCGCCCCCGCGAATTTCACAATGCATAAATAATAATGCGGTCGCACAACCCACGGCTGTTTGTGTGGAACGCTGCCGTGCGCAGTTGGCTGCTGCGTTTCGCCCGCACACACACACAGAGACTCACCCACACAGACACACAGGGTCACACACACCGAGACACACACAGAGAGAGAGACTCACCCACACAGACACACAGGGTCACACACACCGAGACACACAGAGAGAGCGACTCACCCACACAGACACACAGGGTCACACACACCGAGACACAGAGAGAGAGACTCACCCACACAGACACACAGGGTCACACACACCGAGACACACAGAGAGAGAGAGACTCACCCACACAGACACACAGGGTCACACACACCGAGACACAGAGAGAGAGAGAGAGAGAGACTCACCCACACAGACACACAGGGTCACACACACCGAGACACAGAGAGAGAGAGAGAGACTCACCCACACAGACACACAGGGTCACACACACCGAGACACAGAGAGAGACTCACCCACACAGACACACAGGGTCACACACACCGAGACACAGAGAGAGACTCACCCACACAGACACACAGGGTCACACACACCGAGACACAGAGAGAGAGAGACTCACCCACACAGACACACAGGGTCACACACACCGAGACACAGAGAGAGAGAGAGACTCACCCACACAGACACACAGGGTCACACACACCGAGACACAGAGAGAGAGACTCACCCACACAGACACACAGGGTCACACACACCGAGACACACACAGAGAGAGAGACTCACCCACACAGACACACAGGGTCACACACACCGAGACACACACAGAGAGAGAGACTCACCCACACAGACACACAGGGTCACACACACCGAGACACACAGAGAGAGCGACTCACCCACACAGACACACAGGGTCACACACACCGAGACACAGAGAGAGAGACTCACCCACACAGACACACAGGGTCACACACACCGAGACACAGAGAGAGAGACACAGACACACAAGGTCACACACACCGAGACACACACAGAGAGAGAGACTCACCCACACAGACACACAGGGTCACACACACCGAGACACACAGAGAGAGCGACTCACCCACACAGACACACAGGGTCACACACACCGAGACACAGAGAGAGAGACTCACCCACACAGACACACAGGGTCACACACACCGAGACACAGAGAGACTCAGACACACAGGGTCACACGCACTGAGACACAGGGAGAGAGAGACACAGAGGGTCACACACACCGAGACGCAGAGAGACTCACTCACACAGACACACAGGGTCACACACAGAGAGACTCAGACACACAGGGCCACACACACCGAGACACAGAGAGAGAGACTCACCCACACAGACACACAGGGTCACACACACCGAGACACAGAGAGACTCAGACACACAGGGCCACACACACCGAGACACAGAGAGACTCACCCACACAGACACACAGGGTCACACACACTGAGACACAGAGAGAGAGAGAGACAGGGTCACACACACAGACACAGAGAGAGAGAGAGACAGCGTCACACACACTGAGACACAGAGAGAGATACACACACACGTAGTGAGAGACACATATGGTCACACACACTGAGAGAGAGAGAGACACACACACAGTGAGAGACACATAGGGTCACACACACTGAGACAGAAAGATAGAGAGACACACAGTGAGAGACAGAGAGACACACAGGGTCACACACACTGAGACAGAGAGGCACACAGTGAGAGACAGAGAGAGAGGGACACACTGAAACACACACAGTGAGAGACAACAATGAGACAGAGAGACACACAGGGTCACACAAACTGAGACAGAGACACACAGGGTCACACACACACTGAGACAGAGAGAGACATATACACACACACTGAGACAGACTGAGAGAGACACACAGGGTCACACACACTGAGCGACTGAGAGGAGGCACACACTGAGACAGAGAGACACACACTGAGAGACACAGACACTGAGACAGAGAGACACACACACTGAGACAGAGAGACACACACGCACTGAGAGACACAGACACTGAGACAGAGAGACACACACACTGAGAGACACAGACACTGAGACACACAGACAGACACACACACACTGAGAGACACAGACACTGAGACAGAGAGACACACACACTGAGAGACACAGACACTGAGACGCACAGACAGACACACACACACTGAGAGACACAGACACTGAGACAGACTGAGACAGAGAGACACACACACTGAGAGACACAGACACTGAGACAGACTGAGACAGAGAGACACACACACTGAGAGACACAGACACTGAGACAGACTGAGACAGAGAGACACACACACTGAGAGACACAGACACTGAGACACACAGACAGACACACACACAGAAAGAGTCAACGTGCAGCGCCTCGAGACGTCTCAAAGCGCTTCACGGCGTACACTGGGAAGTGGAGTGACTGTGTATTTTGTGGGTGAAACTCGGTGATCGGTTCGCGCATAGCGCGCGTGTGAGGGGTGGGGGGCGCGGGGAGTGTGTATATGTGTCCCGAGTGTGTAATGGCACACGACTGTTTGTGTGCAATTGGCCGCCGACAAAATACACAGTCACTACACTCGGAATGCACGGATTATTATTATGCGTGTGGGGTTGGGGTTAATTTGTTCTGTCCCTTTAAGAGTTGGGGGGAGGGACAGAAATTAAAGACCCCGCCCCATGCTCATCAGTTGCCCAATCACAGTGTGGGGGGCGGGGTTGTAGCGGGCTATCCCTGAGATGATTGGTTGACTGGGCTGTCGATCAAGCCTGCAGGCCAGATTTGACGGACAGCAAAGCCAGCCAATCAGCTTATGGTATCGTCCTCACCCGCCCTGCTAGGCTCGCTACGATTGGGTAACCGATGAGTAGGGGCGGGTCCCACGGTTCCCCCCTCGTCAACTGACCAGATTTGATTGACAGGCGAGCGAACCAATCATCTCGGAGTATCGCCCACGCCCCCCCCTCGGGTCCGGCAGACGCGCTATGATTGGGTGAGCGCCGAGCGGGGGCGGGTCCCCTCGCGCGCGGCTCGTCACCAACCGCCCCGCCCGCTTTGACTGACAGCTCCGCCAGCCAGTCAGCGCTCGCTGCCGCCCGCCGGGCGCGCCGCGATTGGCCGAAGCGAAGGGGCGGGATGCCAGCTGGTGGGCGCGCAGGCGCAGAAGCCACAAGCCCGGGGTCGGACAGGCGAGGCGGGGCGGGCGGGCGAGCGAGCGAGTGAGTGAGTGAGCAAGATGGAGGGTTACGGCATCATCGCCAACCAGCCTGTGGTCATCGACAACGTGAGTCCCGGCTTCTCTCTCTCTCTCTCCCTCCGCCTCACGGTGCTGCAGTCCCCCGCGGCTCCCCCGGTGTCTGGCTGTCAGTCACCGCCTCAGCCTCCAACCGTCGCCGCTGCTCGGTCAGGAGGCCGCGCGCGGGCCTCTGGCTCCAATTAAAGGGATGGGGAATGGGATGGTCCTCGCCCCGCCCCCCCCCCCCACACACACACACACGGGATTTAATTTGGCCGACAGACACAACGCCATTGAAAAGGAGATGGCAGGGAGGATGGGGGATGGAGAGAGAGAGAGAGAGAGAGGGGGTGGGGGGCTGAGGGGGAGGGAGAGAGGGTGGGGGGGGGGGGAAGGGTCTCTCGCTTCATCCTTCCCCCTCTCTCGCTTCATCCTTCCCCCTCTCTCGCTTCATCCTTCCCCCTCTCTCGCTTCATCCCTCTCTCTCTCCTTTCCTCCCCCCTCTCTCCCTTTTGCCTTTCCACATCCTTTCTTACAAGACCCACAGTCACTACATTTTGCCACCCGCTGGTGCCCAGGCACCTCCCCACCTGCTGCTCTGTGTGTCTTGGCCCATCGTACTGGGATGTTGCCAGAGCTGGGATGGACGAGGCCGCCAATTTGCAAGACTTTTGACAGGTCCTCGGTTTAATATCTGGTCCAAAGAACAGCGCCTCGTAGACCCATACAAACAGGAGGAGGCCATTCAGCCCCTTGAGTCTGTTCCGCCATTCAGTTAGATCATAGCTGATCTGTACCTCAACTCCAAATATCCAGCTTTGCCCCATATCCCTTGATCCCCTGACCTAACAAATATCTATCCACCTCAGTCTTCACAATGTGAATGGTTCCAGCATCCACAGCCTTTCAATAATAATAATAATTTGGTCACTTAATCCACGACCGTTTGTGGGACACTGCTGTGTGCAATTGGCTGCTGCGATTCGCCCACAAAATATACAGTCAATTCACTTTATGGTGTTATTATAAAACTCTATTCCTTCAACCAAGTCAATAGATATATGGGGAAAAGCTAAGGCCCCAGTACAGACCCCTGGGGAACACCGTTTGTTGCATCCCGCCCATCAGTGAACGTTCCTTCGATCCCTATTCTCTGTTTCCTGCCTCCCGACCAATTTCCAAGCCACGTCGCAAGATTACCTCCCAATTCCATGCGCTCTTAGTTTTGCTGATAACCTCTTGTGTGGAACCTTATCAGATGCCTCCGAAAATCCATGCAGCCGACATCCACAGACACTCGCTTATCCACCGTGTTAGTGACCTCCTCAAAAAATTCAATTAGTTTCGTCAGACGTGGTCCACCTTTCACAAATCCATGCCGACTCTCTTTGATTAGCTCACACTTGTTCAAGTGCTCAGTCCCTCTGTCCCTGATGAGAGATTCCAGGTCTGTAGATATCTGGTTCTCCTTCCCTCCCTTCTTAAATAATGGAGTGACATTTTTAATCTTACAATCCGAGGGCACAATTCCCGAATATAGAGAGCTTTGGAAAGTTATGACCAACGCCTCTGCAATTTCCTCCTCTACCTCTTTTAATACCTTGGGGTGGAATCCATCCCAAGGGGATCAAACAGTGCAGTGCTTCCCTACAAGAGTGTCAACATTACCAACAACTTAATAATAATAGTGAATAATAGTCCTTGCATTTGATGTAACAGCTTAATACCTCGTTGAGCCATCTCAAAGCACTCCACAGAATATATTGTTATGTGGACTGACTGCAATTTGTGGGAGAAACACGGCAGCCGATTGTGCACAGCAGCGTCCCACAAACAGTCGTGGATTGAGTGACCAAATTATTATTATTATTATTTATTTGTGAAGGGATTATTAACCCCTGGAAAAGCGATCCGCCAATTGACTAACGGCCGGGCTCCTACTTACTGCTAGGGAAACAGAGGCGCGTGTGTGTGGAGTTATTTTTGCACTTCTGGAGCACCCTCGTGTCTCGGGAGTGCTTAATGTTCCTTCAGCCTAGTCTGGGGCTTCAACCCACAACCTTCTGACTCAGAAAAGAGTGCTAGAAACTGAGGCGGGCTCACCCCTTGAACTTCACAGTTAGTTGCTGTCAAGCGTAGTGACTGTGTGCTAGCAGACAGATGCAGTTTGTGAGATCCTCCACACAGCCATGAAGTAAGTCAATGACTGAGTTCGTGACGAGCTGCCACTGAGCAAATGGAAAAGGTCGTTATTATAACCATAGGAGTGGCATTGTGAATGTCTCATCAGCCCTGCAGCGCTTTCTCCCTTCATGTAGACTCCACTCGACAAATACCTACAGTTAGCATCTAGAGCAGTTACACTGGGTGTATGTATGGGTGTGTGTTTGACCACACCTTCAGTCATCCGCCCTGTCCGATTGCCTCCCCTCTTGCCTCCACCCCCCCCTTAATTCCTACTCCCAGTTCAGGTCCCAATCCCTGACTGTCCAGCGCCTTGGGGTCGTCCTCCCAATGTGAAAGGGAGGACTTGTTGTTGTTGCGTGTGTGTATGTGTATGGGGGTGGCTCTATAGTTGTTTAACTCGCAATGGAAAATGTTTTTGGTTAGCACTGTACTCGGTTAAATAATAAATAGGGCCCCGGTTGTTAGTCGATTAGCGGATTGCTTTCTGGGAGTAATAATCCATCCAAAAACAATTAATAATTTCCATGACTGTTTGTGGGGACGCTGCTGTGCTCAATTGGCTGCCGTGTTTCACCCACAAAATATACAGTCAATTCACTTTACAATATATCCTGTGAAGCGCTTTGAGGCGTCTCGAAGACGTGATAAGGCGCTGTATCAAATGCAAGGAGTATTATTTTTATATCTTTATTGATTTATTTTCACTCATGGAGGAGGAAGCCCTCCCTGTTGATCTGTTTCCCCGCAGACTAGAAATAAACAGCTCTGGATTGGCGGCTTGGGGTCGGACAGTCTTGGCAACTAACGACAGTTGTGTTTCCGTTAGCCTTTCCTCGGGTGCCAAAGCCAGATGACTGCCATAGCTGCCTTGTGATGTGTCTCCTAACAAAACAGGCCGGCCTTTCATGACGGCTGCATGCAAAGCTTTGAAAGTTTTTTTGTAGACGCTGGCAGCTTTAATGCACTGGGTGTGTCACTGGCTCTTTGTCTGGACGCCCTCTTTCCTGGTGCCAATGAAGTCACGTAAAGTGGCACATCGGCGAGGTTATTATTCGCTGTATCTGTGCTCGGCTGAAAGTCGCTTTGTTTTAAATGAACCGGCCACGTGATTCTCTGCAAACACATGATTCTGTGGGTTATTACACTTCCTCTATTTTTATCTTTCCAGGGCTCTGGGGTCATCAAAGCTGGCTTTGCAGGCGATCAGATTCCTAAATACTGTTTTCCCAATTAGTAAGTTTCTATTACTTCCTATTATTGTGCTGCTTGCCTGAGCTCCACTAACAAACAAGAGGACCCGGGTTCGATTCCCGGGCGGGGCGAAACCTTTGGCAAATTTCCTTACTCCACACGCCTCTGTTTACCCAGCAGTAAGTAAGAACCCGGTCGTTAGATGATTTGCGGATCGCTTTCCAGGCGTAATAATCCCTGGTGGAACGCACCACACCTTGTTTACCTAATTCGGCAGAGCATTAGCTGCAGGTTGGCAAGAGCTAAGGCTTGGGAACACCAGAGGGTGTGTTGGAGTAACTGGCGGAGTTCAAGCAGCTTAAACTGAATAGCTTGCCATTGAGAGCATTGCCTAGCCATACTTACCTGCCCTCTCCCCCGTACTCCTGTAGCTTCATGGAACTCTTTTATCAAATGTAAATATTTAGGCAAGATTCCTTACGCCACGCTCCTCTGTTTACCTTGTAGTCAGTAGGAACCTGGTTGCCAGTCGTTTGGTGGATCATTTTTCGGGGTAATAACAAATAATAAAATAAAAAGATAAATAATAATAATAATTTTTAAAAATTTATCCCACGACTGTTTATGCTTTTGAGACTCTCGACGACGTGATAAGGCGCTATAACAAATGCCAGGATTATTATTATTATTATTATTGTTCCTGAAGAGTGTAACTGAAAGCAATATTACAAGAAAGTCTTTTTCAACCTTTTTCTTTCTCTCCGCCAGTGTGGGGCGTCCAAAGCATGTGCGGGTCATGGCTGGAGCGCTGGAGGGCGATATCTTCATCGGTCCCAAAGCCGAGGTATTGAGTTTGCTCCTTCGCACGTCTGCTCATGAGAGAAATCTCGTCGTAATATTAATGATAATAATAATAATCCTCGCATTTGATATATTTCCGAGTTCCGTAGTTTATTGGTTAGAGCCAAGACCTGATAAGGCTCTATATCAAATTATTATTGTCAAAAACATAACTATTTACACTTGAGCTAAATTGGGTGCGTAATTCTTCTTTAATTAATTAATTTAATTTCTTTAATTAGCCTCAAAGCGCTGGAACACTCTCCCTCAATCTCTCTGCCTTGCCCCCTCTCTCCTTTTCTTCAAGTCCCGCCTGAAAATCTTCCTCTTCGACCGTGCTTACGGCCATCTCACCTCCTCCCCCGGCTCGGAGTCAGGCTCTGTGACTGTTAAGCGCTCTTGAGACGCTACCCGGTGTGGAGGTCTTTCCCCCCTCTCTTTCTCTTCCTCTGTTCAAACGTTCTCCTTTTCTCCCTCCTCATCTACTTCCCCCCACTTCCCGCCCCCATTGCCTCACCAATTCTCCTCCCTCTCCCCCACCCACTGTAGGAGCACCGTGGGTTGCTCTCTATCCGCTATCCCATGGAGCACGGGATAGTTCGTGACTGGAATGACATGGAGAGGATCTGGCAGTATGTCTACTCTAAGGATCAGCTTCAGACGTTTTCAGAAGAGGTGAGAGTCTCACAGTCGCTGTTGGGGTGGGGTTGGGATCTGCTGACTGCGGTGCGGGAGGCAGAGTGGGTGTGCCACCTCTCCAGTCGAATGGAGGGAGCAGGTAGTGGGTTGGGGAGTAAGCAGATGGGAGAGGTCGGGAGGTGCCAGGGAATGAAGGGATTTGAGGACGAGTGTGAGGATCTTGAAAATCAATCCATTCAGTGATAGGGAGCCTGGCGAGGGCTGGGGTGATGGGGGAAAGGGGTTTAGTGTGTGTGATAGGGAGCCAGTGTAGCCTGGCGAGGGCTGGGGTGGGTGAGTATGTGGGCAGTGGAGTTTGGGATTAGACAGTCACTGAGCAATTCTGTATCTTTTCAGCATCCAGTCCTTCTGACTGAGGCTCCACTGAACCCTGGCAAAAACCGCGAGCGAGCAGCAGAGGTCTTCTTCGAGACTTTCAACGTCCCTGCACTTTTCATCTCGATGCAAGCTGTGCTCAGTCTGTGAGTAATTATAATAATATTACAATAATAAGAATAATTACAGGCGACCGGCAGGTCTGTTCAGATCTTTCAGGCTAGTCACTGGGAACAGAGATTCCTCCCACTCAGCCCCTGTTAACCCTGCAGCTAAAGCCCTAACTAACGTGGTTCTAGCTGGACAAGCAGCGGGAAAGCTGGCCAAAGAGAGATATCAATGGCCAAGCTATGTGTGGGTTTAGATGGTTAGACTCCAGCAGTTACCCCAACGCACTCTCTGGGCTCCCCCTCAAGCCTTGGCTCTCGCCAACCTGCGCCTAATACTCTCCGGAATTAGGTTAGCGAGGGGGCGTCCCTCCAGGGAGAGAGAGAGCGCATTCCATTCCAACAATCTATATCTGGGGTTTCCAGGTGTGTGTAGGTGGGAGGCAGGGAATTCTCAGTTGGGTTTGGAGACTCTTAAGCCACATGTGTCAAGACTCCCGGCGGGTGGGGGGGAAAACAAAAATATATATATTTTGTGAGCGAAACGTGGCAGCCAGTGACATCCTTAGTGTATTGCTTCCCTGTTGATTGATCGAACAATGTGAATAATTGTTTGACCATTCGATCTCCCAAAAGCTTTCAAAATCTTGGAAGAGCATCTAGACTCGTAGAACCGTACAGCGCAGAAGTAGGCCATTCGGCCTGTGGTGTCTGTGTACTCTCTCCCACTCTGTACGCTCTCTCTCTCTCTGTGCCACAGTTACGCCACGGGAAGGACGACTGGTGTGGTGTTGGACGCGGGGGACGGCGTGACCCACGCGGTGCCAATCTACGAGGGCTTTGCGATGCCCCACTCCATCATGAGGGTGGACATCGCTGGCCGGGATGTATCCCGTTACCTCCGCCTGCTGCTCAGGAAGGAAGGCTACGACTTCCACACCACCGCGGAGTTCGAAGTGGTCAAAACCATCAAAGAGGTGAGTGCGTGCACGCGCGTGTGTATCTGCGTGCGCGCCACACAGGAAGCGACCGTACACGAGCGTGTGGAATCCACGCGCGCGCGTGTGGGTGTGGGTGTCCGTTTGCATACTGCACCGGAAAAGACCTTAGATGTGGAGTCGCCGTAGCGGAGTGGTTACAACCGGGGGCGATACCTTCGGCAAGTTTTCTTAGGGGATGGGGTGCGAATGCAAGTTGTTGTTGTTGTTCACAAGCAGCTCAATGTGGGCCTTTGGTTTTCAGCGGGCCTGTTACCTGTCCATCAACCCCCAGAAAGATGAGACCCTGGAGACGGAGAAAGCTCAGTACACACTGCCCGACGGCAGCACCCTGGAGGTGTGTGAGAGTGTGTGTGTGTAGGTGTTGCAGGCTGTGTGTGTGTGTGTGTGTGTGTGTAGCAGGCGGTGTGTGTGTGTGTAGGTGTTGCAGGCTGTGTGTGTGTGTGTAGCAGGCGGTGTGTGTGTGTGAAGGTGTTGCAGGCTGTGTGTGTGTGTGTATGTGGCTGTGGTGACCAGCTCAGTACCTCTGACCTGCAGGTCGGGCCCTCACGGTTCCGAGCCCCTGAGTTGCTGTTCAAGCCGCACTTGATAGGAGACGAGAGCGAAGGAATTCACGAGGTGTTGGCTTTTGCCATTCAGAAATCTGACATGGATCTGCGGAGAATGCTCTTCTCGAACATTGTGTTGTCTGGCGGCTCCACCCTGTTCAAAGGTAACCTCAGGGCATTTTATTGTCGTTTGCCAGCTCGTTTGACTGTCTACAGGGTGTCCACAAAGTCCTGTTGCGCCCCACACCTGCCCCCTTTCTGTCTCTACAGCGCACTGACCCACACTGAAACGTGGAAGAATGATGATCATTGTATTTAGAAGTACTTCATTGTGTTCAGTAACAAGTGTTCAACTCTGTTTAGACTTATGTGGTTAGAGCGCTCGACTCGCAAGCGAGAGAGGACCCGGGTTCGATTCCCAGGCGGGTCAGGTCAGGGTGGAACATTAGGCAAGTTTCCTTACTACACACGCACACACACACACATGTCTCTGTTTACCAGCACTAAGTAGGAACCCAGTTGTTAGTAGATTGGCGGATTGCTTTTCGGGGGTAATAATCCCTTCAAAATAATAATTATTATTGGGTCACTTAATCCACCACTGTTTGTGCGCAATTGGCTGCCGTGTTTCACCCACAAAATATCCAGTCAATTCACTTTGCAGTGTATCCTGTGAAGCGCTTTGAGACCTCTCGAAGACCCGATAAGGCGCTGTATCGAATGCAAGGATTATTATTATTATCGCCGTGTCTTTACTCTTTACCCAATGTGAGTTGTGATGTTTCAGGTTTCGGTGACCGGTTGCTCAGTGAAGTGAAGAAACTGGCTCCAAAAGATGTGAAAATAAAGGTAAAGGACAGTGCGGGGGGAGAGGGGGCACGGAGTGGGGGCTATGTCTGGGATTTTCATGTGTACGTGGGATACAGGGAATTCTCAGTTTGGTTTGGAGACTCTTAAGTACGGTGTTGGGTTTCCATGTACGTCTTCAGCCGTGACCTGATGACAGGGAAGGAAGGGGTAAAGCAGAGGGATAGAGGAAGAGAGTTCCAGAGTTTCGGGGAGCAGTAGCTGAAAGCGCGGCCGCTGATGGTGGAACGGAGGGCACGAGGGACAAGCAGGAGGCCAGAGCCAGCCATGCAGAGGCAGGGAGGTGCCAAGGCGGGAAGGGATTTGAATACGAGTGCGTGAGGATCTTGAAGTAAGCAGGTCGGATTTGGGGGGGTTAGTCAGATCAGCCTGTTTCCCCATCAGCTATCTGGCGGGCATCTGCCTTCAGCGTGGTTGGGAGGACCGTTGCAGGACAGCTTGTGACGTGCCAGCCACCTTCTGGAGGTCCAAGTCCAGTGCCATGTAGGGCCGTCGAAGAGGAGGGTCTTGAGATCTCAAAGCGATTGCTGGGGGGAGGGACGTGATGAGCCCGGCACAGAATACGAGCAGCTACTCGACGTGTTTGTGTTTCTCTAGATCTCGGCCCCTCAGGAGAGACTGTACTCCACGTGGATCGGGTAAGTGCTGGGGCCGGGGTTTTATCTCTCTGTGCGTTTGCTGCGGGTGGGGGTTGTTGAAGGGGTCGTTGTGCCTTGTTTGTTCTCCTGCACCTGAGGTTGGAGGCTCAGTCCCGTTTCACCTCGGCTCAGCGCGGCCATCGACGGAGGCACGAGAGACAAGCAGGAGGCCAGAGCCAGTCGAGTGGAGGCAGCGGCAGTGGGGTGGGGGGTGAGCAGGAGGGAGAGGTATGAAAGGATTTGAAGACGAGTGTGAGAGGATCTTGAAGTCGATCCCTTCGGTGATTGGGAGCCAGTGATGGGGTGATGGGGAGACGGGGTTTAGTGTGTGTGAGGGGGAGCCATTGGGGCCTGGCGAGGGCTGGGGTGATGGGGGACGGGGTTTAGTGTGTGTGAGGGGGAGCCAGTGGGGCCTGGCGAGGGCTGGGGTGATGGGGACGGAGTTTAATGCGGATGAGTGTGCGGGCGGCAGAGTTGTGGAGTAACTGGTGTGATGAGGGGTGCACAAGTGGAGGGGAAGCTGGCCTGTATAATAACATAACAACTCTGCGTTGATCTCTAGGGGCTCCATCTTGGCGTCCTTGGACACCTTTAAGAAAATGTGGGTGTCGAAAAAGGAGTACGAAGAGGATGGTCCAAGGGCCATTCACAGGAAAACCTTCTAACAGCAGCAGCTCCTGACCTGTACCTGTCTGTGTTCTCCTGTGTGTGAGCCTCGCTCTCTCTGTACGACCCCCGGAATCATGCAGGAACGAACAACGGACAAACAAAAAAAAAAATCTCGAGCGTCAGATCGAAACGAGGTTTTCGGACGGGGGGGTTGGGGGAGTGGGGAGGGGAGTGGGTTTGTGAGACCCCAATCTCCTCCCTTCACTTCCTGCGCCCGTGTGTCTGTGTGTATATTGGAATCTACCTTTTTATTTAATTGCTGTACAAATGTTTGGAGATGTTCGAAAGGCCCAGGATCCGAACTCCCTCTCGTCTGTGGCGGAAAGGTCGTGGGGTTTTTTTTTGAACAAAAAGGAAGAAAAGCAACGGATGGGGGGGGTGGGGGGGGTGGGGAGGGAAGCAAAGGTTTTTTTTTTGCACGGCTAATGTATTGCTGTTGCCGCTCGCTGCCTCTCTCTGTGTGTGTGTCTGGCTAAACCCCGCCAGGTCCCTGAAGGAGAGGGAGAGACAGAGAGAGAAAGGGTGAGTACTGCAGCCAGGCTGCTGTGTAAATTCGTGTGTTTGGTGCCTATTTAGCACGAGCCGTTACCTTGCGGCTTAAACCCAAACCGGCTGCTTAAACAGAATGTGCTGCGATCGTATAATTGACGGCGAGGGGTGCGTCTGCGTCTGTGTGCGTGCACGCGCGCGTGCCTGACACGCAGTTGGTTAAGTTCGAGACAAGTAATGGAATCATTGCTGAATGAATTATTGTATATAAATGTGCTTGCGGTTGATTTTCCAGTGCTATTTGTTTGTTAAGAAGAATTATAACAACGCCCCTCCGCCCCCTTCCCCCACCCCGAAAAATAATGATAATCCTTGCATTTAACATTGCGCCTTATCGCCACGTCCAGACATCGCTCAAAGCACTTCACAGGATACACTGTAAAGTGAATTGACTGGGCGAAAAGCGGCAGCCAATTTATTAGATATTAAAAATAATATTTTCACCCGCCCCCTCTGATCGACTGCGAGTGGGATCGTTTGTAAGTTCCCCCTCCCTCTACCGAGATAGTCTTATGCTGGCTGGATCCACATGTTCCGTTTGTCCCTCCGTTCGGGAACCTTATCTGTTCCTGAAAAAAAAAGAAACCGACTCGAAACTTTAAGGCGTAAAAGATTAAAAATTAAAGAATTTTAAGAATTTCCCCGTAATTTTCGATTGGGAAAACTGACTCACAGCCGAAGACTTGGGGAGAATTTCAGGCCTTGGTTTAAGACTAATTCGGTGGCTAAAAGTGAAGCTTAGTGCTCGCCCCGGACACCAGTGCTCTGTCCCGCTTACCGCTGCTCAACTGGTTTAAAGTCAGAGTGGGAGGTCCAACCATTTTGGCCGCTGAGGGCCGGATGCTCAGTTTGAGAAACGTCCACAGGCCAAATAAGCGATATTTGTGCGTTTCCCTTCCAGAAACGTAACCCGATAACACTTACGAGTTATGGAGGGAGCGGGTGGGCCGGATGTGGCCCGCGGGCCGTCAGTTGGACCCTCCTGGTTCAAGTAAGCGAGACTGGGGGCAGAGAGAACGCTAGCTCGGCTAATCAGCTTAACAGGGGAAATGTTTCTGTAAGTTTGTCTCTGTAAGTTTGTTTGGGGCTAAAATATTGAGGTCTTAATCATTTCTAAGCAGACAGTAGCTGTTGGGATAGTGAGCCCCTTCCAAAATTCCCTTCCTCACGGCGAGAGGCGAGGAGACTGCTGTCTCTCTCCCCTCAAAATATACAGCGTGTCCACAAAGTCCTGTTACTCCCCCCCACATTACAAAACGGTTCTACAACAGAGCAGCTGAAACAAGGCGTTAAGACACACTTTTTGCCCTCTCCCATCCACGTTACAGAAGATGTAGCACCACACGTGGCAACGGATCCGTTATCTGCCATGAAAATAATAATCATCGTTGCATTCCATCTCGCGTCTTCGAGACGTCTCAAGCACTTCGCAGAGTATACTTTAAAGTGAATTGACTGGGTATTTTTTTGTGGGCAGAATTGCGCACAGCGACGTCCCCACAAACAGTCGTGGATTGAAGTGACCAAATTATTATTTTTTTTAACTTATTGTTTTGGAAGGGATTATTTTATTTAAGTAAGAGGGCGCGCACGCACACACACACATATTGATTCCCCCGGACGTCTAATACAGTTAAAATACTTGTACTGAATAGAATACAATGATGTACTGCTAAATACAATTATCATCATTCTTGCACGTTTCAGTTGTTGGTCGGTGCATTGTAGAGAGCAAAAAAACGTGGGGGAAACTTTGTGAACAGCCTATATGGTTCCGATAATCCTTGCATTTGACGTAGCGCCTTATCAAGGACGTCTCAAAGGCTTCACAGAATATACTGTAAAGTGGATCGGCTGTATTTTGTGGGCGGAACGCGGCAGACAGTTTCGCACAGCAGCGTCCTCCGCAAACAGCCGTGGATTGAGTGACCAAATCCGGTCGCGTCATTGGCATGTAGACAGCCTTGAGCTCGGAGGAGAAAGACCAGTGTCTAAGGTCTGCAGGGAATTGGTTTGGCTTCGTGGCGAGACAGGCAACTGAATTTACACTCGACTACAATTCTGACCGAAACTGAATCGAGAATAAATATAATCCTTACGTTTGATGCCTCTTTTGCAAATCTGACTCACAATCCTTTCACCACCAGCTCTCGAGCAGCCACTTTTTTTAATCGGGGTTGAGGTACAGATCAGCCAAGATCTGATAGAATGGCGGAACAGGCTCGAGGGGCTGAATGGCCTCCTCCTGTTCTTACGACACCTCAAAAGGGGACTTTATAGAGGTACCTAAACCAGGACAGAAAGCGCGAGAGAGAGGGGGTGGTGGGGGGGGGGGAGGTTACGAGAAAACACAACACATTGAAACCAAACCAATTTATTACAATTGCCACATGGAACCGAAACGGTGGGAGAAAATGAATGAAGCGAACGCTATAAAAATAAGCAGTGTTTTGTGTCAACGTGAGGCGTTTTGTTTTATATACAAGTCTTATTCCCACCCTTGTCGGGAGCCGGGCGGAGGAGGCTTTAGTGAGGCGGCCCCAGTCGTTTGAGTCTGACGGAAGCGAGTGCGGGGCTGTGGGTGGGGGGGAAAGCCAATGAAGGGGCCCCGGTTGGAGTTGGGTTGGAGGCGAGAGAACAGGGCGTCGAACCGGGGTTGGCACAGGGAGGAGTCTCTGTGGTGTGAATAATGGTGCTTCCTTCGTCCATCACCGATGGCATCTTGCCCAGGGTCTCCACCGAGCTGCTCGCCGCGGCCGAGATCTTGTTCGGCGCGGCGCTGACGGGCACCAGCGTGTCTCCCGGCCCCCCGAGGTTCCCCTCGCTCTTCGTCGGGGTCGGGGGTGCGGGTGGCGGGGCGGAGGCGAGGAGGACGGTCTTGGAGTTGTTCTGAAGGAGGGGGCCCACTTTGGAGAGCACGACTGCACAGGGGGAGCTGGGAGCGTTGGTCAGGGCTGGCGATGTGAAGGTAAGCGCTGCACTGGCTGTGCTGAATCCTGGCCGGGAACACAGGGAGGAGGGATCCAGGCTGCCCACGATGGACTTGGTGAGGGCGCACATCTTGGCGTCAGACATCACGTACAGAGTTTTCGTGGGGCTTGTGGTCGTCACTGCAAAGGGAAAAGAGAACAATCCTGATCAATCCTTCCACTTGATGCAGGGCTTCATCACGTCGCCGAGACGTCTCAAAGCGCTTCGCGGGAATACGCTGTAAAGTGGATCCGCCGTATATTTTGCGGGCGGCCGATTGCTCCCCAGCGACGTCCCCGCAACGGTCGTGGATTGAGTGACCAAATTATTATTATTATTATTATTTTATTAACAAATTGGAGTCGTGGTTTGACCATCCCTCAGTGACTGTGGGTGAGAGTGTCTCAGAGGGAACAGGAAGAGGCCATTCAGTCCCTCGAGCCTGTTCCGCTATACGATCAGATAAATGGCTGATCTGCGCATCAATTACCCGCCTTTGTTCCATATCCCTTTGATTCCCCTCGGAGTAACAGTGCCACTGACAGAGGCCTCACCTACAGGTGTGGATGTGGGCTGGACACTGGAAGCCTTTTCTGCTGGAGGGGTCTCTATCACGCTGTGGCCTTTGCTCAAGTCCATCTGTGTGAGCAGTTTGGTGGTGGCTTGGGAGGTGGTAACCAGACCTGGGATGTCACGGAGCTACAGGGAGGGAGAGAAGAAAACATCAGAAACATCCCAGAGCTGGGAAATAATAATCCTTGCATTTGATGTAGCGCCTTATCACGTCGTCGGAGCTGAACTGGCTCCAAGGCCACATGTCGGAATCGAGCCAGCCCTCTCTGTGCCGGTCTCGGGTCTCGAGCCCCCGGTTTCTGAGCCGGGAGGGGCCGCAGTGTCCCAGGGCACTCACTGCTGATGGCAGCACAGCCCGGCCTGACTCATCGGCAGGACCTGGAAGGGCCAACCGGTCTCTGGGGGCCGGGAATCCTCCCCCTCAGCTCCTGTTAATCCCACAGCCAAAGCCCTAACTAACTAACCAACGGGGAGGGGGGTCCGAGCCGGACAAGCAGTGGGAAAGCTCAGCCAAACAGCGACATCAATGGCATTTGTTAGGTCAGGGTATCAAGGCATATGGGGCAAAGATGCGTAATTGGACTTGAGGTACAGGTCAGCCATGATGTAAAAGAACAGGCTCGAGGGGCTGAATGGCCTCCTCCTGTGCCTACGACAGACAACAACAACAAACAACAAAATCACATTTGTATAGCCAACCTACCTGCTGACTCTGCCCCTTAGTGTTGTGTTCGGCTGCCCCCGGCTTCCCCCCGGGGCTGGGCATGGTGTGGCAGAGGCTGGGCGTGGGGCTGGGGATGGGCGGCTGGCAAAGGGCAGCCATGTGGCCTGGTTGGCTCCTCAGCGTCACTGTGATGGCTGTTGGCGGCTTCACAACTGCAGAGCGATTACCGTTAGAGCGCCACAAATGGGGGAATTATTATAACAATAGATTATAGTTACATTAATCCTCGCATTTGATACGGCTTTGCCTTATCACGTCTTCCAGACGCCTCAAAGCGCTTCGTAGGATACACCGTAAAGGGTAGTGACTGTGTATTTTGCGGGGCGAAACGCGGCAGCGAATTGCGCACAGCAGCGTCCCCACAAACAGCCGTGAAGCGAGCGACCAATTTTATCTGGGGGATTGTCAGCCAGGACACCAGGAGAGAGAGAGAGAGATACTCTTCTTTTTGAATAGCATCGCAGGATCTTTAACTTCCACCTGAAGGTCGTAATCTGTGGCTGCGTTTCTCGTGCTGCAGCGCAATGGTAATTATTAATAAGAATTAATAATAATTGTATAATCTGTAGCCGTACCTGCCGGGCCGGAGATGTTATTGGTGAGCTTGGCCAGGCCGCCGTTGGCCAGTAGTTGGTGCACGGCTGTGTGTTTGCCGCTCAGCAACCCCGCTGTGGTCGAGAGGTTCACTGTTCGAGATGCGGTGCTGGGCGTCATGGTGCTGACAGCCAACGTGTGTAATGCTACGGTGCTCTTCACCACGCTGCACTGCTGGGGAACAGAACCACACAACAACAACAGTACTAACGCTAATCCTTGACTTTGATAGAGGGCTTATCACGTCGTTGAGGCGTCTCGAGGCGATTTCGTCAATTGACGAACAACCGGGTTCTTACTGACTGCTGGTAAACAGAGGCGTGTGTGTGTGTTTGAGGAAACTTGCTTAAGCAAGGTTTCCCCCTGACCTGACCCACCCGGGAATTGAACCCGGGTACTCTCGCTCGCGAGTGCTCTCAACCCTGAGCTACAGGACTCGACCTCAAATCTAACAGGAGGATGAGGCGGGAGTGAAACGCAGAGTCAGGTCCATGGCTTTGTTCTGTGGCTGTAAATTGCTGTTCTGTAAACTGATCGCATTCACTCCTTAATTATTCATTCATTTATTCTCAACTAATCAATCGGCGGACAGGCCTTCAGCCTTTCTGCCCCCACCCTTTGTAACACCATCCCAGTTCCCTTTGTCTCGCCCCCCCCCCCCCCCCACTCCCTCGTCTCCTTCAAGGCCAGTCTCAAAAGCCTCCCCTTCGACCGTGTCTTCGGCCACTCACCCCTACCCTCCCTGCCCTCCACCCTCCCTGATCACCTGCATGAGTTGTAGTTGTTGTTTGTACTTTACCTGAGTGGGGCTGTGGGTCACTGACCCCGAGGACAAGCTGGGGGCTTTGGTCCCAATCTCCTGGAGGCTGAAACTCAATCCCTGGAGCAGGCTGCTGGCGGAAGGAGTTCCTGAGGGCAAAACACACCATCACACACGTCAGCCTCAAGTGTCAGCGTTCTCCTCGCTGGCTCAAGAGTGTGTCGCTTCAAGTGTCACATTGGGACTCTTGAGCTGATACTCTAGGCTGAAGCTCCAGGGCCGTTGCTGGGGGACGGGGAGGGTTGCAATGTCAGAGGTGATGCCCTTCAGGTGACATATTAAATCGGGATTCGGTCGTCTCGAGAGTCTGTGGGTGTGGGTATGAGTCTGTGTGTGTGTGAGTCTGTGTGTGTGTGAGTGTGTAAGTAAGAGTGAGTGTGAGAGCGTGAGTGTTTGTGTGTGCGAGAGTGAGTGTGTGTGAGTGTGTGAGGGTGAGTGTGAGTGTGTGAGAGTGAGTATGTGAGAGTGAGTGTGTGAGAGAGTGCGAGGGCCGGACCTAGTGAGATGAGACGTACCTGAGGAGATGCCTGAGCTGCAGTGAGACTGTGTGGCTGGGCTGGAGGTGGAGGTCAATCGTGCCTGGATGCTGTGGAAGGCGGAGGCAGTGTGGCCACTGGTCAGGACACTGGGGGTGAGAGAGGTCGTGTCCGGGGGTCCAGCAGGCGAGGATCTGAGTGTGGGGGGGGTCGGCGGATAGACAATCAGTGAGTGAGAGAACGTAATCACCCTCTAAATACCCCCCCGCCCGCTCTCCTCCCATTCTCCCCCCACTGGTCAAGCTCTTTTGCACTGATAATAATAATCCATGCATTTAATATGGTGTTGTAGCTGAGACGTCTCAAAGCGCTTCACAGGATATACAGTAAAGTGTAATGACTGTGTGTTTTGTGGGCGAAACGCGGCAGCCAATTGCGCACAGCAGCGTCCCCCACAAACAGCCGTGGTTTGAGTGCCCACTTTATTTTTTTTAAGGGGTTATTAGCCTCGGAAAGCGATCCGGCAATCGACTAACGACCGGGTCACACTCACCTCTGCCCTGTGAGAAGGCCTGTGAGCTCCTTTGTGCCGGATCCAGACTGACTCATCGACAGGGCCATCGGCTTCCCAACAACACCTGCCAGCACAGAGGCCAACCATTAGATACACGCACACATTCACACGCACAGCCATTCCAATCAACTAGAGAATAGAGAGGTGTAGGAGAGGGGAATAGAGCGGTGTGGGAGAGGGGGATCGAGGGCTGTGGGAGAGGGGGAATAGAGGGGTGTGAGAAAGGGGGACTAGAGGGGTGTGGGAGAGGGGGAATAGAGGGGTGTGGGAGAGGAGGAATAGAGGGGTGTGGGAGAGGGGGAATTGAGGGGTGTACTATAGATGACTGGTGTGCACAGTTTTGTGCGACAGACGTACCATCTTTTGAGCCAGTGAAGGGCTGAGCAGGGGAGGCACCCTCCCCATGGGAGAGGATGGTGACTTTGATCTTCGCCCTCTTGGCAGCTTTGGCCCCCAGCTGGTTGGGGCTCTCAGCCTGTCGTCTCTTCAACAGGTTTTTAACGTCCTCTTTCTCTGCCAGGTCCTGCTGCTCCGAGGACACGGGGACTACGGGAGTGAGAGAGAGAGTGTGAGAGCGTGTGAGAGAGATAGAGTGAGCGAGTGAGTGTGAAAGTGAGTGGGAGAGTGAGAGAAAGAGAGACAGAGAGTGAGAGAGACAAGAGAGTCTCGCTCAACATTTCCCACTGCACGGAAGTCGAACCCAGGTCTCTCGCTTGCGAGGCGAGCGCTCTAACCACTGAGCTACAGGACTTTGTGGTTGTTGTTGACGGGATTATTACCCCCGGAAAAGCCACCCGCCAATCGACTAACAACCGGGTTCCTACTGACTGCTGGTAAACAGAGGCGCGCGCGCGCGTGTGTGTGTGTGTGTGTGTGGATTAAAGAAACTTTCTTCAGGTTTCACCCGCCCGGAAATCGAACCCAGGGCCTCTCACTTGGGAGGCGAGAGCTCTAGCGACTGAGCCGGGCTGAGAGCTGGGGGCTGGGATATTTCACAAGCAAGGCGAGGACTTGTGCTTTACAGCCACCGCCCCGCTCCCACCACTGGCTCGGAGTCAGGCTCCGCCACTGTTAAGCGCTCCGAGACGCTACCCTGCGTGGAGGGCGCTTTGTAAGTGCAAGTTGTTGTTGTTGAGGGCGTGTCTGCACAGCGAGATGTACTCACCAAATACGCAGGAGGAGCTGGCTGGGGGCAGAGACTTTGTCACCAACATGTTCTGCTTCAGGAAAGCAGCGAACTGAGCTGGAGGGAAACACACGGGTTTGGCACACAGCAAACTCCACATTGTATAGGAGCAGGAGGAGGCCATTCAGCCCCCCGAGCCTGTTCCAGCCGACAACTTTCAAACTACCCACACGTTCGTACAGTCGAATGGCAGCCACCTGTACTGTATTCTACATGCTGTGAAGTGTAGTGACTGCGTATTTCGTGGGCGAAACTCGGCAGACAACTGTGCCCGGCAGTGGATGGATTTAGTGACCGTATTTTTGAGTGCGCGCTCGAGTGTGTGTATGTGTGTGTGTGTGTGGGGGGGGTGGGGTGGGAGGGAATTAGTGAGGGGGCGCTCTGTAAATGCAAGTTGTCGTGGCTGTTGCTGAGGTTACCTTGTGCCTGTTTCTGGGTCAGCACGGTGCCCGTCCTCTGCATGTGCTGCTTGAGGATGTGGGTGAAGTGTGCGGAGAGGCTGGGTGACTGGCTGGCTGCCGTGGCCGACGCTGTGATCAGACTGGCCTTCTGGGCGGGAGACAGCGAGGAGGGCTTGGTCTTGGGGCTGGAGTTGGGGCTGCTCGACACGCTCGAGGTATCCTGCCGGCGACATTTTCTTTTACAAAACCATTTGTTTTTATTTGCCCGGCCGGGTGTCTGACCCGCGCGAGGAAACCCATCGCCGTGCTTTTAATCGTCTCCAAACCCAACCGAGAATTCCCTGCCTCGAATCTGCACGTGGGAATCCCAGAGATAAGATTGTTGGAATGGAATGCGCTCTCTCTCTCTCTCCCTGGAGGGAGGCATCCTACGTACCTAATTCCGGAGAGTATCAGGCGCAGGTTGGCGAGGGGGGAGCCCAGAGTGTGTGTTGGGGTAACTGCTGGAGTCTGACCAGCTAAACCCACACACAGCTCCGGCCATTGAGGGCGCTGTCTGGCCGAGCTTTCCCGCTGCTTGTCCAGCTCGGACCCCCCTCCCCGTTAGGGTTTTGGTTTACAGGGTTAATCATCATTAATTAACCAATAAAAAGAGTGAAGTTTCCTTACATAAGTGGGGTATAAATGGCGCATTGTCCAGAACCCAGATCCTCCCACCACCCACCCTTACCCCTCCCTCCTGTTCATTCCTTACAACCCCCACCCCCCCACCCCCACACCACTTACCTCGGAGCCGGAAGGCGAGGCGGACACTCTGCTGAAGGGGGAAGCGGGTCGGTTGCTCCGCTCGGGCAGCTCGAAGGTTAAGTCTCTCCGCGTGTCCCGGGCTTTCCTTTTCTTCTCCGCGTCCAGGTCTTTGGGGTCGGAGCCGGCCTGAGCCTCCGACTTGGTGAGAACTCCCGTCAGGAAATCCCCAATCTCGTCCTGCGTGGGGAACACCCTTTAGCATTTGACCCCAATCTATTTCCGATGACCTACCGAGGCTCTGGGGCACAGTACGAGATATTCTACCCAGCCCTTCACGTGCAAACGTTCAAGCCTTTGAGCAAGTTTTACAGCTCACATTGATCGTGTGGCGTATTGGTCTTATTTTGATGTTTTATCCTCGTCTCATGGACAACAATAATCCTATTTGAGGGTAATGATCCAACAACAATAACAACTTGCACTCATATAACAACTTCTATGGCGTTCTGTTGAAAAAGGGGGAGGCGGAGGGATTGAGGGAGAGTGTTCCAGACTTTCGGGGCTTGGTGGCTGAAAGCGAGTTTTAGGGCGCAATCCCTTCAACGACAACAACAAAAATAATAATAATAATGTAATCACTGGAACCACGGCTGTTTGTGGGGGACGCTGCTGCGCGCAATTGGCTGCCGTGTTTCGCCCACAAAATACCCAATCGGTTCACTTGACAGTGGATTCCATGAAGCGCTTTGAGACGTCTCGAAGAGGTAATAAGGCGCTATATTATTGTTGTTTTATCACACGAGCAGCTCCTCACACACACCTGGATGCAGCGATCTACCATGCTCTGGGTCAGGCCCTCTGTTTTTTTCTTAGCTTTGCTGATCCTGCAGTAAAAAGCCCATCAGCACAACATCATAATGGGAGTTAAAGAGAGAGCGAAAGAGAGAGAGATAAAGCACTGAGAGAGCGAGAGAGATAGAGTTACACAGGGAGAGAGAGATTGAGTTACACAGGGAGAGAGAGATAGAGTTACTGCAGAGAGAGTTCCAGCACATACAAACCCTCATACACACACTCACACAGAGAGATACAGCACACACATGCAGTCACAGAGAGATACAGCGCACGCGCACAGTCAGAGATACAGCACACACATGTGCGCAGTCAGTTACAGCACGCACACACACGCAGTCACAGAGTTACAGCACACAAATGTGCGCAGTTAGAGAGAGATACAGCACACACATGTGCGCAGTCACAGGGTTACAGCACACACACACGGACCCAGTCCCACAGATACAGCACACACACACACACGCGCGTGCAGTCAGAGATACAGCGCACGCACGCACGCACACACACACACGTGCAGTCCCAGAGATACAGCACACACACATAGAGTTACGGCCACAGTGAGTGTCAGACCCACCTGAGGTTGTCGTCCCCGCCCCCCACGATCACCATGCTGTTCTCGGCCCGGATCCTCTCCCTGAAATCCTCCATCCCGTCCACACTGCACTGCACCGCGTGCTGACCGACCACAAACAGCACCGGGGTCTTCATATCCAGCAACGGGTCGTCCACATCCTGGGGTCAACACACACCCACACGGTGAGCTGACGAGCCCAGTGCTCGGAGCACTAATTCATTCATTCATTAATGGACCCGTATTCACACACTCCGTCCCCCCATCACCCCAGCCCTCGCCAGCCCCCACTGGCTCCCCATTACCCCCACTAACCCCCGTTCCCCCCATCACCCCGGCCCTCGCCAGCCCCCACTGGCTCCCCATCACACACACTAACCCCCGTCCCCCCATCACCCCAGCCCTCGCCAGCCCCCACTGGCTCCCCTCACACACACTGACCCCCGTCCCCCCATCACCCCAGCCCTCGCCAGCCCCCACTGGCTCCCCGTCACACACACTGACCCCCGTCCCCCCATCACCCCGACCCTCGCCAGCCCCCACTGGCTCCCCGTCACTGAATGGATCGATTTCAAGTTCCTCTCAACACTCGTCTTCAAATCCCTTCACTCCTCGACACCTCCCGACCTCTCCCACCTGCTCACCCCCCAACCCACTACCTACTGCCTCCGTTCGACCGGCTCCGGCCTCCTGCTCGTCCCCCGCTTCGCCCCGAATGTCTGTCACTCTCTTTCCTCTATCCCCCCGCCTCGTCCCCTTCCTTCCCCATCTTCAGGTCGCGCCTGAAGACCTTCCTCTTGGACCAGTGCCTAGGGTCACCTCCCCCCCGGCTCGGTGTCGCGCTCCGTCAGTGTCAAGCGCTCTGGGTCGCTGCCCTGCGCGAGGGGGCGCTGTATAAAAATGCAAGCTGCCGCTGTTGTTGTTGTTGTTCTGCCCAACGTTCATCCATTATTACACAGCTGTCACTTACCCCTCTCGGCCCTTCCGTGGTGAACAGAGGGAACCCGAGACACACCACGGCCGACACGAACTCCATCACAGAGACCTGCGGGCAAACAGTGTGATAACATACACTGCATCTTTACTGACATTGTACAGTAACGGGGAAAGAGACAAGACTGCCCCTCACCCACCCACAGCCCCACCCACCTACAGCCCCACCCACAGCCCCACCCACCACCCTGCCCCCACCCGCAGCCCCGCCCTCACCCACCCACAGCCCCACCCACCACCCTGCCCCCACCCTTCAGCCCCGCCCTCACCCACAGACCACCCACAGCCCCACCCTCACCCACCCACAGCCCCACCCTCAGCCACCTACAGCCCCACCCACCTACAGTCCCACCCACCCACAGCCCCACCCACCCACAGCCAAACCCACCACCCTGCCCCCACCCGCAGCCCCGCCCTCACCCAGACCACCCACCCACAGCCCCGCCCTCACCCACCCACAGCCCCACCCTCACCCACCCACAGTCCCACCCTCACCCACAGCCCCACCCTCATCACCCACAGCCCCACCCTCACCCACCTACAGCCCCACCCACCTACAGCCCCACCCACCCACAGCCCCACCCACCCACAGCCCCACCCACCACCCTGCCCCCACCCGCAGCCCCGCCCTCACCCAACCACAGCCCCGCCCTCACCCACCAACAGCCCCGCCCTCACCCACAGCCCCACCCTCACCCACAGCCCCGCCCTCACCCACCCACAGCCCCGCCCTCACCACCCACATACTTACATGACAGGCAACCAGAGCGCCCACATTCCAGCCAATCAGGACAATGGGTCTGGTTGGGAAGTGAGTTTGTGACTGTCGAGAGAGTGAGAGAGAGACCTTGAGTCATCCATCCACAGAAAATAAATCCACTCCCGCTGAGCCAGGCTCACAGCCTCCTCCCCACACCCCCACCCCACACACACACACACTCCCCTTCCCCCACTCCCCCTTCACCCAAACTCTCTCCCCCTCTTCCCTCACATTACACGGAAGCAAACCGAGAATGGAAAACAATCAGTTTACCTTATTACGGTTTAGGAAAACAAATAACTTGCCTAAGGTTTCGTCCTGACCCGCCCGGGAATCGAACCCAGGTCCTCTCGCTTGCGAGTCGAGTGCTCTAACCGCTGAGCTGCAACTTCCATTACTCACCTCGTGAACCTTTGCTCTGATGGCTGCGATCATATTCTCCAGACACTGGGAAACACTAACTCCAGAGCCGCTGTGGGATACATGCATCGTAACGGGAATCACCTGCAGAACAAGTCCAGCCGGAGCCAGTTACACTCACAGCCACGTAAACCCAGCAACCACCCACCACCCCCCACTACAAACCCTGCACATGGGCAAAGTGTTTTATTTGTAACCAATCTGCACACAGCGACGTCCCCGCAAACAGCCATGGAGTGATTGGCCAATTTTATCTGCGGGATTGTCAGCCACAGTTGTTACGGTCCGGAATGCACTGTCTGACTGGGTGGTGGAAGCAGAGTCGATAGCTTTCAAAAGGGAATTATAGAGGTATTTGAAAAGGAAGAATTTTCATGGCTTTGGGGTAAGAGTGGGGGAGTGGGACTAGTTGGGGTGAGAGCGGGGGAGTAGGACTAGTTGGGTAGATCTTTCAAAGAGTCGGCACAGGCTCGATGGGCCGAATGGCCTCCTTCTGTGCTGTAAGATTCTATGACATCGGGAGAGAGAGAGAAACTTGCTTCTCTTTTCTAACAGCGCCGCAGGGGGAGAGATCGTTAACGCCCACCTGAACCGGGCACAGACGGGGAATGAGTGAGGTTTAACGTCTCATCCGAAGGACGGCGTCTCTGACAATGCGGCGCTCTCTCTCTCTCCCTCTCCCCCTCCCTCCAGCGCTGCGCTGGAGTGTCAGCCTGGGCTGTGAGCTCAGAGTCCCCACACATAGAGGCTCGAACCCACACCTTCTGATTCAGAGGCGAGTGAGCTAGCGACTGAGCCAGGACCACACCTTAATACTGTATCCCAGCCTTCGGCATAGCAAACCCCATTCCACTGTGTGCTGGCACTGCGCAAATGCAATGTGTTGTCGCTGTTGTTGTTGACTGACCTTTCCCAAACAGGAGAGCTGTGAGTGCCAGAAACGGTTGCGACGGGTTGTGGACAAGAGACTGTTGGTCGGCCCATTGGGAGCCACGAGTAGGAGAGGGGAGCCAGGGATCTTAGTCTGAGGACAAGGAGAAGAAACACTGTCCTTTTAGTCGCTGATAATATAACAATAATCCTTGCATTTTATTCAGCGCCTTATCACGTGGTCGAGATGCTTCAAACCGCTTCACAAAATATACTGTGAAGTGTAGTGACTGTGTATTTTATGGGCGAAATGCGGCAGCCAATTGCGCATAGCAGCGTCCCCACAAACAGTCGTGGATTGAGTGACCAATTTATAATATTTTTTTGTTGGGATTATTACCCCTGGAAAAGCGATCCGCCAATCGACTAACAACCGGGTTCCTACTGACTGTTAAATAACCAGAGGCGCGTGTGTGTGTGTGTGGAGTAAGGAAACTTGCCCAACGTTTTGCCCTGACTGGGAATTAAACCCAGGTCCTCTGGCTTACGAGGTGAGCTCTAACCAATGAGCTACAGGACTGCACTATGTGTATAAACATTAATATACAAATGTAACTTGTTGTTGTTGAGGGAAGGTACTCACAGGCTTGTTGTGGGACAGCACACCCACTGCTGGGTCCCAGGGACGTTTGAGGAGTAAGGAGAGGGCCTCAGCTCCCGCTGCTCCCGACTTGGCAGTCGATGAGATGATCATTCTGTCAATCAGGGTCGGGACCTGGTAAAGCGGAAGGAAACGTCCTGGTTTCACTCTCACAGCAACACTTCCTACAGAGCTCCTGTATCCTCCTCCGCCCCAAACTCCGTGCCCTCGTCATCCCAGTCCCTGCCAGGCTCCACCGACTTCCAGCTGACCCCACCCCAAAAATAAAATACCCTATGGAACCCTTTATCATTTTAAATACCTTACAAACTCAAGGGAATACATTAAGGGGTGTAATAATAATCCTTGCATTTGATGAAGCGCCTTATCACGTCTTCGAGACGTCTCAAAGCCTTCACAGCTCCTGTAAAGTGAAGTGACTGTGTACTTTGGGGGCGAAATGTACTGTAAAAGTGGGTTACCTTGCATTTCAGTGTCTGAAGCACATCGAGATAGGCAGAGAGCATGGGGAGACTGAGAGATTCGACCAGTGTGGAGTGCAGCCACTGTGTCAGCCTGGTCTCCCAGTTCACACTGGCCAGGGCCTGTCGAACTCGTCGCGTACATTTATCCACCGCGATCCTCCTCAGCACTGGCTCATTACTGGCCTGGAGAGGGAGAGAGAGGGAGATTGCAATTATAGTCGTATCACTGTAGCTCAGGGGTTAGAGCCCTCGCCTCGCAAGCGAGAGGGCCTGGGTTCAGTTCCCAGGCGGGCAGGGCGAAACGTTGGGCAAGTTTCCTTACGCCACACACACACCTCTGTTTACCAGCAGTCAGTAGGAATCCGGTTGTTAGCTGATTGGCGGATGGCTTTTCCGCGGGTAATAATCCCTTCAAATAAAAAAAGTGCCCTGGTATTTTTAATGTCCACCTGAACAGGCAAACGGGACCTCGGTTTAACATTGCAAACCCCGCCCCAGCGCTGCATTGGAACGTCAGCTTAAACTGTGTCCTGACGCGAGGTTCGAACCCACAACCTTCTGACTCAAGAGGCGAGAGCGCGACCACTGAGCCAGGCTGACGCACACTGAGCTGGGCTGACACTCACACTGCGCCTGGTTGACACACTGCTGCCAGACAGAAAGACACTGGAATGCTACCCCTGTGCCACTCACCCCTTCGTTCCCCAGCCTGGCCAGCCGGTCTGACTGGAGGGCCTTCACGATCTTGTTGAAGAGTTTATTCTGCGCCGCCGTCCAGCCCAGCCTGGGAGAGGGAAGCCAGAGTCAGGCTCAGCACGGCACAAGCTGCACCGTAACAGCCACTCGCACTTACGCAGAGCCCCCTCCCGCAGGGCAGCGTTTGACAGTGGCGGAGCACTATGCCAAGCCGAGTGGAGGTGACCGCAGGCACTCGTCGAATTTGGAAGGTCTTCGGGCGCGACCTTAAGATGGGGAGGGAAGGGGGCGAGGCGGAGGGATTGGAGGAGAGAGTGGCAGAGTTTCGGGGCGCAGCAGCTAAAAAGCTCGGCCACCGATGGTGGAATGGAGGGCACGAGGGACAAGCAGGAGGCCGGAGCCAGCTGAGTGAGGGGAGGTAGTGGGTTGGGGAGTAAGCAGGTCGGAGAGGTAGGGAGGTGCCAGGGCATGAGGGGATTTGAAGACGAGTGAGAGGATCTTGAAACACAGGCACAACTCGGCCACACATGTCACATACACATACGTCTCACACACGCACCGATTGACGTGATCTTCCCAGTCGTCGGGGGGCAGCGGGGCGTCCGTGTCCGTCCGGGCAAAGATGACGTGACGCTCGCATTCGTTCATCACGCTCCGGGCCTTCTGGTTATCGTACAGCGGCAGTGGGCTGGGCAGCACCGTGTCCACGTCCACGACCACATCCCCCTCACTGCAAAACGCAGCGAAACACAGCTCACACGCCTGTACACACGTACATGGACATAGTCAGTGGGAAATATGTGTGCCCAACCCCTTGTGACATTTAGCCTTGACGTCTCTGACAATGTGTCTCTCTTTCTCTATCTCTCTCTCTCTATCTCCCTGTGGGGCTCGAACCCACAACCTCCGGACTTGGAGGCGAGTGAGCGAGAGACTGAGCCACAGGCTGCCGTTCGGGCAGTGTTTGGTTACACTTCGAAGGGTCCCCGCGGATCTCTTGACCGTCCAGCATCCAGACCGTCCTCCTGATGTGAAAGGCGCCGTGTGCATGTCTTCCGTTGCTGTTGCGACTGCTCTTACCTGCTGTTGTCTTGGTGTCTCCTGGGAGTGACGAAGAGCATGCGGGCGGGCCGGGAGGTGCTGGCGTCTGGGTGAGCGCTCCATGGCTTGGCGTAGCTGTGATCCAGGAACACCAGGTCCAGCTCCCGCTCGTGGGCCGAGAGCTGGAACAGTAACGAGGTGCCCATGCGCCGAGCGGAGCTCTGAAAATCACGCTCACCTCGACCGGACATTTGCTCAACTTCAGCGTCAGCTCCGGCTGAAATCACCTGAAATACACACACACACACACACACACACAGAGAGGTGTCAGCGCTCAAAGCGTAAAACACACAGTCACTCCCCCTCACTTTCCCCCCCCACCCCCCCACCCCCCCCCTCCCTCGCCGTCTTAATGGGAATCCTTGCGTTCGATCACCCTGGCGCCTCATCGCGTGGTCGAGGACGTCTCAAAGCGCTTCGCGGGACACGCCGCCGAGCGGATTGACTGCTAACAAAGCGTGGGCTTTGTTGGGTCAAATTGGAAGTTGTTCTTGTTTTTTTTTTTGACGGATTCCGATTTAATCGAAAAACAGGAAACATTAATTTGCACAAAGTCCTGTAGGGTATTGGTTAGAGCGAACCTGAGGCGAGTTTCCTTACTCCCCACATACACACACACACCTATTTACCAGCAGTCAGTAGGAACCCGGTTGTTGGTCGATTGGCGGAGGGCTTTGCCGGGGGGTAATAATCCCTCCAAAAAATTAATAATAATTTGGTCACTTCCATCCACACTGCTGTGGGCGATCGGCTGCCGCCAAAACACTTTGCGGTGTGTCCCGCGAAGCGCTTTGAGACGTCTCGACCACGTGCTAAGGCGCTGTATCAAATGCAAGGATTATTATTGTTATTATTAATATTATTATTATGATGATTATGATGATTTCTGACCCTCCCTCCCTCCCTCCGCTCCTCTCCAGGCCTGTCCTCCGGGAACACAAGTGCAAACACAAGCAACAACTCCTACAGAGAATAAAGATGATCAAGATATCAAAAATCATTTCCCCCATCCCCCCCCACAACCCCAACCCCAACCCTCAGCCAAATTTAACGGCCAAAAAAGGCCATCGCAAAATCTAATAAGTCTTAAAAAGAAAAAAAAAAACTATTTTTTTGATAACACGGTAAGACAGTCACCACTTTTTTCGGACACCTCGTTCGAGCGACAGATATCACTGCAAGGGACACGGGGCGAAGGAGCAGATTTCTTGAAGGTGGGGGCGGTGGGGGGGGGGGGTGGGGAGAGCGATAAACTAACTTCATCCGTAAGGTGATCAAAGCATCTCCTCTGCTCCGAGAACTGATAGCCCAACGTCCGCGGTGTCTGCAGCTCTTAGGAACTAAATGGGAAAGCCACGCGATTTGGGCAACTCAAGGTCACTACTCGAGGTGGGTGGGGGGGTTGGGGGCGGGCAGGGGGTGGGGGGCGGGCAGGGGGTGGGTGGGTG
>NW_024704769.1:1799087-2134222 GCF_018977255.1 Callorhinchus milii
TAATACATTAATTCGATCGCTCAGTCCACGGCTGTTTGTGGGGACCCCGTTCTGCGCCATCGGCTGCCGCGTTTCGCCCACAAAATATAAAGTCAATTCACTTTACAGAATATTCTGTGAAGCGCTTTGAGACGTCTCAACAATGTGATAAGGCGCCATATCAAATGCAAGTAGTAGTATTATTATTATTTGTTATATTACCTCCTAGTGTTACTAGTCCGGAACCAGGGGAGGTTAGAAAACCATTCCTTAACACAGCGTGTGGTTGGAATGTGGCATTTTCTGATTCAAACTGCAGATGAATTCAACCCTTTTAAAGGGAATTAGGTAGATTTCCCTTTTAACCTGTTTGGTTTGAAGACTCTTAAATACAGTGATGGGTTTCCGCGTGTGTCAGACACCCGGCTGATCAAGAAAAAACTGTGAAAGTGACTGCTTAACTAAATGTAACTAGTGGAACCGTGCCGGTGACTTGCCAGGTGTGTGGGTGGTGGGAATCAGCCCGGTGTGAAGGAGGAAGGAAAGCCTGGGTTCCAACCAGCCCCAAGATTAAAGTCGCGATACCATTACAATGTCTAACAAGTCTTGTAACGAAATGAGGATAATTATTAGTAATTATTATTGAAATAAATGTTATCACGACTTTTTGGTCGCCCTGTACAGCCCCTACTGTGTGTCTGCGTGTGTGTGTGTGTATATACTGTCCTGTGTAAAGATTTAGTTAGTTAGTTAGTTAGTCAGTTAGTTAGGCAAAGTCAGACCAATGTAAGTGGGTTTTTTTTTATCTGTTTGTCTTCAGGAATTAACAGACTTGCAGCGAGACCCTCCGGCACAGTGCTCAGCTGGCCCTGCAGGGGAAGACAGTAAGTGATCAACAACAACAGCTGACATTTACACGGCACTTTTCACGGCGCTGGACAGTCGGGGATTTGAACCCGAGCTGGGGGTTGGGATCAGGAGGGCGGGGAGGGTGGGGGTAGGAAGGTGACCAAAGGCGCGGTCGAAGATGAGGTGAATGCCTGTGTGAGAGACATGTGCGAGAGAGAGGGCAAGACCTGTATGTGCGTGTGAGAGAGAGAGAGGTGTGTGTTCGAGAAGTAAAATAATTAATTGGTCTTGAAAATCTCTTCCAGTGTTTTATTGGCAAGCAACTATCATGGGACCTGTAAGTATCTCGTCACTGTACAAAATGTCTGCCTTCACCCTCTCTCCTTGTGATAATTTTTGTGATAATCTGCTGTTTTACATTTCATTCTAGAGCGACAGCCCTTACCAAGGTGGTGTTTTCTTTCTAACGATTCAGTTCCCCACAGATTATCCATTTAAACCACCAAAGGTAAGGCCTGTGTCACCTCACTGACCTCCTCTCTTTGTTACTGCTCAAAATATCCTCCTCACCGGTCTCCCCATCACCCCAGCCCTCGCCAGCCCCCACTGGCTCCCCATCACACACACTGACCCCCGTCTCCCCATCACCCCAACCCTCGCCAGCCCCCACTGGCTCCCCATCACACACACTAACCCCGACCCCCATCACCCCAGCCCTCGCCAGCCCCCACTGGCTCCCCATCACCCACTAAACCCCATCCCCCCATCACCCCAGCCCTCGCCAGCCTCCACTGGCTCCCTGTCACACACACTAACCCCCGTCCCCCCATCACCCCAGCCCTCGCCAGCCCCCACTGGCTCCCTGTACACACACTAACCCCCGTCCCCCCATCACTCCAGCCCTCGCCAGCCCCCACTGGCTCCCTATCACCGAACGGATCGATTCTCAAGATCCTCTCACACTTGTCTTCAAATCCCTTCGCGCCCCGACACCTCCCAACCTCTCTCACCCGCTCACCCCCCAACCCACTGCCTGTTGCCTATGGTCGACCGGCTCCGGCCTCCTGCTCGTCCCTCGTGCCTCCATCGGTGGCCTCGCTTTCAGCCACCATGCCCCAAACCTCTGGAACACTCTCCCTTCTATCCCTCATTTTTGCCCCTTCCTTCTCCATCCCCACCTGAAGACCTTCCTCTTCAACCAGTGCTGGCGGTCAACCCCCCCCCCCACTCCCCGGCTCAGCATCACACTCCGCCACTGTCAAGCACCCTGGGATGCTGCTCTGTGTGAGGGGGCGCTGAGTTGTTGTAGTTGTTGCTGTTACCTGGCGCTTTGGCATAAGGAGCTAACCCAACCTTTCGCCTCCTTTTATTCGCAGGTTGCCTTTACAACAAAGATATATCATCCAAATATAAATAGTAATGGCAGCATATGTCTGGATATTCTGCGGTCACAATGGTCTCCAGCTCTAACAATATCAAAAGGTAATTTTGTCATCTCGTCGAACACGGTATGTGCTGTAATAATTATAATAAAATCAGTATATTTCTCTGAAGCCCTTTGAGACCTCTGGAAGCGACTAAATCAAACACAAGGATTATTATTGTTATTAACATTAATAATCCTCGCATCTGATACAATGCCTTATCGCGTCATTGAGACGTCGCAAAGCGCTTCACAGGATATATTGTAAAGTGCAGTGACTGTGTAATTTGTGGGCGAAACGCTGCAGCCAACTGCGCACAGCAGCGTCCCCACAAACAGTCGTGGGTTGACTGTTTGCCTTTACGACAAAGACTTTTTTTAGGGATTATTACCCCCCACCCCCCGGAAGCGAAACGGCAATCAACTAACAATTGTTCTTGCTGACTGCTCAGCAAACAGAGGCGCAAAATTTACCGAGGGTTTAGCTCTGACCTGCCCCAGGAATCGAACCCGGGTCCTCTCGCTTGGGGTGTCGAGCGCTCTTAACCGCTGAGCTCCAGATGGGAAAGGCACTGTGCAAATGTAGATTGTATCGTAACGTGAGGAATGTGATATGTGGTTGGTAATTCGCCTCTCTGTCCCTCAGTACTCCTGTCTATTTGCTCGCTGCTGTGCGATCCAAACCCCGATGACCCTTTGGTGCCAGAGATTGCACACACCTACAAATCTGACAGGGAAAAGTAGGTATTCTTTCAGGCGGAGCTCCGTCGGTCAGTGTTGAGACCCACACACACACAGAGTCCCAGGATTTTATTCCCCATCTGCGTCGTCTGTCTGCCTAATGTCCTGGAGCTGAGAGAACAGTTTGGGTGACGTTCCCCCCCCCGCCCCCCCCGCCCCACCATCAGCGATCAGACCTTCAGCCTCTTTGCCTTCACCCTTTGGAACTCCGTCCCACGGTCCCTCCGCTTCGCTCCCTCGCCTCCCTCGCGGCATGCCTCAGGACCTTCCTCTTCGACCAACCATGCCTTCGGTCACCCTCCTACCCTCCCCGACCCTCCACCCCCTCCTGATCCCAACCCCCAGCTCGGGTCCAAACCCCTGACTGTCCCATCGCCTTGAGACGTCCTCCTGCCATGAAAGGCGCTTTACGTCGCCGAGTCGTCTCCGAGCGCCTCACAGAACATACTGTAAAGTGTAGTGACCGTGCATCTTGTGGTCGAAACGCAGAGCAGCCAATTGCGCACAGCAGCGTCCCCCACAAACAGCCGTGGACTGAGTGACCGTATTTTTTTAAAAAAAAATTTGGAGGGATTATTATTACCCCTGGAAAGTGATCTGATAACTGACTAACAACCGGGTTCCTACTTACTGCTAGGTAAACAAAGGCGTGTGGAGTAAGGAAACTTGCCTAAGGTTTCGCCCCACCTGGGAATCGAACCCAGGTCCTCTCGCTCGCGAGGCTAATGCGCTAACCACTGAGCTACAGGACTTCACAGTGGAAGGGGAGGGGGCAGAATACAAAAGAACAAATCAACCTCGTGTTTGGTAACGTAACACGTTCTCTCTCTCTCTTTCTTTCTCTCTTTCTCTCTCTCTATCTCTCTCTGTCTCTCTCTCTAGGTACAACAGACTGGCTAGAGAGTGGACACAAAAATACGCCATGTAAAAGGAAGGGGAGAGAGAAAAAAAAAAACGGGGGTTGGGGGGGGTGGGGGGGGGGAAAGACCCGAGGAAATTTGCCAGAGAGAGGAAGAAAAAAAAAATCTGCAATGCAAAATAAAAAAAAAAACTGTTTGCAGTTGTTTACTGAAACCACGTGCCATTTCCCAATGCATTTTATACTGGGCGGAGAACCTCCGAAGAAATCATTTGGTGTCTGCAAAAAAAAAAAAAGGAGATATCGTCTGTGTGTTGTGTTTTTTTTTTAAAAAAAACTGTGATACGTGTCATGTACGCGTGTGTGTGCGCGCGCGCGTGTGTACACACACGTGGAACATACCCGCGCGCGTGCGTGTGTGTGTGTTGTGTTTTTTTTTCTCTCTCTCCTGTTTTCCGAATTGCCAATTCCTGTGAGAATCTTTCTTGTGTCTCTTTTTTTTTTTCCCCCACCACCCACCCCCGTGTCGGTGACCAGAGAGAAAATTCTCGATCACGTACACCTGGTTTTACTTTTGCGTGTGGGGTGGGGTAAGGAAGATCTCATGACGTTAACGGTACAATGTGTGCGCGCGCGCGCGTGTGTGTGTTTCTCCCCTCTCTCTCCTCTCTATCCCTCTCTCTAGACTAGTAATCACGATTAGGAGCCTGATTTTTTTTAAAAAAAACCAATAAACTTATCGTAACACTGTTCTCTAATGGGCAAACGACCACATCCGAAGCAATACTGTAACCCCCGCCCGTGCGCGCGCGCATGTGTGTCCGTTTGCGCGCACGTGTGGGCGCGTATGCGTGTGCGCGCGCGCGCGGGAAGGAAGGAAAAAGCGAGACTCTTCGCTTTTTCTTTTTTTTAAAAAAAAAGGAAAAGTAAGCGAGACTGTGAACAGGTTTATTTTGCGAATGACAAGCAGCGGATTCTCGCAGCCCCCGATCTGGGTTTGCGGGTTCATTCCAAGCTTTGTGTTTCCAGGGCTGACTTCCAGCTTAATCAGGGCCAACGTCATCTATAATCGCCCCCCGCTTCACCCGCTCATTAAACAAGCGATCTGTGTCCTGACACTCCTGCCCTCCAACCAGTGCCCTCTGCCCTACATTAACTCCCCCCCCCAAATAAGCCCTCTTAGATAATAATAATCCTTGCGTTTGATACAGCGCCCGATCACGTCGTCGAGACGCCTCGAAGCGCTTCACGGGATACACTGTAAAGTGAATTGACTGTATATTTTGGGAGTGAAACTCGACTGCCAAATGGCCCGCAGCGGAGTCCCACAAACAGTCGTGGGATTGAGTGACTGAATTATTTTTTGAAGGGATTTTTAACCCCCCCCCTCCCCGGAAAGAGATCCGCCAATCGACTAACAATTGGGACCTACTTACTGCTGAGTAAAAGGCGTGTGGGGTAAGGAAACTTGCCTAAGGTTTCGCCCCGTTAAGGCGAGTCACCCGGTTATCGACGGTGGCGATACTATTCTGACTAGACTAGGTTTAGAAGCCCAGCCCCTCGTCACCGTTTGCCTCCTGAATAAGTCTGGCTTCACAGCGATCTCAGATAAGCGATCAAACGCGGTTATACCGCGTGCGGTTCAGGACTCCGGTGGCGCTGTCGTGAGCTACTCCGCAGCACCGATATGTCCTTTTAATTGTTGTAGTAATAATAATAATAATAATCCTCGCATTTGATGCAGCGCCTTATCATGTCGGCCAGACGCCTCAAAGCGCTTCACGGAATGTACTGTAATGTGCGTTGACTGTGTATTTTGTGGGTGAAACGCGGCAGCCAATTGCGCACAGCAGCGTCCCCGTCCCCCCCCCACAAACAGCCGTGGATTGAGCGACCGAGCCATTATATTTTTTTTACTCCGCGCCAATCAACTTAACAACTTCTCTCCCCTCCCAGACAAACAAAAAAAGAGCTGGAAGCGGAGCGAGAGGGGGGGTTGTGTGCTGTCTCCGTGTCCATTTTACACTGTATTCCAAATGCCTTTTTTTTTTGTTAAGATCGATGCGTTTAAGGAGACGCTGTGTGTCCTGTGTTTCTACCTTTGCTTGTGTATCGGGGCACATCTGCGTGTGTCTGCGTCTGTGCGTTGGTGTCCGTGTGGGTTGACGTGTGAGTGACAGCGAGAGAGAGAGGGGGCTGTTCACCACGTATGACCGTGTAGAGATGCTTCCCTTTGGCTGCCCCTTTAAACTGCATTACTATGTTACCTGACAGCATTTTATTCTGCACAAGCGTCTGGTCTGGTTCAGCACTCGCCTCTGAGGCCAGAAGGTTGTTGATTCACGTCTGCACCCGGACTTGAGCTCACAACCTACGCCGACATTCCTGGGCAGACGTGGGGGAGCGCTGCATCTTCAAAAGCGGTGTCGTGCTTCGGACGAGATGCTAAACCGAGATCCCGTCTGACTGTGCTGAGGCTTTAGGCGGATGTTAAAGGTTTCCCGGTTGGAATTTCTCTCTCCAATGTTAGCCTACAATTTGTAGAGTCCCGGAGCTCAGTGGTTAGAGCCCTCGCCTCGCAAGCGAGCGTTCCCTCGCTCCACGCACACGCCTCTACCCAGCAGTAAGTCGGAACGTGGTTGTTAAGTCGATTGGCGGATCACTTTTACTGGGGTAATAATCCTTTTATAGCAAAAGATGCGGTCGCTCAATCCACGACACTCCTGTCCGGGACGCTGCCGTGCGCAATTGGCTGCCGCGTTTCGCCCGCAAACTAAAGCCAATCGATTCGCTTTACCGCGGACCCTGTCGAGCGCTTTTTGAGGCGTCTCCCGAGGATGTGGTTCGGGCGCCGGGTCAAGCGCAAGGACGGTCGTTGCAATTCGGATGTGTGGCTGCATCTCCACCTCAACTCGTTGGGTCGAAGCGCTCTTGAGATCTTGTGTAGCATAACGCGAGTAGTTTTATTTGTACCGCAGAGTTGTTAAGGCCGCTCCGGTAGAATGTGATGTGAATCCTGGAATATGTGAACCGAACTGCCCGTTCGAACCCCCGTATTAAAGAGCCTCTGTGGGTCTGAGCTCCGTAAAATGCCGGGCTGATGCTCGAAGCCGATTAGCGTCCGTATATCAGCCTTGATGTGTCTCTTGGTATCAGTGACTTGTTAGATTTAGCTTCTCTCTGTGTGTGCAGACCTGACCCCCCCCCCCCCCCCGCTCTCTTCCGCCCCGGTCGCGTGAACAGGGCAGCTCTGATCTTCGAACGGCTGGTACGCGGACTGAGAGAAACGGCCGGAGATGAGCGTCCGCGCGCGCTCGCCCGCGCGCCCTGCTGTAGTTTTTTTTTTAACCGGAGAGGAGCCAGCGCCGGGCGAACTCCGAAGTAAGGAAGTAAATAAAGGCAATGTAAACGACTCCGAATGAGTGTTGCGTCTCTGTGCTGTCGGGAATACCACCGAGCGCTGCGTCACGCCCCAGCCTGGAGTTGGGGTGGGGGGGTGGGGGCGCGTGTGGTCTTCTTGAAGCCGAACTGGCTCCAAAACGACATGTTGGGCAACGTAATGTGGGAATCGACCCCCACCCGTCCCCCCCTCCCTCCGTGACGGTCTCGAGCCCCCGGTTCCTGAGCCGGGAGGGGCCGCGGTGTCCCGGGGCACTCGCTGCTGATGGCAGCACAGCCCGGCCCGGCTCATGGGCAGGACCTGGAAGGGCCGACCAGTCACTGGGGCCGGGAATCCTCCCCCTCAGCTCCGTTACCCCACAGCCAAAGCCCCAAATAACTAACGGGGAGGGGGGTCCGAGCCGGACAAGCAGCGGGAAAGCTCGGCCAGACAGCGACATCAATGGCTGAGCTGTGTGTGGGTTTAGATGGTCAGACTCCAGCAGTTACCCCAACGCACACTCTGTGGGGTACATGGAATTCTCGGTTGGGTTTGGAGACTCTTAAGCAATGGCGATGGGTTTCCGTGTAGTTGCCGGAGGGCTCCTGCAGGTGGCGCTGTGTGTGTGTGTGTGTGTGTGTGTGTGTGTGTAGTTGCCGGAGGGCTCCTGCAGGTGGCGCTGTGTGTGTGTGTGTGTGTGTGTAGTTGCCGGAGGGCTCCTGCAGGTGGCGCTGTGGTCGGAGCCGCATTCATTTGCAGGCGGCCCGCGGCCAAGATGGCGGCGGAGCTTCACTGAGGTGGTTTTCTCGGGTGACGGCGGCGGCTCTGAGCGGGTGAGTGAGTGAGAGAGAGAGAGGGAGAGAGAGAGGGGGTCCGGGTCCCTGTGTCACTAACACCTCCCCCCTCCCCCCCTCCCCGGGGCCTGTCTCCCCCCCCGGGGGGAGGGGGTCTCCTCGTACCCGCGAGGCCTCGCAAGGCCGCAAAGCCTCGGGCTCGAGTAGCGCGGGCGGGAGCCGCGCCCACTGAGCAAAAGGGGGGAGTGGGAGTGGGAGGGGAGAGGGGGGAGGGGGAGGGGCTTCTCCTGATCAATAATAACGAATGATATTAACAATAATAAGGTTTATCAATGAGCTTTTGGGGTCCCCGGAGCCTCGGGAACGCCCTGACACTAAATGCCTTCTGTTGCTGTTGTTGTCGCTGTTGTTGTTGTTGCTGTTGTCGCTGTTGTTGCTGTTGTTGTTGTCGCTGTTGTTGTTGTCGCTGTTGTCGCTGTTGTTGTCGCTGTTGTTGTTGTTGTTGTCACTGTTGTCGCTGTTGTTGCTGTTGTTGTCGCTGCTGTTGTCGTTGTTGTTGTTGCTGATAATCGACCCTCTGTCCGTCTGCGACCTCCGCCTCCTCGCTCGTCCCCCTCGACCTCGCTGCTGCCTTCGACCCCGTCGCCGCCCAGCGCCCTATTCCCCCCCCTCCCCCCCCCCACCCACCCCCTCCCCTCCCCTCCCCTCGACCTCCGCGGCTCTGCCCTCGGCCGGTTCCGCTCCCGCCTCTCGCCACCGCCTCCGCTTCATCTCCACCGCCGGCCTCACCTCCCTCCGGCCCCCGGCACCCTCTCGTGCGGCGTTCCTCAGGGCTCTGCCCTCGGTTCCCCTCCCCTTCAGTATCTACACGCGCCCCCCGCGGTGGCATCGTCCGCAGACACGGGGTCAACTCCTACCTCTCTGCCTCCGCCCTCGACTCCAGGACCCACTGCTGTGCTGACAGAGTGTCCGTCAGACATCAAGTCCTGGATGAGAGAGAACTTTCTACAGTTGAACGTCAACAAGACCGAGGCTCTGATTCGCTCCCGTCACCTCCTCACCTCAGGCGCTGACGGCATCACCATCCATGGTCGCCCACTCCACCTCGCTGAGCCAGTCTGGAACCTCGGGGGTCTTGTTTGACCCCCAACTATCCTTTCTACCCCACATCTGCGCCATGACCCGCTCTGCCTTCCCCCCCCCCACCTCCGCCTTCGTCTCCCGGCTCCGCCACTATCTCGCACCGCAGGCCCCCGAGACCCTCGTACGCTCCTTCATTACGTGGAGGCGTTGAGAGGTTACATCGTTGAGACGTCTCGAAGTGCTTCACGGGATGCACTGTAAAGTGGTGGGGAATTAAGAAATTTTCCGCAATTTTCCGCAAATTAAAAAGACGGCGCGGGCTAAAACCGGGTGGAATTTGGGGCCATGGGGGGGCAGGTGGTGCGATTTTTAATTTGACGTCCGGAACGGAAAGCGTTAGGAGAGAGAGAGAGAGAGAGAGAGAGCGGCGAGAAGGAGGCGGAACCCGGTGCGAAGGAATTCGGAAGTTCCCAATCCCAAAGGAATCAATCTCTTCCCTCCCGCGCTGTCCTTTTCGCTCACACAATTTTTTTTTTTTTTGCTGCACAGCGGGGAAATCAAGACTGTCCTGTCGGTTTTTTTGTGAATGAATGAAGGAAGGGGTCACGACGCTGTTATGGCTTCTCGATGAGGGTTTCAAATGTAATGAATGCACTGATCAATGAGGATGTAATTAAAGAATTTAAAGAGTTTCCCCCGGCAGATGCGTCGGTGACAAGCAAATTCGACTGTAGGTTTCGAAAGGGAATTGGATAGGTATTCGAAGAGGAAAATACTGGGGTAAGAGCGGGGGAGTGGGACTAGTTGGGGTTAGAACGGGGGAGTGGGATTAGTTGGGGTAAGAGCGGGGGAGTGGGGACTAGTTGAGGTAAGAGCGGGGGAGTGGGGACTAGTTGGGGTAAGAGCGGGGAGTGGACTAGTTGGGGTAGGCGGGGGAGTGGGACTAGTTGGGGTAAGAGCGGGGGAGTGGGACTAGTTGGGGTAAGAGCGGGGGAGTGGGACTAGTTGGGGTAAGAGCGGGGGAGTGGGACTAGTTGGGGTAAGGGCGGGGGAGTGGGGACTAGTTGGGGTAAGAGCGGGGAGTGGGACTAGTTGGGGTAAGAGCGGGGGAGTGGGACTAGTTGGGGTAAGAGCGGGGGAGTGGGACTAGTTGGGGTAAGAGCGGGGGAGTGGGACTAGTTGGGGTAAGAGCGGGGGAGTGGACTAGTTGGGTAAGAGGGGAGTGGGACTATATGGGGTAAGAGCGGGGGAGTGGGGACTAGTTGGGGTAAGAGCGGGGGAGTGGGACTAGTTGGGGTAAGAGCGGGGGAGTGGGGACTAGTTGGGGTAAGAGCGGGGGAGTGGGACTAGTTGGGGTAAGAGTGGGGGAGTGGGGACTAGTTGGGGTAAGAGCGGGGGAGTGGGGACTAGTTGGGGTAAGAGCGGGGGAGTGGGACTAGTTGGCAGCTCTTCCAAAGAGCCGGCACAGGCCCGATGGGCCGAATGGCCTCCCTCTGTGCTGTAAAATTCTACCACTTCTAACACACGAGCGGCACTGACACGTCCCGGGAGTCCCCACGCGTCTGGGGCGGAAATGCGCGCCCTCTCCCCGGAGGGAACCCGCGCATCGCGGAGCGAACGAGAGAAGCGAAACCGGAGAGGAACCTGATCGCGGGTAACTCCATTTACTTATACGGCGCACCGCGCGTTTGCAATCCGGCTCGAGACGCAGTCAGGAACAACAGCAACAGTCCACAGCTTGATACAGAGCCTGGATCCACTGGTAGCATTTGTGACGTGCGGGGGTTCGAGCCCTCGCCTCGCAAGCGAGAGGACCCGGGTTCGATTCCCAGGGACGGCGAAACCTTAGGCAAGTTTCCTTACTCCACACACACGCACACACACACGCACACACGCCTGTGCTTACCGAGCTTTACCTTTTCCGGGGGTGATAAATCTCTCGGACTGGGTCGCTGGGGCGCAATTGTCTGCCGCGTCTTTCCCCAATACACGGTCGCTACTGCACGTTGCACTATTTTCCGCGAAGCGCTTTGAGTGAGACGAGGCTCTACATCAAAGGCAGAATATATTGTGAAGTGCATTGGACTGCGTATCGCGTGGGGCGAAACGCGGCAGCCAACCCGCGCGCACAGCGGCGTCCCCCGCCAACAGCCGTGGAGTGGGCGTTAGTTAATTTATTGGTCGGAGGGATTATTACCCCCAGGGAAAGCGATCCGCCAATCGACTAACTCCCGAGTTCCTACTTAATGCTTCGTAAACAGAGGCGCGCGCGCGTGTGTGTGTGTGGAGTAAGGAAACTTGCCAAAGATTTCGCCCTGCCCGCCCGCCCGGGAATCGAACCCGGGGCCCTCTCGCCTGCGAGGCGAGCGCTCTAACCACCGAGCTACAGATTTTGCTGGTCCGTGAAGGGGAAAACCTCCTGCGTCAGCTTTGTAACGAAACAAGGCATCTGCTTCTTGCCTCCAATCTAAGAACAGGAGAGGACAGCATAAGGATCCGCCAGACGAAAGGAGACCCGAGATCCGTCCAGTTCGCCTTCCGCCATCCTTGCCCAAGTCACGTCCCAAACAACAACAACAACAACAACAACCGGAGGCAAGCGAGGGAGCGAGGCGAAGGGAATGTGGGATGGAGTTCCAAATATAGAGGCCTTATCACGGTCTGTTTCCCGAGGGAGCCGGTTGCAATACGTTGGCTCCTCGCTCTCACCTCTCTCCCCCTGGACAAGAAACGTGTGGCCACCATGAAGTTGACCCGCGTCATTATCCTCAGCAGCTCCCAGTGTCTCTGCTCTCCCTCCTCCAGCAAGTCGCACAGAGACTGGAAGAAAAATGACCCCGATGCGGTCAGGAACGCTGAGTAATCTGCGGGAGGGAAGAGACACGAGTTTAACTGTGGAGTTCCTCAACTCACACACACACACACACACACACACACACAGCGCGCACGCGTCTCTGTTCATCCAGCAGTCAGTAGATACCCGGTTGTTAGTCGATTGGCGGATCGCTTTTCCGAGTATTCCAGAGATGGAATGGACTGCAAACTCTCTCCCTGGAGGAACCTGTTTACCCAATTCCGGAGAGTATTAGGCGCAGGTTGGCGAGAGCCAAGGCTTGAGGGGGAGCCCCAGAGTGTGCGTTGGGGTAACTGCTGGAGTCTAACCATCTAAACCCACACACAGCTCCGGCCATTGATGTCCCTGTCTGGCCGAGCTTTCCCCCTCCTTGTCCGGCTCGGACCCCCCTCCCCGTTAGTTAGGGCTTTGGCTGTGGGGTTACCAGGAGCCGAGGGGGAGCATTCCCGGCCCCCAGTGACTGGTCGGCCCTTCCAGGTCCTGCCCATGAGCCGGGCCGGGCTGTGCTGCCATCAGCAGCGAGTGCCCTGGGACACTGCACAGAGATAGGGCGGTGCAAGGTCATGATGTGCGAGCGAGGATCTTGATTTAAATCCTCTGGGGATTCAGTGGGACTATAGTGTAACAGTAATAACAAGCCTCGCATTTGATTCCAGCGCCTTATCACGTCTTCGAGACGACTCAAAGTGCTTCACAGGATACACTGCAAAGTGTAGTGACTATATTTTGTGGGCGAAACACGGCAGCCAATGGGATTCCCCACAAACAGCGATGGATTGAGTGATCCAATTTTTTTTTAAGGCATTCTTACCCCCGGAACGGCGATCCCTCTGATCGACTAATAACCGGGTTCCTAACCACTAAAGCCACAGGACCTTAAAATAAATGAAAGTACGTCCGACACTGGGCTGTTGCAAAAGCAGTAGCGAAGCCATCATTTCAGACAGTGATAAGACACAGACACGGTAATTTTATACAGTCTTTTAAAAGCTCTTGAAACAAATCCGAATCGAGAAAGAGGGAGAACTTGCCCGACGTTTCACCCTGACCTGATTCCTGCCCGGGAATCGAACCCGGGGTCCTCTCTCGCTTGCGAGGGGAGAGCTCTAACCACCGAGCTACAGGGAAACTCCACTCACCCGAAGTGGTAGAGAAGTGCACAGCGGTTGCTTCTGGTATGGCCTGGTAATGGGAGAAAGCTTCTTCCTGTGGGAGAGCGCTTTCCATCTCCACCATATGGTCAGTCTCCAGGGTTACCCCAGGGTCCAGTTGGTCTCCCCGGCAGGCCTGAGGGAGAGAGAGAACGAGAGAGAGAGAGAGAGAGAGGGAGAGGGAGAGGGGGGGGCGGGATGGGGAGACACGGGTTCAGTCAGTCAGTGGCTTTGCCCCTCATTACCTCTGCGACCTGCTCACCCCATGTCAACCTCTCCGCTCCCTCCGCTCAGTGGGCTCCGGCCTGCTCCACGTCCCCAGCCCGGCCCACCCCCCATCCCCCCGCCCGCCCGCTATCAGCGGTCAGGCCTTCAACATCACCGGCCCCCACTTTTTGGAACTCCATCCCACAGTCCCTCCACCTCGCCCCCTCCCTCGCCTCCTTCAAGGCCCGTCTCAAGACCCTCCTTTTCGACCAACCGCACCTTCGGTCACCCTCCTACCCCCCACCCGCCCGCCCGCCCGCCAGAGGAAACAGTTGCACCCTTATCTACTCTTATAGTTATAATAATAATAATCCTTGCATTTGATATAGCGCTTTTCACGTCTTCTCGACGTCTCAAAGCGCTTCACAGAATAGACTGTAAAGTGAATTGACCGTATATTTGTGGGCGAAACGCGGCAGCTAATTGCGCACAGCAATGTCCCACAAACAGTCGTGGATTGAAAATGACCAATTTATCATTGCTTTGTTTTGGAGGGATATTATTAGGCTCTGTGTGGAGTAAGGAAACTTGCCCAAGGTTTCTCCCTCTGCCTGGAATTGAACTCAGGTCTCTCACTTGCAAAGCGAGTGCTCTAACCACTGAGCTACAGGACTCGACTTATTTACTTGGATGAAGAAGATCTTGGCTTTGCCGGCCAAGCTGGGGCTGTTCTGGGCTGTGAACAGGGAGTAGATGTGGCGGAGTGGGACCGGCTGACTGTCTGCCCCATATATCACACCGTCTTCTCCGTGGCTGGAAATAATGGAGATGAAACAGGCTCCGTGCTGCCTCTGGCTTTCTGTGGGAAAAGGGGAACCAGCTCATCGCGGGGCCAAACCCATTACCCCCCCAGCCCCCCCAACTCCAGCCCACCCGGCTCCAAACCCCCAGACCCCAGCCCCCAACCCACAGCCCTCACGCCCAGCTCCAAACCCCCAAACCCAAACCCAATCCCCCACTCCAGCTCTCAACACAGCCCCCAACCCCCAACCCTGGGGGCTTTGAGTTCAGTCTAGGCTGAAACACAGGTGCATGAAACATTAGGACTATGAACTTAAAGAGAGGGAAGTTTCTCCCCGTGTTTAGGCAAACAAACTCCCCCAAATAAAACTGGTTATTCACCAAGTAGCTGTTTGGAGGACTTTGCAGTATGCAAATTGGCTGCCACGTTCACCTGCAATATACACAGTCGCCCTTCACAGCAATTCGCAGTGAAACACCTCGAGACGATTCAGCATTATTGTTAATAATAGTAATTAAAAGCCCGGTATCAATGTAATAATCCTTGCATTTGAATGCAGCGCCTTATCACCTCGTCGTTGAGACGTCTCAAAGCGCTTCACAGGATACACTGTGCAGTGAATTATGCTGTAGAGTGAACTGAATGTGCACTTGGTGGGCGAAACGAATCAAAGAGAGGACTACTCTTACCTCTCTTGTACTCCTGTAGGATCTCCCGGGCTGTGTAGTCGATCTTTAGCCTTACCTCAAAGCCCAGGTTGGACAGCACGTTGTGCAGACGTTTTGTGTCTATCGCAGCAAAAGGTCTTCTGCGTAAGGGGAATTGACCGTGGAATTGTTGCACCGTGATGATCAGTACCCGGGGTTTCCGGGGACACCCTGAATCGGGCGAGATTTCCGTCATGTTTTGCTCAGCGAAAGAATTCTCCAAATAACTAACAAGTGGCTACAAGCGTGGCAGCCGGAGCCTGACAGACACCGAATGAGCATTTGGTTAAGACTATGATCGGACACACCTCAAATGAGTCACGTTTCCAAACAGAAATCAATATTCCAGTAATCAAGGCTTGTGTCCCAACCTCCGGGAACCTCACCCTTTCACCCTCCGTGGATTTTAAAAGAGCAATTTCTCCCGGGATGAGAGGAATAATAATATTCCTTTCACAGCCACTACGCCCCGAGGCTCTGGAACTCCCTTCCTCACTCCCTTCGTCTCGCTCCCTCCCTTCCCATTTTCAGGTCTCCGCTGAAGACCTTTCTTTACGACCGCACCTTTGGTCACCTTCCCCACCCCCTGGCTTCCCCCCTCCCCCTGGGCTCGGTCCCGGGATCCGTTACTGTAAAGCGCTCTGAGACGCCGTCCGGCGTGGAGGGCGCTACATAAATCCAAGTTGTTGTTGTTGAGTAACAAGCGGGGTTCCTATTTACTGCTGGTAAACAGAGGCGTGCGGAGTAAGTGATCCAACCGGTTTGCCTTCCACTATCCTGTCGCTACATCCCAAACTATATCCTGAGATGTTATTTCCTACAAGAATATAGGAAGGTTTTGTGCTTCCAAACATGCCAGAGCTTCTTGGCTGGGTGTAGTTTGCCGGTTATTTCATACTCAACCACGAAGAGAGTTCAGAGTTTGAATAAACACACTGTGAACTCCAGAATAAGAGCTCCAGATTAATATATAATAATCCTTGCAGTCGAGATAGAGCCTGATCACGTCGTTGAGACGTCTCCAAGCGCTTCATGGGATACGCTGCAAAGTGTAGTGACTTGTGCGTTTTGTGGGCGAAACAACGATGTCCCACAGACAGTCGTAGATTGAGTGATTTTCAGACGGACGCCTTTCATGTCCTCCTGACGGGAAAGGCGCTGCGCAAAAGTAATTGGTTGTTCTCGTAATTACGTGTTTTAGGGGATTATTACCCCCGTAAAAGCGATCCGCCAATCAACTAACAACCGGGTTCTTGCTTACCGCTGGCTGGTAAACGGGAGCGGGTGTGGAGTAAGGAAACTTACCCGAGGATTGTATATTTTAAGACAGAAACGGGAACAAGACACGGAACACAAAGTGCCGTGCTGGACACTGGCTCTGTTTAACAAGCGGCTTCGAAAGCTTTCCATTGCTTCCCACTACATTGCTGTCTGTGTTCGATCAGATAACATGAATTAAGCAATTACATTACAAGCGAGTAAACAGTCAGTGTGACCTGCGCTGCGGGGCATAGATTAACGTCACATCGTAAAGCAAAGGATGTGGCCCGAGACAGGCTCTTTAAAGTCACCTCTTGCGGTTAATACTATTACTAATCCTTGTGTTTGATACGGGCGCCTTATCACGTAGTTGAGATGTCTCAAAGCGCTTCGCAGAATATACTGTGAAGTGCAGTGGCTGTGTATTTTGTGGGCAGTGTCACCCACAACCAGTCGTGGATTGATTGACAAAAGTTATTTCTTTTTCGAAGGGATTATTACCCCCGGAAAAGCGATCCGCCAATCGACTAACACCCGGGTTCCTACTTACTGCTGGTAAACAGAGGCGCGTGTGCGTGTGTGTGGAGTAAGGAAACTTGCCAAAGATTTCGCCCTGCCCGCCTGCCCGGGAATCAAACCGAGGATTTCCCTCAGGGAAGCTTTGCTGAGGTCCCTGGGTTTGGAGAGTTGTTGGGTACATATATATTGGTTAACAGAGAGGGAAGGAAGAGCAATGTTAAGGATTTTTGGAGTCCTCGCCTCGCAATCGAGAGGACCTGGGTTCGATTCCCTGATGGGGCGAAACTTTGAGCAAGTTTCCTCACTCCACACACACTCCTGTTTCCCAGCGGTAAGTGGGAACCCGGTTCTTAGTCGATTGGCGGATCGCTTTTCCGGGGGCTAATAATCCCTCCCACCCAAAAAAATAAATAAAAACGTGGTCACTCGATCTACCACTGTTTGTGGGACACTGCTGTGCGCAATTGGCTGCCCTGAGGGTGAGAAGCACATAATGCTCATAGTCTGAAGGACAGAGATTCAGTTTCGTAAAGCTCACAAGTCAAGGCTACAATAATTCAGAACCATCCATCAAGCCATCTGTGGTGGTAGTGTAGATCAGTGGGAGCTCCGTGGATCTTACAATCCTCTGAGTTTTATAATAATAATAATAATAATCCTTGCATTTGATATAGAGACCAAATAATTATTTCAAAAACATTACTTGAAGGGACTATTGCCCCCGGAAAGCGATCTGCCAATCAACTAACAACCGGGTTCCTACTGACTGCTGGTAAACAGAGGCGCGTGTGTGTGTGTGTGTGTGCGTGTGTGTGTGTGAGTAAGGAAACTTGCCTAAGGTTTCGCCCTCCCTGGGAATCGAACCCAGGTCCTCTCGCTTGCGAGGGCTCTAACCGATGAGCTACGGGACTCCACAACCCTAACCGGATGCCACTTGCTCACTCAGCAACGAGAGCAAGTCCTTGCTCTCCTCTTGAAGTAAATGTTCCGGTCGTGCGAGGAATTCTTGGTGATGTTTGGGCCATTGCGCAATTCTGCTGAAACCTAAGAGATCTTTATCCCCAAAACGTCTTAATCCGAAGGCCAGAGAGACAATTAATTATGTTTGGTCTGAACATCTGGCTCTACGCTTGACAAGGACATTCCAAATGCAGGCGCCATGTGGGATGGTGAAACTTATGAGTTCATAATGTCATAACTGACATTATGAGCTGAGAATTATGCAAGACTTTGGTGGGACTTGGACACGAGTGAGACTTGCCCCTTCACAGACGTTTGCAATGGGATTTTTGCAACCTGTTTGCGGAAGCCTTACACCCCTGTGGCTCAGTGGTTCGATCACTCGCCTCGCGAGCGAGAGGACCCGGGCTCAATTCCCGGGCGGGTCAGGTCAGGGCGAAACTTCAGGAAAGTTTCCTTACTCCCCACACGCAGACAGACACACACACACACACACACACACACACAGACGCGCCTCTGTTTGCTCAGCAGTAAGTAGGAATGTTAGTCGATCGGTGGATCGCTTTTCTGGGGCATTAATCCCACCAAAATAAATGAGTAAATAATTTGTTCGCTGTTTGTGGGGACGCTGCTGTGCGCAATCGGCTTCCGAGTTTCGCTCACAAAGTGCACAGTCACTTGATTTTACAGCGTATCCTGCGAAGCGCTTTGAGGCTGTGCAGCCATCTCAAAAAAAAGCAAGGACTACGATTACCATTACTAAATTCTGGTTGCTCTGAAACACTAATCGAGTCAATCTAGACACACGTGGAATTTCACCACAACAGCCGTCAAGACAAATTATTGACCGTTCCCGAAATTCAGGGCTAACTGTCAACGAGATTTGTATTGACCTTCTCTCTGTCCCTTCACTCCAACCTCCATCCATAAATTACGAGTTCCCTTATCCACGTCCTTGAGAGAAGGTGTATATAGAGACCGAGCAGAGACCGAGTAGACACAGAACCACGAGGAGACACTAAAGATGATCCCAGCCACTTTCAAACTCTGTGCAGCCATCTCCTACCAACACTGCCGGACTTTGTCAGGTAACTAACACCGTGTCTAAACCTACTCAGTGGGTTGTTGTCCAGCCTCAAGGTTTTAAAGTAGACGTGGAGTTCCCTATAGCTCGCATTGGTCATTCCACCCACGGCTGTTTGTGGAGAACGCTGCTGTGCGCAATCGGCTGCCGCGTCTCGCCCACGAAATACACAGTCGCTACGCTTCACAGTCTGTCCTGCGAAGCGCTTTGAGACGTCTCAAACACGCGATGAATCGCCTTATCGTCTTCGCCTCGGCCCCTTCGAGGTCCGTCTCAAAGCCCTCCTCTTCGACCGCGCCTTCAGCCACCCTCCTAACCCCACCCGCAGCCCCCCCACCCTCCCCCGCCCTCCACCCTCTCCTGATCCCAACCCCCAGCTCGGGTCCAAATCCCTGACTGTCCAGTCCAGCGCCTCCCGACATGAAAGCCGCTGTTGTGTTCATGTCATTTTCGTCGTCGTACCAAATGCAAAGGATTATTATTAATATTAATTATGGTACAGCACTGCCAGCTGTTTGAAGGCACGTCTCCCTCTCTCTCCCTCTCTCTAACGTGTCTCGTTGTCGTTGAAGGGGTGAGACACACAGCTGTCGCCGCTCTCGGCCATGAGCTGAACCTTCTGAGACTCCAGAGCCAGGGACCCAGCGGGTGGGTGAATCGGGTTCGCCGGAGGAGCTCCATGCTCAGTGAGTATCGCTCAACTCTCGCATACATTGAACGAAATAGAACATTCGGAGTTCCCTGCGGCTCAGGGGTTAGAGCCCTCTCGCCTCGCGAGCGAGAGAGGACCCGGGTTCGATTCCCGGGCGGGTCAGGTCAGGGCGAAATGTTGTCCAAGTTTCCTTACTCCACACACCTGTTTACCGAGTGGTACGTAGGAACTCGGATGTGAGTCGATTGACGGATCGCTTTCTGGGGGTAATAATCCCGTCCATAAATAAATAATAATTCGGTCACTCAATCCACGACTGTTTGTGGGGGACGCTGCTGTGCGCAATTGGCTGCCGCGTTTCGCCCACAAAATATACAGTCACTGCACTTTACAGTCTATTCTGTGAAGCGCTTTGAGACGTCTCGAAGACGTGATATCAAATGCAAAGATTATTATTATTATTATTATTACGATTGATTCTTCTGCTTTCTCTGGAATTCTCTGGGATTTCCCCGTGTAGGGGAGAGGCATGGAACGCTCAGTTGGGTTTGGAGACCCTTAAGCAACGCTGATGGGTTTCCGGCCGGGGGGGGGAAAAAAATACCTTGTGCCAACAATTCCGAGTCTTTCTTCCTTCCTTCCTCCCTTCCTCCGCAGGCAGCAGGCTCGAAGAGAAACTGTTCAGCGATGCTGAGATGGCTTACGTTAAACAGGGAGAAGATGCTTTGCAAAAGTCCCTCTGCATTTTACAGGATACCAATGGCTGGAAGTCTGAGATTGAATCCGTGAGTACATGGCCTCAACGCTTAAGGGGAAGAATAAAGGAGACACAGTCGATCAATTCTAATATATTTGGTCACACTTTTTTGATCGTAAGTCCTGTAGATCAATGGTTAGAGCTGGGATTTCGACCCGAGCTCGGGGTTGGGATCAGGAGGGCTGGAGGGCAGCGAGGGTGGGGGTAGGAGGATGACCGAAGGCTCGATCGAAGAGGAGGGTCTTGAGATTGCTGGGAGGGGGCGAGCTGGACGGACTGTGGGATGGAGTTCCAGAGGGTGGGGGCAGAGAGGCTGAAGGTCTAACCGCCGATGGTGGGGTGGGCAAGGCCGGGCGGGGGGGGGGGGGGACATGGAGCAGGCCGGAGCCCACTGAGCGGAGGGAGTGGACAGGTCAACATGGAGTTAGCAGGTCACAGAGGTAGGGAGGAGCAAGGCCATGGAGGGCTTTGTCAGCGAGGAGGAGGCTTTCGAACTCAATCCTCCGAGGGATGGGGTGGGGGGTGGAAGCCAGTGAAGCCAAGGAAACAAGAAAGTGACTTACATTCTCTCTAAATTTCACAGGCAAATGGTGATAAAGTGGCCAGTAAAATCCTTCCCGACCTGGGGAAAGTATTTAAGCTTGAGATTGTGTTGGATAATTCGTCGGACCTGCTGTACAGAGAGCTCTTCGACAAGATAGAACAAATGGGAGAGTGGAACCCGAATGTCAAGCAAGTCAAGGTAGGAGTGCTGCAGACCAGTGGTTAGAGCACTCGCCTCGTAAGCGAGAGAACACGGGTTTGATTCCCGGCAGGGTGAAACCTCAGGCGAGTTTCCGTACTCCGCACACACACACGCGCCTCTGTTATTCGATTAGCGGATCATTTTCCGGGGGTAATAATCCCCCCCAAAATATTAATTTTGCCTCTCAACCCACGGCTGTTTGAGGGGGACGTCGCTGTGCGCAATCGGCTGCCGCGTTTCGCCCACAAAACACGCAGCCGATTCCCTCGACAGCGTATCTATCCTGTGAAGCGCTTTGAGACGTCTCGAAGACGCGATAAGGCGCTGGGTCGAATGCAAGCGTGGCGACCGTTTATTTTGTGGGCGAAATCAGGGTCGGTTGGTGGCTCCTGACCCACTATCGTTCACGTGTGAATAGTGGTGACTATTATTGCTGGTGAAGGGTCTCGAGGTGTTTGATTTTGCTGTGAATGTTTCAGATACTGAAACGCATTGGCAACGAAACACTGGTGACTCACGAGATAGCGGCCGAGACTCCAGGCCACCTGGTGGGGCCACGGGACTTTGTGAGCGTGAGGTACTCCAAAAGGCGAGGCTCCACCTGCTTTCTGGCCGGGATGTCCACACACTGCGACATGATGCCCGAACAGAGAGGCGTTATCAGGTACAAAGCCTTCGTTTGGTACGTTCACGTATAGCTCAGCGGTTACAGCAAGCGGGAGGACCCGGGTTCGATTCCCGGGCAGGTCGAAAAAATCAGGTAAGTTTCCTCACTCCACCCACACACACACGCGTGCGCACACACACACACACACACACAGTAAGTAGGAACCCAAGTTGTTAGTCGATTGGCGGATCGCTTTCCGGGGAGTAATAAAAAAGAAAAAAAATAATTTGGTCGCTCAATCCACGGCTGTTTGTGGGGGACGCTGCTGTGCTGCCCTGCTTAATGGGGGGGGAGAGGGGGTGGGGGTGTATAAGTGCAAGTTGTTGTTGTTGTTTAGTCTCCAAGTGACAGGTGTACGTTGCCTCCCACCAGGGCAGAGAATGGACCCACTTGTATCGTCCTTCGTCCATCGGCAGATGATCCAAACAAGACCAAATTCACTTGGCTGTTGAGCATTGACCTAAAGGTGAGTCATCTGCTGGTGCAACTAACACCCTAACCCCTCCCCGGTGTTCATATGGACTCCATATCATTGGGCTCCAGCCTGGACCCAACCCGGGCCTTCAGCCTCTCTGCCCCCACCCTTTGGAACTCCAGCCCACAGTCCCTCCACCCCGCACCCCCCCTCGCCTCCTTAAAGACATGTCTCAAGACCCTCCTCTTCAACCATGACTTCGGTCACCCTCCTACCCCCAGCCTCACCGCCCTCCATCCCCTCCTGTTCCCAACCGCCAGCTCGGGGCCAAACCCCTGACCGTCCAGCGCCTTGGGACGTCCTCCTGACTTGCCTTTTCGCCCACAAAATACACGGTCGCTTCCGCTTGGCGGTAAAATCCTGCGAAGCTCTTTTGAGACGTCTCGAGCGCAAGGAATAGTGTTGTTACAATGACGATGTTGCTGCTGATCGAGTTGCTAATTGAAAAAGCGAAACTGTACCAATCATTGTGAATTATGTTTGCACACAGGGTTGGCTGCCAAAGTCTCTCATCAACCAGGTTCTCTCTCAGACACAAGCGGACTTTGCTGAGCACTTGCGTCACCGAGTCCAGTCCTACAGCCCGGTCCTCAGCTGCTGAAAGCATTGGCGTCTGACTTAAACCCTCCACCCACTCAAACCCCCTTTTTATACAATCTTATTTATTTTAATTCACCCTCTCGTGCGGCGTGAAAAGGCCACTCTGCAAACGCAAGTTGTTGCGGCGTGTTCTGTGAGACGTCTCGATGACGTAATAAGGCGCTATATCGAATGCAAGGCTATTAATATTATTATTATTATTATATTATGCCTAGAATGCCAACACTCCATCAGCTCTGCTGTGCGCAATCGGCTGCCGCGTTTCGCCCACAAAACACACAGTCAGTTCACTTTCCAGTGTATCCTGTGAAGCGCTTTGAGACGTCTCGAAAATGTGATAAGGCGCCGGGTCAAAGGCAAGGATTATTATTGTTGTTATCTCCCTGACGATATACACCCACAGGTCCATGTCTTCCCTGGTGACGGCCACACCAAGGTGAAGCGTAACAAATACGAGAAAAGCAAAAGATCCCGCGACCCATTCAGGGAAAAAAATATGATTACCTGGGGAAAATGCCAACCCGATTCCTGGAGGGAGTCAGCGAGCTGCGAGATGGAGGATGGAGACGTCAGGAGCAATGCTCAAAAGACGTCCAAACCCTCTCTCCCCGCAATAGACATCTCACGGCAGATCAGGCTCTCCTGTCGGTCGGTCGTCCTGGATCCTTTTTAACCTTAAGAAAAATCTGTCTCGATTTCGCTCGATCGATGCTCTCGATCAGACACTGCAACAGAAGTTTTGCAAAGAATCAAAACATTGAAGGAGCCTTTCACGTCGGGAGGACGTCCCAAGGCGCCGGACAGTCAGGGATTTGGATCCGAGCTGGGGGTTGGGATCAGGGAGAGGGCGGAGGGAGGGGAGGGTGGGGGTAGGAGGGTGACCGAAGCCAAGAGGAGGGTCTCGAGATGGGCCTTGAAGGAGGCGAGGGAGGGGGAGAGGCGGAGTGAGTGTGGGGAGTTGTAAAGGGTGGGGGCAGAGAGGCTGATGGTGGTGCGAGTCGGGCAGAGGACGTGAAGCAAACGTCAAACCACAATCGATGCTTTAATTTACTATAAACTAGTTTCTGTCCTGGTTACAAAACCGTAACCTCGGTCCATACTAATCTCCGAGCCTCATCTTTACACCCAAAATATCCGGCCGTGTTGTGCGGAATTAATATTGAACCCGTAGTCTGCGCGTCCCAGCGACTTAGCTATTTATTTATTGACTGAATGTATTTTCCGTTAAGTTGTGTATTTCGTCACGGCATTGTTTTATTTATTACTATTTATTACAATCAGTTTTAAGTCTGGAATTCCTGAAATCGTTTCTCTAACACATTTTCCCAAGCTGAACCTGGGCTGATCCGACTGCACAGCTCGAGGTAGAATATCAAATATCACTGGTTAATTAAATGGTCTCTCAGCCACGCACGTCTCTCTCGATAGTGCAATTTACTTCAACCAATATATTTCATCTAAGCAAAACCACCCGCGTTTCTGAAGGTCTCGCGGTTTGGAATCGTACGGCACCACATTATTCTTACAATAAAAGGTTCAGACACAAACGTGGGTCGAGTTATTTCTTTGGAGGCAAAGCGCCTCCAACCTTAGGCAAGTTTCCTTCCGCCACACACACACGCACACGCACACACTCACGCCTCTGTTTACCAGCAGTACTTAGGAACCCGGTTGTTAGTCGATTGGCGGATCGCTTTTTCTGGGGGTAATAATCCCTTCAAAAAAAATAATTTGGTCATTCAATCCACGACTGTTTGTGGGGACGTCGCTATGCGCAATTGGCTGCCGCGTTTCGCCCGGAAAATAGTCAATTCACTTTACAGTGTATCCCTTGAAGCACTTTGAGACGTCTCAAAGGATGATTAATATTATTATTATTATTATTGAACCCTCAAGAGTTCCTCTCAGAGTGAGTCCTGGCCAACAATCCCCTGGATTAATGAACTGATCACATCACGTGGTTGTGGGTCAATGTGTACGAATCGGTTCCTGCATTTTCCTTAAACAAATCATGACATCCGACAGCAAATTAGCCGTGAAGCACTTTGAGCTGATTCAATACCTGCCGCACGGGAAAGCAAGACTGCAGGAGGGTCGGCAGGAGGTGTATAGTGTGCAACATGGCAAGCGACTGCCAGGATGGTGGAAGGCAAACTAGATAAGACCTTGGTCTTCTTTTGACGAGCTTATGGTTGGAACTCCAAACAAGTCCAGCCCTTGTTGGCTCCCTTAAACGAGGCACCTTTTTATTAGTCACAAGAAAACCCACACATACGTCAATGATCAACAGCAACTTGCATTTACACAGGGACCCCTCGCGCAGGGTAGCGACCCAGAGCGCTCGACAGTGAGAGGGAGAGGTGACCATAGGCACGGTCAAAAAGGAAGGTCTTTTAGGTGCGATCTGAAGATGGGGAAGGAAGGGGAGAAGGCGGGGGGATACAGGGAGAGTTCCAGAGGTTTTTTTGGGGGGGTTTTAGGGGTCGTGGCCAAAGGTAGTGGAGCGGGGTAGGGGGCACAAGGAACAAGCAGGAGTTAAGGAGATAGAGCCAGCGGGAAGTGGATGGGGGGGGAATGAAGTGGATCAGAGAGGTAGGGAGGTGCCAGAGGTTGAAGGGCTCGTCTTATACACACGCGCGCACACAGGTGTAAAGCTTGTTCAAGCCCACACTTGATTTACGCAGATAGAAAACTCAAAAGACGTACACAAAAAAGAAATCCAGCTTTTATTACAGAATAACCACATCCAAATGCAAGCCTTCAGTCAGTCATGGCTGCCTTTCCACACGGGAGTCTGAGACAGACAGACAGACCTGCAGCGACATCCATGTTTCTGGGCACTTCACTGGGGGTGCAGTGCCAGGGTTGGGTTGGGGGTGGGGGAGCGAGGGGGGTTTAGCCTCACTCCTTGGCCTCCGAATCCCACCGCATCAGGGATCAGAATTCCCCCCACACGCACTCCCGGGTTGGGGTATTTGGTTGGAATTCTGTCGCCCGGATGTGTCTTGGCCAGCGGTGGATGAGATGGTAACTGGCTTGGCAGAGGTGGGGTGGGCCAATATGCAGTCAAGGCACTAAGGCCCTTTCCTTCAGCAAGCACATCCCACCAGCCCAGGCACCGAGGAATCCACTTCGTCAGAAGCACACGACACGTACAGCTAAATATCTAGCTCGTCGCAAGGAACACCGGGCACAGGAGCACTTGGGCTGAAGAAATGGTCGTCCTGATCTCACCCACTGAACTTATACGTGATACAACTTAAATCCTGCTTGAGATACGGACAGTGCGTTCAGTGGCGTCAGTAGGTGCAGTGCTGGTACCATTGGGGTTCACCCCCTGCACCGAGTAAACAGAAACTGTTCCGAGACTACATAATTACTGGGTTTATGAGTCTAAGAGATGTGCAATGGGCTCTGTGCTTCCATTGCATTGATGTCCATACTTGCGCTACGTTTTGAGACGGACGTCCCAGAGATTGTTTGTACAGGACGGAAGAGCATTACGGCTCCCATGGCGGACTGCGCCTCCCGTCTACCTCTCCTTCGGCGTGGTAAAGCACGTCTGCTAGTGTGTGCTCCACCACAGCGTACCAGCCCATGTCACTGATCTGCACAGAAGACACACACACACAACCAGAGAAAGTTAGTGGCCATGTTTCGGCCAAGGCTGGAACAAGAGAATGCAGTTTGTCGCAAGCTGTTTTGATGAGGGAATTATTCCCCCCCACCCGGAAAAGCGATCCGCCGATCAACTAACAAATGGGTTCCTGCTTACTGCTGGTTAAACAGAAGCGTGCGTGTGGAGTAAGGAAACTTGCCTAAGGTTTCGCCTTGCCTGGGAATCGAACCCAGGTCCTCTCGCTTGCGAGCTGAGTGTTCTGACCACTAGTTCTGACCGCTAGGCTGTATTGCAATATTGAAAAGTAACTGGTTTCTGTCAGAACGTAACGTCACTGGCTACCGAAAGCCATAAGCACAAGTGATTTACAGGAGGTTCACAAGTGACTTACCGGCTTGAACTGCACATCGTTTGGAGGATGCTTAAAATTTGGTCCAAAGTTGATCGACACCTGAAGGTACCAAATGCAAACCCAGACTGTCATTTGCGTTTGAACCAAGCGAATCATAACGTTAAGTCAAAATAGGTGACAGGTCTCTGAAGTTACCTGAAGTAGTTTAAAAAGTAAAGTCGCCCTGACAGAGAATCGAACCCGGGCGGGGAAGTGCGCAATTGGGGCCTTTCGCTTGCGAGGCGACCGTGTTAGCCACTACGCTACCGGTCTCCACCGGGTGTGGGGGGGGGGGGGGAGAGAGAGACTTTCAGATTGTTCTTGAATCAGAGCTTACAACCCGCTCGTGTGCAGAGCGCCAGCAATCAACGCAAATTCCACTCAACTTACCGTGCAGTTCTTATACAGAGACACAGCGGGATGGTAAACCCCAGCGTACAGGTCCTGATAGGCAACCCCCTTGTTCTCGCCGTTTTTATAAAATATCATCTGATTAAAAAAACACACACACACGCGCGCACAGGACGAAGGTATTGATGATTGAAATGACCCAACATTGAATAGTTCAAAGAGGGAAGGAGCTGCGTTCAAACCACAGAGATTCCGCTCAGCCTTGCACTCTATTTTTGGGGGGAGGGGGAAAAAAGGTGGAATGAAACAAGATAAGACATTTCAACACCACACCTCCTATCTCTGAATCCAAATCGTTTATGTGTATAGGGCAGGACAGGGCGAGGCGGAGGGATTGAGGGGGAAGAGAGAGTGACAAGAGTTTCGGGACGTTAGTGGCTGAAAGCGCGGCTGCCGATGGTGGAGCGGAGGAGGGGACGAGGGATGAGCAGGAGGCCGGAGCCAGTCGAGCGGAGGCAATGGGCAGAGGGGTGGGGAGAAAGCAGGGCAGAGAGGCAGGGAGGTGCCAGGGCGGGAAGGGATTTGTGGACGGGTGGAATCGCTTACTTTACTGGCGGCAGCTGGCTTTAGGCTCTTCTCAGCCTTGTCCACAAAATCTTTCTCTTCAAAGTACAAATAGCTCTTGAATTTAATCAGGGCCTAGTTTACAGACAGAGAGAGAGAGAGAGAGAGAGAGAGAGAGAGAGAGCGACAAGTCAGTGCGCAAAGGCAGCAATCCACGACTGTGGGACAGGACACTGCTGTGCGCAATCAGCTGCCGCGTTTCACCCACAAGATAACCCAGTTTATGTATATTCCGCGAAACGTTTTGAGACGTCATCCGTCCCAGTACCATCGCCTCGCCACCCCCCCCACCCTCGATCACGACCGAAGACCTTCCTCTTCGACTGTGCTTACGGTCGCCTCTTCCCTCCCTCCCCCCTCACCCCCTACGGCTCGGTGTTCGATTCCGCCACCGTTAAGCGCTCCGAGACGCTGACGTAAACGCAAGTCGTTGCTGTCGTCTCGACGAGCTGATAAGGCGCGATATCAAATACGAGGATTATTATATTCTGCAGTATAACACTAGCCGTTTAAACGACTGAACTGTCCTCGTGGCTCCGGTTACCTTGTCCTTATAAGTGTCGGGGAGGGCTCGAGCAGCCTCTGTGTCCTCAGGGAGGTGCAAGTAAAATCCCAGCACGTCCCCCTGACCGTAGCCCTCAGAGTAGCTCTTGCCGAAGGACTGATGAAACTTGGTTCCCCGTTTACTGCGCCAGGAATAGCTGAACTTGTCATAGCCCAGCGGAGCCTGCAGGTTGCCTGGAAGGAGACAAAGTGCAAGAGTCAGATCAGCTACGAGAAATAATAATATTAATCCTTGCGTTTGACCCGGCGCCTCATCACGTCGTCGAGACGCCTCAAAGCGCTTCACAGGATACACTGTAAAGTGAGTGATGTGACTGTGTATTTTGTGGGAGAAACGCAGCTGCCGATTGCCCCACAAACAGTTGTGGATTGAGTGACCAATTTATGACTGCATCTTGGGTGGGGGAGGAATTATTACCCCCAAAAAAGCGTGTGTCTGTCTGTGTGTGTCTCTGTCTGTCTGTGCGCGTCTCTGTGTCTGTGCGCGTCTCTGTGTCTGTGCGCGTCTCTGTGTCTGTGCGCGTCTCTGTGTCTGTGCCCGTCTCTGTGTCTGTGCGCGTCTCTGTGCCTGTCTGTGTGTGTGTGTGTATATCTGTGTGTGTGTGTGTCTGTCTGTGTGTGTGTATGTGTCTGTGTGTGTCTGTCTGTGTGTGTCTGTCTGTGTGTCTGTCTGTCTGTGTGTGTCTGTGTGTCTGTCTGTCTGTCTGTGTGTGTGTGTCTGTGTGTGTGTGTCTGTCTGTGTGTGTCTGTCTGTCTGTCTGTGTGTGTCTGTCTGTCTGTCTGTGTCTTTCTGTCTGTCTGTCTGTGTGTGTCTGTCTGTCTGTCTGTGTCTTTCTGTCTGTCTGTCTGTGTGTGTCTGTCTGTCTGTCTGTGTCTTTCTGTCTGTCTGTCTGTGTGTGTGTTTGTCTGTGCGCGTCTCTGTGTCTGTGCGCGTCTCTGTGTCTGTGCGCGTCTCTGTGTCTGTGCGCGTCTCTGTGTCTGTGCGCGTCTCTGTGTCTGTGCGCGTCTCTGTGTCTGTGCGCGTCTCTGTGTCTGTGCGCGTCTCTGTGTGTGTGTGTGTGTCTGTCTGTGTGTGTCTGTCTGTGTGTGTCTGTCTGTGTGTGTCTGTCTGTCTGTGTGTGTCTGTCTGTCTGTGTGTGTCTGTCTGTGTCTGTCTGTCTGTCTGTCTGTGTCTGTCTGTCTGTCTGTCTGTGTCTGTCTGTGTCTGTCTGTCTGTCTGTCTGTCTGTGTCTGTCTGTGTCTGTCTGTGTCTCTGTGTCTGTCTGTGTGTGTCTGTCTGTGTGTGTCTGTCTGTGTGTGTGTCTGTCTGTCTGTCTGTCTGTCTGTGTGTCTGTCTGTCTGTCTGTGTGTGTGTGTGTGTCTGTCTGTGTGTGTGTCTGTCTGTGTGTGTGTGTGTCTGTCTGTCTGTGTGTGTCTGTCTGTGTGTGTGTGTCTGTCTGTGTGTGTGTGTCTGTCTGTGTGTGTGTGTCTGTGTGTGTGTGTGTGTCTGTCTGTCTGTCTGTGTGTCTGTCTGTCTGTGTGTCTGTCTGTCTGTGTGTCTGTCTGTCTGTGTGTCTGTCTGTCTGTCTGTCTGTCTGCGTGTCTGTCTGCGTGTCTGTCTGTGTGTCTGTCTGTGTGTCTGTCTGTGTGTCTGTCTGTGTGTGTGTGTCTGTCACACCAGTGGGGGTTTGGGGAGAAATCCGGGAGATGAGGGTAATGGCAACAGCTGTAATGGTGATAGTAATCCCGGCAACAATAATCCAGTCGCATTTCGCCCACACGAAACCCACGGTCACTCCGCTTCGCAGTGATCCCGGGAAGCGCTTTGAGACGTCTCGAAGAGGCCACGAGGCTCCGCTCCGAACACCAGGAATTATCGTCGTTCGACGCTGCGCCTTATCGAGACGTCTCAAAAGCGCTTCACGGGGTGGTAGAGCCAGTCAAGTGGAGTGACCGTGTGTTTTTTTTTGGGGGCGAAACGCGGCAGCCAATTGACGAGAATTTTGTTCTTTTTTTCGTTCCGTTTTAAAAAAAAACATAATGTACGGCGCGACGCTCACCCAGCGGCTGGGACCAGCCGAGCCTCGCCGCCGTCTCGGAAGGCATTTCGTCCACCGTGACCTCGAAGTACCAGCTCCCCTTCCTCACACCGTGTGAGGCTCGCACCATGGAGTAACCCTTCTCTCCCGTCACCGTCAGCCGGTCGTCTGAGATCTTCAGTTGAGGAGCTGCAAAGATGGAAGAAGGCCGCACTCTCACATCACCGTTTACGCTACCACCACAACCACCATTTATATCCTGGGCAGTCGGGGTTTTTTGGGGGGACCCGAGCTGGGAGTTGGGGTCAGGAGGGGTGGAGGGCAGGGGGAGTGGGGTGTGGGTGAGGGTACACGAAGGCACGGTCGAAGAGGAACTTCTTTAGACGGCACTAAAGGCCGCGGACACTTTAAGCGCTCACCTCGATCGTGTAGGGCCAGGAGCACCTTCTCGTACAGACAGGCGCGGTACAAGTCTCCGGGAATGGGTTTTCCAGCCCAGCAATCCAACTCCAGCTTCTCGGGATCGGGGGCGTGGGGGTCGGGCTCAGCCAGGATGTAACGGTAACCATCCTTGTTGAAAGGATGTTCCAGAGGGTAACCGTGAGGAGGCAGACGCTGAGCGCTGAACAGAGGATCACTGAAACACACAGACCAGACCAGACAGGTGTGAATTCAGAGCAGCGTTGGAATGTGCAGTCACTGCCAGGGAGCAACTGGTCTGCTGCAAAGCACTCTTATAATCATAATAATCCTTGCATTTGATATAGCGTGTTGTTGAGACGTTGCAACCCGCTTCACGGGATGTACTGTGCAGTGTAGTGACTGTGTGTTTTGTGGGCGAAACACGGTGCGCAGTTGCGCACAGCAGCGTCCCCATAACCAACCGTAGATTGGGTGATTTTCAGAAGGACGCCTTTCATGTCCTCCTGACGTGAAGTAAAAGGCACCAAACAAATGTAATTTGTTGTTCTTGTAATTATTTTTTTTAAAAGGGGATCATTACCCCCCGGAAAAGCGATCCGCCAATCGACCAACAACCGGGTTCCTCCTTACCGCTGGGTAAACAGAGACGTACGTGTGTGTGTGTGTGTGTAGTAAGAAAACTTGCCTAAGGTTTCGCCCTGACTTGACCCAACCGGGAATCGAACTCGGGTCCTCCCGCTTGCAAGGCGAGGGGGCCTAAGGTTCCCGGTTACAGTCAGTCACTCACCTGCGGGCTCTCTTGGCTGCTCCACCCGAGGCTCCGTCCTGCTTGCGTTTGGCTCCTCGCCCTTTTCCGCTTCCCCCAACAGCTCCGCCACCTGGAGAAGAAGCAGTGAGATAGATGGTGACCCCGAGAGGGAAAAGTGGGCTGCTCCCCGAGGGCAAGGCAGGGCAGCGTGGAGGCCCAGAGCAGAGATAGCAGCTCAGCCCAGTGGAGAGAACAGCCCCTCCTGACACACAACACAGCCTGGAAGCACTCGTCTAATGTCACATGCCTGGGACAAGGGTAGAGGGGCGGGTGGGCGGGCTAGCAGGAAGGGCATCATTTTATCACAACACAGACACCAATTTCGACACGACAGCAGTAAACGACTCACTCACTATGCCGTTCTTGATGGGAGTTACCGCCAAGTGTCCCACCAAAGAGAACAAGTGAACGAAGCAAAGCGTGTGTAGAGAGGAACCATCAGTACCTTCCCGTCCCTCCCTCTTAATAATAATAGTCCTTGCATTTCAGTAAAGTAAACCCAAGGCGTTGAAGGTGAATGTGACAATATTGCTTGTTACAGGGTATAGAACGACAGAACTTTTAACGCTTTGCAGGGAATTATTGTCAACTGCTGTAGCAAATCTGGACGCGGTAATGTTCCACAAACTGCCATGAGGTGAACGCCCAATTTATTGGCCAGCCTCCGCCACTGTTGAGCACTCCGCACGAAAGCACGTTGGCCGGGATTTTGAACTCAATAACAATATTAGTAATAATCCTTGCATTTGATTTAGTGCCTTATCTAGATTTCCACTAACCCTTTGGGTGAAAAAAATCAAATCCCTTGTGTNAAAAAAAAAGAAACCAAAAGAAATACTTTATCTGTAGTTTCCTCTACTGAATCCCTCTATCGTTTCAAGCACCTCAATCAGATCAGCCCCCAACCTTCTAAACTCAAGGGTTAAGTAAGAATAAGGAACAAGATCTCACTTAAGAGGTGGCGTATTCTACCTACTGTGGCCACACAGGAAAATATCAACATGTTTCAGCGCACGACCGAATTACAGAATTGCACGTGCTTTTTTCTGTGTGGGGAGGGGGGGGGCAGCCAAATAGACGAATTAAAGTGTTGTCCAGTTTCGTAGTCACTCTTGGGAACGCAGAACACAGTTAAAGCTCCTCCTGCACTAATCTCGGTATCACTCCCCCCACCCAGCGCCCCACGGACACACACACCACCACCCCCCCCCCCCCCCCACACACACACTGTGATGTTTCCTCTTCTCACTTGGAGCGACCCACAATCAGTGGGCATCTCACTGCCTAACGCTCTTATCGGTTCACACTAGCCAGATTTGTGGTAGACAAGAGTAAGAGTCCACTCAAGAGAGGAAACCTTGATGACGACAATATTGTCTTGCGTTTTATATAGCGCCTTATCACGTCTTCGAGACGTCTCAAAGCGCTTCACAGGACATACTGTAAAGTGTAGTGACTGTATTTTGCGAGCGAAACGCGGCAGCCAATTGCGCACGGCAGTGTCCCACAAACAGTCGTGGATTGGGTGATCAATTTTTTTTTATGTTGAAGGGATTATTGCTCCCAGAAAACAACCCGCGCTTGGATTGAACTGGGAGGCTACGTCAACATGATTTTTCCTCCTCTGCACATGTGCTGCGTTGGCCCAGGTCAGATCAAAGAGAGGAGAGAGAGGCAAGGAGAAAAGAGGACAGACAGATCAATCAATAAGCAACAAGCGGTTTAAACCAGGGACAAGAATACTCAGGGTTTAGAACTCAAGACACAAGCTTTTACCTCCCAACGAGGCTCCACCTGCAGAAAGAGAAAGTCACAGCGTGCATTGGTAGTGTCCGAAGAGGTTAACAATAATGATAATAATCCTGGCATTTGATATAGCGCCTTATCACGTCGTCGAGACGTCTCAAAGCGCTTCACAGGATGTACTGTAGTGAATTGACTGTATATTTTGTGGGCGAAACGCAGCAACCAATTGCGCACGGCAGCGTCCCCACAAACAGTCGTGGATTGAGTGACCAATTTTTTTTTTGAATGGATTATTGCACGCGGAAAAGCGATCTACCAATCGACTAACAAGCGGGTTCCTACTTACTGCTAGGTATACAGAGGCGTGTGTGTGGAGTAAGGCCGAAGGTTGTGCCCTGCCTGGGAATCGAACCTGGGTCCTCTCGCTTACGAGGCAAATGCTCTAATCACTGAGCTACACAAGTCTTCTAATATACTTTTAATGTACCACTACTCCACTCACACAGCAAGTTACTATGAGTTTCAAGGCAACAATAGGAACCAGATTCGTTCACGATAACCAGCTCAGAAATGAAGCCAGCAGAGCACACACACCATTGAGACTTCCTCCTGGAGCTAAGGTGTTGCCTTGCTTCTGGTTATCGTAGGCTGGGCCAATGCTTGAAAGATCCTGAAAAGAAACATTGCAGACACTCAGCACGATACAGAAGAAAGTCTCATTACACCTGGGTTCAACAAAGGTCATGGCTGCACACCCTTGCCAGAATCACTGACTCAGTCTCATTAATAACTAGGGGCAAAACTATTTTGGGGTCGGCCGGGTGTCTTGACACACACGGAAACCCATCAACATTTTTTAAGAGTCTCCAAACCAAGCTGAGAATTTCATGCATCCCATCTACACATGGAAATCCAAGCGATAGATTGTCGGAATGGAATGTGCACTCTCTCTCTCTCTCTCTCTCTCTCCCTGGAGGGACACATTCTACTTACCTAATTCCGGACAGTATTGGACGCAGGTTGGCAGAAGCCAAGTCTTCGGGTGGGGTGGGGAGTGGGGTGGGGAGCCTAGATTGTGCGTTAGGTTAACTGCTGGAGTCTAACCAGCTAAAACCGCACATAGCTTGGCCATTAATCTCGCACAGTTGACAAGGAAAAGAAAATCTTGGTGTTCAGCTTCAAATCATTTTATGACAATCTCGGCCCCAGCCTGTGCCCGCAGAACTGCTAATGTGGTGTTTTACCTGGTCTAAGAGTCCAAACTTGGGGTACTCTTCCTGAGGATCCTTACTGCCGGGATCGGGATTCTCTTTCACCAGGAACACATCCCGCTCTTTGGTCTGAAATCGAAGAGAGAAGGTCATCCACCTGAAATGTTAACCCACTTTCCTCTCTCCCTAGATGCTACCTGACCTGCTGTATGTTCCCAGCCACTTCTGTCTTCATGATAATGCTTGCGTTCGATACAGCGCCTTATCATGTCGTTGAGACGTCTCAAAGCGCTTCGCAGAATATATTGTGAAGTGTAGTGACTGTGTATTGTGTGGGCGAAACGTGGCAGCCAATTGCGCACAGCAGCGTCCCCACAAACAGTCGTGGATTGAGTGACCAAATTATTGTTTTTTTTTTTTAAAAAAAGGGATTATTATCCCCGGAAAAGTGATCCGCCAATTGACTAACAACTGGGTTCCTACTTACTTCTGGGTATACAGAGGCGTGTGTGTGTGTGTGTGTGGAGTCAGGAAACTTGCCCAACTTTTCACCCTCCCTGGCCGGGAATCGAACCCAGGTCCTCTCGCTTGTGAGGCGAGTGCTCTAACCACTGAGCTATAGGACTAAATGGCCTCACAAAGTGTAACGTCTCGAGCGCTTAATATAACTCGGACTGATTCACTCACCATAGTCTTCACAATGTTATTTGGCCAAGTGAGTTTACTCGGTCTCTGGCGCGTAGTCAGACATTCCCAGTATTTGTCAATAAAGGGAATTATGTCCTGCAAAGCAATGGGGTCGCACAGTCAGACACAATCATTCACGTTTCTGTTTTCCAACTCGCTTTTCAGACGTAAGGCAAAATAATGCAGCTAATAACTTGCATTTATAATAATCATCCTTGCATTACACACAGCGCCTTATCACGTCGTCGAGACGTCTCAAAGCGCTTCACAGAAGTGAATTGACTGTATATTTTGTGGGTGAAAAGTGGCAACCAATTGTACACAGCAGTGCAATCTGAAATAAAAACAGAAGTCACAGGGAACACCTCTGAGCAGGTCAGGCAGCATCTATGAAACGTTAACCCACTCACTTTCCTCTCTCCATAGATGCTGTCTGACCTGCTGAGTGTTCCCAGCCACTTCTCTCTTCATTTCACTTTTAAAACACCAACGTGGGCACCAACACATTCGCACACTTTTACTATGAACGTTTTAGCCGCTTTTAAAAAGAATGGAACACCCCGAGTCTCAGGAAAGCTGCTCAGATCCCACTCGGTCAGTCAGTCAGTCAAATGTGCTCATTTCCCAGTTCGAGTTTATACCTTATCCTTTGAGAACATAGTTTTGGGATGTTCATCCTGTGTCCGTGAGCGCCAGGTCAGGTTAGCGAGTGCAGTCAGGCACATCTCCTTCAGGTCTGCAGGAAACCGGAGCAAATACTGAGAATAATCCTTGCGTTTGATACAGCGCTTCACAGAATATATTGTAAAATGAATTGACTGTATTTTGTGGGCGAAACGTAGCAGCCAAATGCGCACAGCAGTTCAACAAACGGTCGTGGATTGAGGGACCAAGTTCTTTTTTAAAAAAAAAATTTTTTTTGGAAGAGATTATTACTCCCCGTAAAGCAATCCACCAATCGATTAACAACTGGGTTCACATCCTACTTTACTGCTAGGTAAACAGAGGGGTGTGGAGTAAGGGCAAACACATGTACACACACACCCATGAGGCAAGGCTCTGGCACAGGCACACGCACCACAGACACGCACTCACAAAGATTATAACATTTGACTATTTTAACTCAAGAGTCCTAAGAGTCTTCGGGTAAATAACGTGTCACAGTAATTCATCTTACTCGCTTGTTTGCGGAGAAAGTAGGTGTTGCCGCTGTGGTGACACATGTTGCAGTGGAAGATGTAGTTGGTCATGAAGGGGAGGCACGAGCTGTGAACGGAGAGAAGACAGCGTTACTCTGACTGTTCGAGTAACCTTAATAAACCGCGGAATATCGAAGGGTAAGGATCAGTGGCTGTTAATAATAACAACAACAATCCTTGCATTTGATATAGTGCCTTATCAAATCATTCAGATGTCTCTAAGCGTTTCACAGGATATACTGTAAAGTGAATCGATCGTGTATTTTGTGGGTTTGAAAATATTTATTAGTGGTATTAATACTAATAACCGAATAATAAGAATCACCCTTGAATTTGACGATCACCTTATCACGTTATTGATTCACAATTTACTTGAGCAGCTCTCCGCTCAGCCTTAAATTTACACACGCCTCAAATTGTGCGATTCACTGAAGTTACAGAACAACTTGCACTTTCAGACACACCTTTTATCTCAAGCACTTCACAAATACGATGGGGTGTATCGAGCAGGGAGAATTAACTACGTCAACCCAAAGGAAGGTCTTCAGGTGTGACCTGAAGATGGGGAAGGAGGGGGCAAGGCAGGGGGATTGAAGGAGAGTGTTCCAGAGTGTTCAGGGAGCAGTGGCTGAAAGCGTGTTCGTCGATGGTGGAACGGAGGGCACGAGAGACAATAAATGACGTTTACATAGCGCCTGTCACATGGGGAGGACATGTTAAGGAGCTGAGCAGTCAGGGATTTGGACGCGAGCTGGGGGTCGGGATCGGGGAGGGTAAAGGGCGGGGAGGGTAGAGGTCAGGGCGGGTTGGAGAGTGGCCAAAGGCTCGGTCGAAGAGGAGGGTTTTGGGACGCTCCTTGAAGGAGACAAGGGAATACGTACGTTGTATCGAGGCCAAAAGTGTCTGCTGCAAACCACTTCATGCATATCCCACACTGGAGCTCCACCCCACCAAGATGGCGGACAGACTCCTCAGCCTCGTCTGTGGGCACCGCCTGCTGGACACTGTCCATGGCTTCAGTGCTGTCGCCCGACACCTCCTGGAAGAGCAATAATAAATCATAATAATCCTGGCATTCGACACAGCGCCTTATCACGGCTTCGAGACGTCTCAAGAGCGCTTCACTGGATACACTGTAAAGCGAATTGACGGTGTATTTTTGGGGGTGAAAGGCGGCAGCCAATTGCGCACAGCAGCGTCCACACAAACAGCCGCGGATTGAAGTGACCATATTATTATTATTAATTTTTTTTGGAAGGAATTATTATCTCCCGGAAAAGCGATCCATCAATCCAATCGATTTGAAACCGGGTTCCTACTGACTGCTGGTAAACAGCGCGTGTGTGTGTGTGTGTGTGTGTGTGTGTGGGAGGGGGTGGGGTGGGGGGGTAAGGAAACTTGCCCAACGTTTCTCCCTGACCTGACCCGCCCGGGAATCGAACCCGGGTCCTCTCGCTTGTGAGGCGAGGGCTCGAACCCCTGAACTACAAGGATCTCCGCTGTCTTATTCAGAGCTAAACACAACCTAAAATAAGGTGAGAGGCCCTTCAACCATGATGTTTGTTCCTCTATTTCCATTTATCTGCCCCCCCAATGGTCTCCCCCCACTGGAGCTCTCTGCTCTCACCCCATTCCCTGCTCTCTCTCTCTCTCTCTCTCTCTCTCTCTCCCCCAATCGTGTCTACGCTGGGGCTCGCTCCCCCCCACTGTAGCTCTCTACTCTGTAACCCCACTCTCTCTCTCCCCCCCCCCCCCAATCGTGTCTGTGCCGGGGTTCGCCCCCCCCCCCCCACTGGAGGGCTCTCTGCTCTGAACCCCGTACTCCTTTACGCCGCCGGACATTTCCCCCAACGCTTATTCGGTTCTCTTTCGAGTCGCGCCGTCGGCCGAGTCAGACGGGGTACGTACCCCATCTTTCCCGCCAGAAGGTTCCACGTCCATAGACACAGCCATATCGGCCACAGGCGCATCACTGCGATAAAATAAAGACACCCAAAGGTTATTCAAACGCCGCCAACCGACACTCCCCAGAGAACCGCGGATCTCATTCCAGGGTCTAATGTAGTAATAATAAACCATAATAATAATAAACTAATCGTAAATAATAATAACAATCATAAATAATAATACAAATAATAATAATAAACAATAAATAATAATAATAATAATAATAATAATCGCGGTGTCTGATCCACGGCTTCGAGGCGCCTCCAAAGCGCTTCGCGGGACGCGCCGTGAAGTGTAGTGACTGCGTGTAGTGACTTGTGGGTGAAACGCGGCAACCGATCGCGCACGGCGACCCCCCCCCCACCCCCCCACCCACCCACCCCACACCCCCACAACCCCCCCCACCCTGACCCCCCACCCCAACCCCCCCACCCACCCCCCCACCACAACCCCCCCACCCCACAACGCCCCCCACCACACCCCCCCCCCCACACACAAACAGCCGCGGGTTGGGGGGGGATTATTACCCCGAAAAGCGAACATTTATACCACTCCCCCCCCACCCCATCCCCACACACAACTCCCTCCCCTCTCCCCTCCCCCCCATTTTACCCGCTCCCCCCCCCGCCCCCCCCACACTCCCAGCTCAGGCCCTTAAAGCCTCGGCCTCGAGTTGCCGCCCTCCCCCCGGGGCCCTGAGGTACCTGACGGGTCCGGGGGGCGGCAGCAGCGGCAGCGGCGCCGGGGGGGGGGCGGCGGCGGCGGCTCCGGGTCCTGCGGGGGCTCGGGCTCGGCCTCTGGCGGGGGAGGGGGCGGTGGCGGCGGCAGAGCCGGGACTGGGACCGGGACCGGGGGTTCGGGTTGGGGTTCGCGCTCCGCCGCCGCCGCCATTTTCCTGACTCTTCCCGCGCTGGACTCCTTAAAGGCGCACAACCGCCAGCCCGCGCCCTTAAAGGCAAAGGCTCCCAAACCCAGCCGGTCGGCGAACAATAAATTCATACCCAACATTAGCCACAGTGGGGGGGTGGGGAGGAGGGGGAGGAGGTGATAGGTTAATAATAATAATAATAATCCTCGCATTTGATATAGTGCTTTTCACGTCGGGAGGACGTCCCAAAGCGCTTCACAGAACACACTGTAAAGTGAAGTGACTGTATATTTGTGGGCGAACGCGGCGGCCAATTGCGCACAGCAATGTCCCACAAACAGTCGTGGATTGAAAATGACCAATTTATTATTGTTTTTGGTTTTTTGGAGGGAATATTATTAGGCTCTGTGTGGAGTAAGGAAACTTGCCCGAGGTTTCGCCCTCTGCCTGGGATTGAACTCAGGTCTCTCACTTGCAAAGCGAGTGCTCTAACCACTGAGCTACAGGACTCCCCTGTTAATAACAATAGGTTGTTGAAATGCCTCAAACTGTTTCACTGGCAATAATAATAATAATAATAATAATAATCCTCGCATTTGACCCGGAGCCTCGTCGGGTCTTCGAGACGCCTCAAAGCGCTTTGCGGGATACGCTGTCGAGCGTAGTGACCGTGTACTCTGTGGGCGAAACACGGCGGCCGATTGCGCCCAGCGGCGTCCCCCGCACAAGCAGTCGTGGGTTGAGTGACCCAATTTATTATTGTCGTGTAGTGACTGTTTTTTTTTTGAAGGCAAAGCCAACAACAACAACAACAGCGGCACACGATGTTTACACGGCGCCTTTCACGTCGGGAGGACGTCCCAAGGCGCTGGACAGTCAGGGATTTGGACCCCGAGCTGGGGGGTGGGGTGTCGGGATCAGGAGGGGGTGGAGGGCGGGGCGGGTGGGGGTAGGAGGGTGGTCGAAGGTGCAGTAGAAGAGAAAAAAGCAGGGGGGGAAGCCCAGCAAAGTCCCACAAGCAGCTGTGAAGTGACTGAGCCATTTTATCCGGGAGAAACCGCCTTCCTCCTTTCTGATAACGAACGACACGGCATAAAAATCGATCGGCCACAAATACGCAGTCACTACACTTTGCAGTCAAACCCCGCGGTGGGATCCGAGCTGCTCCAGTGACTCGATTAAAAGGAGTTGGATCAAACGCAATCTCAGACGGTCATCAGTAAAATTAGAAGCGACAACAAATCACACTCGTATAGCGCCTTTCACGTCAAATATGTACAGGGGAAGTATTTACAGCAGAACGGGGTACCAGCAAAATGCTTTCATGCTTTATTTTGGGGGGGGGGGGAGGCTTCAGCCGGGTGTTTGGCACACGCGGAAACCCACCAGCAAGCACAGGAGTCTCCAAACCAAGCCGAGAGTTTCTTTCGACCACCAGGTGTCAGTACGAATAAAGCAGTTGTAATTATAATTATAATAATAATAATAATAATAATAATCCTTGCGTTTGATCCAGCCTCTGAGGTTCGATTCCCGGCGGGGTGTGGGGGGCAAAACCTTCGGTAAGTTTCCTTACTCAACGCGCCTCTGTGCACCCAGCAGTAAGTCAGAAGTTGGTCGTCGCTTTTAATCCCTTCAAAATATATATATATATACGTACACACACACACAAACCCCCCCCCCCCCAGTTATCTCAGCAAATCCTGCATTCAACATCATCCATAATCCCTTCGAAAAAAATTGTTCACTCAATCCCACGGCTGTTTGTGGGGACGCTGCCGTGCGCAACCGGTTGCCGCTGTTCCGCCCCCAGGATACACAGTCACTACACTTTACAGCAGTGCTTTCTGTGAAGCCCTTCGAGACCTCCGGAAGACACGGTAAGGCTCCGTGTCAAACGCCAGGATTATTATCGTCATTAAAACGGGTTGTTATTTCGGAAGCTCGGAGGTCCCAACACTCCACAGCAGCTGAAACCGAGCAGCGAAACTAAACTAAACCGAGGAGATAAAGTCGTTAACGGGACCTGCAGTGTGTCCGAGACAACTTTGATATTGTAATTAATTTATCTGTTGAAGAGCTCGGCTTCTTGCCAATCACCAGGTGAGCGGTGAATGTGTAAGGCCACCGCCAGAGATCAAAAGGAGGCCATTTCTCACCTGCTCTCCCCTCGCAAAATCCTTTTGTCTGGTTCTGGCTTGAGGAGGAATTCCAAAGGGATGGTTAACCCAATCCCCAATGGAGAGAAGCAATTTACTGGTCACAACAAGGTGAGAGAGACCAGACAGACAGATAGAGAGGGAGAGAGAGAGAGAGAGGGCTCGGAAACGCACAGAGCTCTCATTTCTGTGGGAAAAGTCTATCGGAGAGGAACGAGACTCCCAGTTCTTTGAAGTGTTGATCTGGTCGAGAGGAGCATCAGAACCGTCGTAGACAAGACACGTTCAGCTGAAATACATGATGATCGTTAATCATAAAGCCATTACTCCTCCCACCCCACCACCCCAAGTTTCCAAGCGTCTTACGCTTAGCTCGGGGGGGTTCGAGCCCTCGCCTCGCAAGCGAGAGGACCTGGGTTCGATTCCCGGGCGGGTCGGGTCAGGGCCAAACGTTGGGCAAGTTTCCTTACTCCACACGCGCACACACCTCTGTTGACCAGCAGTCACTAGCAACCCGGTTGTTCGTCGATTGAGGGGGTTGGGGGGTCACTAACCCTCCCCTCCCCCGTCATAAAAAGACTTCTATCACAGGAGAGAGAAACCTCTGGTGATTATTGGAACAATTATCTACCCTTCATTGAGGGTGATTGAAAGCTCTCCACCTCCCACCCCCCACCCCATAATAACTCTCAAACCCACTCCCCTTTGGCTCTGAGTGTCACTGTCTCCAAACCCTGTTGGGGGTGAGGATGGGGCAATAAAACCAAATACCCCCCAAAAATGCTTCCCTCCCCCAAATAAAACTATTAAATCCAATTAGAGCTGGTAACAATTTTACACCCTCCCTCCCCCTCTCTCTCTCTATCTCTAACTCGCCCTATTCCTGTAAAAGCACAGAAACAAGTCACTTTTACAAGGAAGAGAGAGCACTTGATGTCGTAAGTCTTTTTTTGTGAACGAGAGTAGAGTTGGGAGTTGTGGTTGGAGTTTGGTCTCAGTGTTGAGACTGTGTGTATTGAGCTCGATGGGGGTGGGCTGGGGGTCAAGGGGTGGGGTGGTGGTGGGGGGGGTTGATCAAAGAGATGTAGTGACTAGCCATCAGCCACTTCAAAGCTCTGTCCCACCTATAAAACGCCTCCCAACCACCAGCCCGACATTCAGTTAAGCTCTCCACACCTCCTCCTCCTAAACAGAGCAGAGCAAATGGCTGGGGGTCAGCGCCTCCCAGGACTTTCCCCCTTAATAGTCCCCCTCCTCCTCTTGGTGGTCGCCACAACTCGGGCAGACCGAGGGGCTGGGGTCGCCCCGGCAGCCCGCGGGCCACTTGCCCCTGCTCGCGGGCCGCCAAGGGTTGCCCGCGGGCCGCCAAGCGTTGCGGGTTGGATACTCCGGCAGCGGCTCCCGCTCCAGCCCCGCTATCCCGCCTACATGATGCGCTTATACAGAGCGGCGACCGGAGGCGGAGATGTCCCGAGACAGCACCGGACAGCGGTCAGAGGGGCGGACAAGATCCTGAGTCTGGAGGCGGCGAGTAAGTCATTGTCAGCAGTTTGTCTGTGTGACTGTCTGTCTGTGTGTGTGTCTGTCTGTGTGTGTGTCTGTCTGTGTGTGTGTCTGTCTGTGTGTGTGTCTGTCTGTGTGTGTGTCTGTCTGTGTGACTGTCTGTCTGTGTGACTGTCTGTCTGTGTGACTGTCTGTCTGTCTGTGTGTCTGTCTGTCTGTCTGTCTGTGTGTCTGTCTGTGTGTCTGTCTGTGTGTCTGTCTGTGTGTCTGTCTGTCTCTCTGTCTGTGTGTCTGTCTGTCTCTCTGTCTGTCTGTCTGTCTGTTTGTCTGTGTGTCTCTCTCTGAATGTGTGTCTATCTGTCTGTGTGTGTCTGTCTGTGTGTGTGTGTGTGTCTGTCTGTGTGTGTGTCTGTATGTCTGTGTCTGTCTGTCTGTCTGTCTGTCTGTGTCTGTCTGTGTCTGTCTGTCTGTCTGTCTGTGTGTGTGTCTGTCTGTGTGTGTCTCTGTCACACCATTGGGGGTTTGGGGAGAAATCCGGGAGTTGAGGGTAATGGCAACAGCTGTAATGGTGACAGTAATCGCGGCAACAATAATCCAATCGCATTTCGCTCACACGAAACCCACGGTCACAGTCGAACCCGGGTCCTCTCGCCTGTGAGGCGAGACCCCTGACCCCTGAGCCACATTAACTAACGCTGTTCTCTGTCTCTCTCCCACCCTCCAGGTTGGGCCTACAGAGGAGACAGGTGGGTGATCCACTTTGATCTCTCCTCCATTTCCGGGCAGGACAGCGTACAGTTTGCTGAGCTTCGGCTGCACTTGTCCCAAATCCCCGTCGGCACCAACGCAACCATCACCATCTATCACAGCCGCGGGAGAGAGTGCGCGGGGAACCAGAGCTGCCAGGATCGCTTCCTCCTGGGCTCCTTCACCGCTGACCCTTCCACCACCGAGTCCTCCTGGAAGGTCTTCAACGTGACTGGTCTCCTGGACGTGTGGACTGGCCTCGAGCCAATCGAGAACGCTCAGGTCTCGCGTCCCCATCGACACATCGAAGCCCGAGACCACGAGGCGGGTGAGGAGCATCTCAAGGTCATCAGAGAAAAACTGGCTTCGGTCAAAGCCAAGAGATCGGGCACCAACCCCACCACGCGCCCGTTTCTCCGAGCAATGGCCGTGGACCAGGTGATGATGGTGGTGTTCTGCAAGAGGAACAGCTCGGAGGGGCTGGGCGCCCCCACGCTGCTGCGGACGGTGGAGAGCTCCAAGTTCAGGACCTCGGGCAAGGGGAACGAGGACGCCAGCGGCAAGCGGCACAAGCGCAACAAGAAGGAGCGCTTGGCCGAGGGCAACAGCACCTCATCGCAGGCCGCGGGTCAGTCCCTGTGCCGGAGGATGGACATGGAGGTGAACTTTGACCACATCGGCTGGGGGGAGTGGATTATCTACCCCAAAACCTTCAACGCCTACCGATGTGGCGGCCTGTGCCCCTCTCCCGTGGATGAGGTCTTCATGCCCACCAACCATGCCTACATGCAGGTAGGTGAGAGATGTCTCCAGGTCGCTCCCTATGGCCGTGAGGGTTTCTTAGCAGAGCAATGCCTTGTAGTGTAGTGGTCAGAGCCCTCGTCTCGCAAGTCAGGGCAAAACGTTGGGCAAGTTTCCTTACTCCCCGCACACAAGGGCCAAAGGTTTTGCCCTGACCCGCCCGGGAATCGAAGCAAGCAGAGAACCGTCGTTAAACCAAAAGGCGCAGTCACTACGCTTTTACAGGAGAAACTCCGTGACCGACGTCCGGATGTTTTCACGTGAGAAGACATTATATCAAATGCAGGGATAACTCTTATCCCCGACACTTGAAATCCTGTGAAGTGCTTTGAGCTGTCTGATCATCAACAACAACAACACCGTTTATATAGCTTCCCTCAAGTGGGGTCGTGTCCGAGGGCTCTCGGGAGGACATCAATGTGCGTCTAAACAGGGTTTGTCTGTCCAAGGTGGACGTTTAAGATCCCACAGTGCTATTCAAAAAGAGAAGGGCACCTCTCTCTCTCTCTCTCTCGGTGTCCTGCCTGACAACCCCCCCTCCCCACCGCTCCCCCAGATAACATTCGGTCACTCACTCTCGATGGCTGTTTGCGAGATATGGCTCTGTGCGCAAATTGGCTGCCCGCAAAAATACACAGTCACCACACTGGATCCCGTGAGGCGCTTTGGGGGCGTGAACCGAAAGGCGCTGCAGCCGACTTTTAAGAATTATTGTTGGTTATTAATCGGGAGAAACCGTCCCAGATAAGTGACGAAACCACGGGTTAAAGTCTCTCTGTCATCAGACCGGATTGACAGCTGGTGACTGTGTTGTGTGCCAGTCACTTCACTCACCACTGTCGGTGAGGTGACTGTGACCAGTTAAGACTGTAGTGGCTGTTTGCCAATCCCCTCTGTGTCTGGGAGCATCGCTTTGTCACGCGTCTGCAGTACTGGAGCACGGTATCCCGAATACCCTGGAGTTCCCTGTGGCTCAGGGGGGTTAGAGCCCTCGCCTCGCCAAGCGAGCGAGAGGACCCGGGTTCGATTCCCGGGCGGGTCAGGTCAGGGCAAAGTTTTCTTACACCCCCCTCCCAACACACACACACACATACCTCTGTTCACCAGCAGTCAGTAGGATCGGTAGATGGCTTTTCCGGGGATAGTAATCCCTCCAAGGAAAAATTAAATAAATAATAATTTCTTTCAATATCTGGGGGGTGTGGGGGGGGAGATACAGTGTACAGTTTGGGGGACACATGTCGAGCGACTGGATGGACCAGCGAGTTCTTATGCCCTTAATTTGGACGTTGTATTATTAAGATGATTGTAATTATAACGACAACGTGCGTTTTACACTATCTTTCCTCCCCCAGAGTTTGCTGCAGTCCTTCCACCCGGAGCGGGTACCTTGCACGGCCTGTGTGCCGGTCAGGCTCAGCTCCCTCTCGATGCTTTACTACCGGGACTCGGAGGTGGTGTTGAGCCACCACAAAGACATGATCGTGGAGGAGTGTGGCTGTCGCTGAGGCCGGGCCGAGGGAGGGCGGCTGAACTGTGATCCCGGGGGGAAATCCAGTCCAGTCGCCTGAACATTTGACCTGAACCGGATTGGAGTGAGCGACGCTGTGAAAAGAGAGAGAGGGGGTGTGGGTGGGGGGGGGAGAAAGGGGTTGAGGCCACAACAGGACAGAATTGGCCTTCATTGTTTCGAGACACTCCGCCGTGGTTCTATCTCCTCTCACACTTATTTACAGCTCGGATTCTTGTGATGACACCACAGAGATCGGTGTTGTTCCCCTCTGATGTGTGTGGCGGTGGTGGAGGGGGGGGGGGCGCGGGAATGGGTGGGGAGGGGAAGGGGGTAAACTGACCACCAACATTAATTGTAAATTGTTTGATACGAGTAACTCAAATCCACTATATAAAATTTTATATTTTTATGTAAATAGAGAGAGAGAGAAAAAGAAGTAATTTATTGTTTAAGTGTGACCGCTGTGTTGCGTGTGGGTTTTTTTTTCCTTGGGCGACCGAGCATGTGTCTGTCTGACACACATGGAAACCCATCACTGTGCTGAAGAGTATTCGAACCAGACTTGAGAATTCCATGCCCCGCATCTGACGCCTGGAAATCCCAGAGATCCAATGAAAATAAAAGCACTTGATGTGGCCCCAAAACCTGTATCTGATCCTTTTTGTCTCTTCCGTTTACCCGGAGCTCAGGGGTTAGAGCCCTCGCCTCGCGAGCGAGAGGACCCGGGTTCGATTCCCGGGCGAAATGTTGGGCAAATTTCCTTACTCCGCGCACACACACACACTCGCACGCGTCTCTGTTTACCAGCGTCATTAGGAACCCGGTTGTTAGTCGATTGCTTTTCTGGGGGTAATAATCCCTTCAAAAACAATAATAATTGGTCACTCAATCCACGACTGTTTGTGGGGGACGCTGCTGTCCGCAACTGGTTGTCACGTTTTGCCCACAAACCGTAGTTATTCCACTTTGAGGTATATCCGGTGAAGCGCTGTGAGACGTCTCGAAGAAGGCGCTGGATCAAATGCGAGGATTATTATGTTAAGGATTCTTGTCGAGATAAAAACAACGTGTGAATAAACTGATGTCAGGAACTGGGGATAAAATCAGCCTCCGAGCCATGTCTCTCGATTCAGGAGAGAGAGAGAGTGAGAATTGGCCAATTATTTGCACAATCCCTTTTAAGCATTCACCTGCGATCGTCCCTTTATGGAACCACCGAGAGCATCAACTCTTAAACCACTGTTGATCCATATAAGCATTCGCACTTGAGTGTGATCCTTTGAAGATGACAATTACATTTGATCCCTCTAAAAGCACCACCTGCGCATCATTCCTTTAAGCCTCGATGATTGTGCTTTCCCCTCTCCCACCCCCACCCCCCGGCTCGTTGTCAGACTCCGTCACTGTCAAGCCCCCCTCCCAGGACACTAACCCATGTGAAAGGCGCTATATAATTCCCAGCAGTTGTTGTTGTTGATCACTTTAATCATACACCTCGAGTCTCATCCCTTGAAACCCACTTTGTTTGCCCGGCCGGGTGTCTGACACACACGGAAACCCGTCACTGTGACCGGCCGGGTGTCTGACACACACAGAAACCATCACCGTGGCTTAAGAGTCTCCAAACCCAACTGAGAATTCCCCACATCCCACCCCCACACCTGGAAATCCCAGAGAGAGATTGTCGGAATGGAATGTGCTCTCCCTCTCTCCCTGGAGGGACGCCCCCTCGCTTACCTAATTCGGGAGAGTATTAGGCGCAGAGCCAAGGCTTGAGGGGGAACCCTGAGTGTGCGTTGGGGTAACTGCTGGAGTCTAACCATCTAAACCCACACAGAGTTTGGCCATTGATGTCGCTGTCTGGCCGAGCTTTCCCACTGCTTGTCCAGCTCGGACCCCCCTCCCCGTCCCCCTCCCCAGGGCTTTGGCTGCGGGGTTAACAGGAGCTGAGGGGGTGGATTCTCTGCCCCCAGTGACTGGTCAGCCCTTCCTTTCACTGTAATACTGTGCGGAGGGCTGTTTGTCTGACTGTCATGGAGTCCCTTTAACTCAGTAGTTGCTACGAGTCGCAGCCCTGACCTGTCTCAGCGTTTGTCTTTGTCACTCGGGGAATTTCCTGTTGATCCCTGTGGTGAGAACTCAAATCAACATGTGCTATAGACAGCCCGACCCCCTGGGGGAGTGAGTTGGGGTGTGTGTGTGTGGGGGGGGGCAGAGAAAGGACACGACCTGTGTATTAACACCAGGGGACACGGTTTCACTGTCGGTCACTGAAAAGTGACCGAAAAGTCATTACAACGTCTGATAATAAGTCTTCAAGAAATAATGGTTTTTGTTTAGATAATGGGGTAGATATCATGACTTTTTGCTCACTCTGTATTTTTACAGTGCCTACAAAATCTCAACTATTCGAAGTGGAGTCCCGTATAGGATAACGGTTCGAGCCCTTCGCCTCGCGAGCGAGTGGACCCGGGTTCGATTCCCGGGCGGGTCAGGTCAGGGCGAAATGTTGGACAAGTTTCCTTACTCCACACACACACACACACACACACACACACGTCTCTGTTCACCAGCAGTCAGTAGGAACCCGGTTGTTAGTATTCGCAGATTACTTTCCTGGGGGTAATAATCCCTTCACTAAAAAATAATAATAATTTGGTCACTCAATCTACGATTGTTCGTGGGACGTCGCTGGGCCCAATTAGCTGCCGACAAAACACAGTCACTACCCTTCACAGCGTATCCTGTGAAGTGCTTTGAGACAGCTCAACTACGTGATAAGGCGCTGTATCAAACACAATGATTATTATGATCAGAGAGAGAGAGCAGCGTAAGTTTTATAAAGATGAGAGGACACAGCTGTCGGGACAAGTGGGAGATTTTCTCTCTAGTGTTGAGACGATTAAAGTGGGGTCTGATACAGGGGGTTTAAGACTATAAACGGATTAAGAGGCAGTTTCCACTTGTTGAAATATGATAAATAACTGATCTAATAGGGAGTTTAGGAGCAATTTCTTCTATACCCCGATCCTACACCCCTCTGCTTACCTCCCCCTCAGCAAAAACTTGCATTTATATACCGCCCCTGCACATGGGACAGAGTCTCTCACGTATACATTGTGTTTATTATTAAATACATCGATGCTTTCTGCTTCAAGACAGCTCCAACATTCTCACATCAATGTGTTTAACAGGAAACTTAATGTTTAAGTGAAGGGGAGGAGAATAGAGGGGTGGGAGAGGGGAATAGAGGGGTGTGGGAGAGGGGGATAGAGGGGTGTGGGAGAGGGGAATAGAGGGGTGTGGGAGAGGGGAATAGAGGAGTGTGGGAGAGGGGGATAGAGGGGTGTGGGAGAGGGGGATAGAGGGGTGTGGGAGAGGGGAATCGAGGAGTGTGGGAGAGGGGAATCGAGGGGTGTGGGAGAGGGGAATCGAGGGGTGTGGGAGAGGGGGATCGAGTGGTGTGGGAGAGGGGAATAGAGGGGTGTAGGAGAGAGGGATCGAGGGGTGTGGGAGAGGGGAATGGGGGTGGTGGGAGACGGGGATAGAGGGGTGTGGGAGAGAAATAGAGGGGTGTGGGAGAGGGGATTAGAGGGTTGGGAGAGGGGAACAGAGGAGGACTGGTATGGAGCATAAACACCGGCATGGATAGTCATGTACTATGACCTACATTTTTTGCCCATTTCCTGTGCAAATGAGAGTGGGGGCAGGGGGAGGAGGTGGGGGCGGAGGGGAGGGGAGGGGGTGTTGGCGGGTGGGGGGGGAAATCAACTCCTAGGTGAAAAAGTGAAGCCTTTTTTTAAAAAAAGAGAAATTAGAACCGTCTCCCCACAGTGAGCGTAGCGTGTGTTTACTGCGGAGGCAGGAAGCCTGGCTCAGCCCCCGCCAGCCCCCACCAGCCCAGCAGCACTGAGCAGCCACCTGTTTGTTTAGCCAGACGATGGGAGATTAGTGAATCCACATCCCCTCCCTGGGGGGAGCGAGGTGAGAGGGGGGGTGAGAGGGGGGGGGGGGGGAGGGACACCTATCAGAGATTCTCACTGCATCTGTTTCTCTTACCAGATCTGTTAACAACACGTCCGTCAGGCGGACAGAAGGACGGATGACCCACATCTGTCCAGCCGTTTTCCTGCTCTGGTCTCAATCCCACTCTCGGCACTCCACGCGGAGCAAAGATTCTGGACGCGCGGGTCGGAATATTCTCCTGGCGTTGGAATACAGCGCCTCATCACCTCGTTGAGGGGCCTCAGGATTGACTGTTAAATGCAGTGACTTGTGTGTTTTGTGGGTGAAACTCGGCAGTCAGTTTGCGAGCAGCAGCGTCCCCACAAACACAAACAGTCGTGGGAGTGAGGGACCAGTTTTATTTGGGGCCAGGACACCGGGGGGGGGGGGGGGGGAGAGAGAGAGAGACTCCTTTCTCTTTTCGAACAGTCGCTACAGGCTCTTTAACGTCCACCTGATCAGGCAGACGGGAGCTCAGTTTAACGTCTCGTCCGAAGGATGGCGTCTCCGACAATGCAACACCCTCCCCCCCCCCCCCCCCCCCCCATCCCAGCATTGGAGCTTCAGCTTAGACTGTGTGATTCCATGTCGCGACGTGGGGCTCGAACCCACAACCCCCTGAATCAGAGGCGAGAACGCTACCACTGCGTGTAAAATATATATATATTACAAAATATAACATGAAATCATACAGAACAGGACTGAAGACGCCCACGCAGCCTATTGTGTTGTTAAGTCGATTGGTGGATCGCTTTCCGGGGGTAATAACCCTCCCCCCGTTTGGTGATGCAACCCACGACTGTTTGTGGGGACGCTGCTGTGCGCAATCGGCTGCCGTGTTTCGCCCACAAAATATACAGTCACTACACTTTACAGTGTATCCTGTGAAGCGCTTTGGGACGCCTTGAAGACGTGATAAGGCGCCGTATCAAATGCCAGGGTTATGATTATTATTATTATGTTAAAGCCCGTGATCAGGTCAGCCATCAACCTGCTTTGTTCCAGCAAAAAACAGTCGAGGTTCCTCCAAGTCTCAGCTCATAGGCCAAACCACTCAACCCCGGTATCTTCCTCGTCCCGACAGAACGACATCCCTCCTGCAGTTAAATCACCCGATTATCCAGCAACAACTCGGGACAAAAGTGAGAGAAGAGATGAAGGGTGTTTGGCACAGCATGAATTGCTTCAGATGTGTGAGTCCCAGATCCCGGCTTAACACAGTAACAGTTATTTACTCTGAATATGGTCTGAGTGGGGCAGACTGTTTTTCTTTGAGGTATGGGCTGGGTTACTGGCTCCTGCGGGAACCAGACAGGCATTTGCTTATTCATTGTTGTTGTAAGATGTGGATTGCAGCTAACGTCCCTCACTCAGCCTGACACAGCAGGTCTGCCTGTCGCTGGCGTGGCTGGGACTCACCGTGATTGATCTCTCCCCAGCGTGCTGCTTACATCAACCCTGCTTCACCTCCCACCCCAGCTCCCTCGCTCTTCCCAGGCTCCGCCGCTTTTAACCGCTCCGAGACGCTACCCTGCCAAGCTATCGTGGGTTGTCGCAGCGCTGGTGGGGTGGGGGGGAGAGAGAGAGAGAGAGGGGAGGTGGGGAGACGCATTGTCAGAAACTCCATCCTCAACGGATGAGAACATTAAGCCAAACAGAGCAGTTCTTTGGGGTTGGGAGAAACTCTCAGTTCTTTTTGTAGAAAAATTGATGTTATTTTTGTGGGTGACAATCGGGGTGGGTGGTGGGGGGGGGGTGGGCAGCAGGTACGTGGGGTCTCCTTGGGGCTGAACAACCGGGTTTCTTCTTACTGCCGGGTAAACAGAGGCGCGTGTGCGGAGTAAGGAAATTCGCCTAAGGTTCTGCCCTTCCCGCTTGCGAGGTGAGCGCTCTAACCCCTACACTACGGGACTCGACGACCTCTTGCCCGTGTGGAGCGCCCACCGCGCTGGGCTGCGTCTCGAAGCGCTCACAAAAGCACCAGCTCACGCGGACACGAGACTTGCGGCAAGCTCACGTTAAGAGAATTTGACTTTATTTGTTCTGTTCACTCCCCCCCCCCCCCCCACCACTCTCCTCCTCTGACACGCCAGCCTTCAGAGCCGACGATAAAATGATACAAATTTGAAGCCGGATTAAAAGCGGATCATTAAACACCCCCCCACCCCACCCCCCGCCACCAAAGAGACGCTCGTCTTCCAAGGCGCGGCGAGAACCGGCCGGACCTGGACCGCGCTGGGTCCCGTGGTAACCGCAGGCCGGGCCATTCTCTCCTCGGATGCATTCAAGAATTCCGTGGGTTTCCATTCGTGGCCGGAAACTTTGTTGTGGTGGTGGTGGTTGTTGTTGTCGTCGTTTTGTGAGCGAACGGCTTGGGAGACGTCGCGGGGGCTGGTGTGGAAGCCGGAGAGAGACACGCGGAGCCAACCTTCCGCCTCTCCATCAGGCCAGAGCCTTAAATGTCCATCTCAAACTGAGCGTCTTCTGTTAAACGAGAGAACGTCATCCAGTGAGGCCTCCGACCATAGCACGATGACACCTCGGCCACACACAATCTCAGGCCTCGCAGCCTCTCTCTCTCACACACACACACACACTCATTCCCCCCCCCCCACACACAAACACTCATACCCCCCCGACACACACACACAGATACACACACTCATGTGTGCGCTCACACACACTCTTTCCCACACACACAAATCACGTGATCAGCCACGAGGAAAAGACTCCTGTGGGTGAGTGGGAATGATTTCAAGTGACCTCTTACCCCCCCCACACACAACCACCACCCCCACCCCCTCCACCACCCCGAGTCTCAGTCTCTCTCTGTTACTCACACTCTCTCTCCCTCTCCAACTCCCCCTCTCACACACGTTCTCTCACATTTCCCCCACACCCCCCTCTCTCCATCACTCACGCTCACTTGACAACACAGCGAACAACACTCCAGAGACAGGAGTAGCTGAGCTGGCAGCGGGATCGCGAGGGCGGTGGTGGAGGGGTTGGGGGTGTGTGTGTGTGTGGGGGGGGTAAGAGGTCACTTGAAATCATTCCCACTCACCCACAGGAGTCTTTTCCTCGTGGCTGATCACGTGATTTGTGGCTGGCTTGACCTTGTCTATGCAGGGGCTGGTCACCCCGGGAATTTTGGGAAGGTCTCGGGGCGGAGTCCTGGCCACAGGGGAGTTGCGACACTCCATGAGGAATTTTCGGTCATAAATAATGCGAGTCCCTGGAAAAGACAAACATTACAGGTTACAATAGATTTTGGGGGACACGGGGGGGGGGGGGGACACATGAGGAAATCCGTCACGGTGATTCAAGATTTTATTTGGAGTTGAGGTACAGATCAGCCATAATTTAATAGAATGGAAGAACAGACTCGAGGGGCTGAATGGCCTCTTCCTGTTCCTATATTCCAGCCTGGAACCTCTGGAACACTCTCCCTCAATCCCTCTGCCTTGCTCCACGCTTCCCCATCCTTAGGTCGAGCCTGAAGACCTCCGTTTTGACCGTGCCGACGGTCACCTCCCCCCTCCCCAGCATCGTGCTCCGCCACTGTCAAGTCCTGTAGCTCAGTGGTTAGAGCACTCGCTTTGCAAGTGAGAGACCGGAGTTCATTTCCAGGCAGAGGGCGAAACCTCAGGCAAGTTTCCTTACTCCACACAGAGCCTAATAATAATCCCTCCAAAACCAAAAACAATAATAAATTGGTCATTTTCAATCCACGACTGTTTGTGGGGACATTGCTGTGGGCAATTGGCTGCCGCGTTCGCCCACAAATATACAGTCAATTCACTTTACAGTGTGTTCTGTGAAGCGCTTTGGGACGTCCTCCCGATGTGAAAAGCGCTATATCAAATGCAAGGATTATTATTATTATTATTATTTACACAGTACACAATCACTACACTTTATGGCACACCCTGTGAAGCGCTTTGAGACGGATTCCCCCAACGTGAAAGAAGATGCTGTATCAAGGATTTTTATTCTCAATAGACACCTAGAGACGTGTGCAAGTGAGCAAAGCTCCCGAGGTTACCAACAACCTTATCCACAGCCGGAGATAATATGAAACCTCAACACGATCAAACTTCGAAGTGCCGATACCCAGGTTCAAGGATAAAGCAAAGCTATTCAGCTATTCTTCTTCTGAGTTACCTCGCCACACAGACAACATCAGAACAGCCTCAATTTGCACCTCGTATGCACAGTGATCAGAAGCGTTCACATGTCACACACAAAGCACAAAGCCCCTTTGTCCGGCTCCAGATCGAGTGTGAACTTCATATGATCACTCGATCGGAGGTGTCGATGAAACCAGACAATTTCAGCTCTCACGGACTTTGCTAACAAAGTCAAAGAATAAAGCGTATCAAAGAAAAAGTGCCTGTAAAATATGCATTGCAATAAACACTTTCTGATGTACAACAATAGCTGCTCACGCCATCAGCAGCTGCTCCGGGCCCTTTCTCCTGTCTGGGCCGTTGGTTCTGCTCGACAGGCAACGTTATCAGTTCGGTTTTAGCTGATTAGATTCCTGCAGTTACTTCAGCGCACACTCTGGGGTCCCCCCACCCCCCCAAGGCTTGGCTCTTGCCAACCCGAGCCTAATACTTTCCGGAATTAGGTAAGCCTCGAGATGTCTCACTGACGCGATGAGGCGCTAGATCCGATCAAGGATTGTTAATATTATTGTTAAGCAACAACAACAACAACAAGATTTCATTTATAGAGCGCCTTTCACGTCGGGAGGACGTCCCAAGGCGCTGAACAGTTGGGTCAGGGCCCGAGCAGTGGGGGGAAATGGTCAGGGGGAGGGAAGGGAGGGAGCGAGCGGGGGGGGGGGGGGAATAGTGAGGGGAGGGAAGAGAGGGAGCGAGGAGTGGGGAGATGGTCAGGGTGAGGGGAGGGAAGGGAGGTAGCGAGGAGGGGGTAGAGAGTCGAGAGGGGAGCTGAAGGCACGGTCGAAGAGAAAGGTCTAGAGACCGGCCTTGAGATCAGGTTGCATCCCGCCAGGGAGAGCGCGCGCATTCCAGTCCAACAATCTATCTCTGGGATCTCCATGTGTAGGTGGGATGCCTGGAATTCTCAGTCTGGTTTGGAGACTTAAGTAAGGTGATGGGTTTCCGCGCGCGTGTGACTGAACCCCCCCTCCCACCAATGGATGAAATAACTTTCTCCAGTTGAATGTCGACGAGATAGAGACTCTCCTGCTTGGCTCCCGTCAGTGTCTCCTCAGCTCAGGAGGTGACAGCATCAATCTACCTCGATGTATTCTCCACCTCATGGAGCCAGTGCGGGAATCTCTGTGTCTTGTTCCGACTCTCAGCTGAGACCCTTATCCAAGTTTTCATCAGGTCCAGGCTGGACTACACCAGCGTTCGTTCCCCTCCACAGGCTGCAAACCATCTGCATCGAACTCTGCAGCTCGAGCATCACAGGATCCTCGATGTTCACTCAAAGAACAAAGTGACGCAAGAATCCTATCACAGCCGACAACTCTCTGGTCTGAATTGCGTTTGCTACGTAGAACACGTGGTCTCCCGTTGCGCTGGCAGCAAGCAAACGAATAGCCCATCCCTCCAAATCTACTGGAAAACACTGATACCGGAGACAGGAGGCATTCCCACAAATTAACGGCAAGTTCCAGCAGCATATGGACCGGGTGGGTTGGATCTACCGCCACCACCACAACAACAAACTACATTTGGATGGTTCCTTTCACGTTGGGAGGGTGTAACATGGCCCAATGTACTATAATGGCGCAGAATCGCTCATGGGAAAGAAAAACAACCATCTCACGTTTCAGCGCCTTGGGACGTCCTACTGATGCGAAAGGAGGTACACAAATGTAATTTGTTGCTGTTGTTGTTGTTGTTGATGATCGATGTATTTAGGGCCATCAAGTGAATGCACTGATCACCAGTGTTTAGCTTGAGAACAACGGCCGTTAGTTGCTCAACAACAAGCTGCCACGAGGCATTGTGTCACTTGAATGCATTGCTGTCAGTTTGGCTTAGTTTATTCGCATTATTATAATATTAATATAACAATAAAATATGATATTATTGTCGTTGGATATGTCTTGCTCCCAATGAAATAATATTATGTTAATATATATTATTCTTTTGAGACATCCAATGCAATTATTATTTCTTAAAATATGGATTCTATGTTATCGTAATATTAATACACACAATTAATATATAGTACTAAATAATATTAGGTTAATGATATATAATGTGTGGGACATGCCTTGCAACCATTGCAATAATATTGTATCATAATATTAATATTGTGGAATGACTTGCAGCCAGTGCAATTAATATTTATTAAATACTGACATTCTACTATCATAGTAAGATAATAATATTAATATAATAATATATAATTGTTGTTGTTTGGGACATGCATTGCAGTCAATGAAATAACACTGCGTGAGCTGCAGTGAGAGCCAATACAACATTATATTACTGTCGCGTTTCTGCCAATGCAATATTATATTACTGCATTATCATTATATTATCATTTATTATTGCTGTGTGTCAGGTCACCCGGCCCTACCGTGTGAGCTTCATATTATTGTATATTATTATTGTGATCACTGTTGTGTGGGACACCGGCCTGTCCTGCTGTGTGAGCTGCAGTGAGAACCAATGCAATAATATATGACTGCATTATTACATTATTCATAATAATTATTATTATTATGTCAGGTCAGTCCTGTTGTTGTGAGCTTCAGTGAGAACCAATACAATAGCATAGCATTATAATACTCTAGAATTATTGATTATTATCATTGCTGTATGTCAGGCCAGTCATGTCTGGTGAACCATTGCAGTATTATATTACTTTATATATTATTATTAATTATTATTATTCCTGTATGTCAGGCCAGGCTTGCTTTGTGGGCTGCAGTGAGAGCCAATGCAATATTATATTACTGTATTATTAGCAATAATATTGATTAGTATAGTATTAAGTATTATTATTGTTGTTGTGTGTCAGGCCTGACAGCCCTGTTGAGTGTGTGAGAGACAGACAGAGCCAGTGTAGTATTATATTACTGTAGTAATAATATTACTAATTATTATTAACTATTATTACTGCTGTGTGCGTGTGGGTGTGTGTGAGGCGAGAGAGAGACAGACAGACAGCGCCTGTTGTGTGAGCTACAGTCAGAGCCAGTGCAGCATTACATTACTGTAGTAATAATATTACTAATTATTATTAAGTATTATTACTGCTGTGTGTGTGTGTGTGTGTGTGTGAGCAGAGAGACAGACAGACAGACACAGACAGACAGCGCCTGTTGTGTGAGCTGCGGCGAGAGCCAGTGCAGCATTACATTACTGTATCAGTAGCAGTAATAATCTTAGTAATAATACTGCTGTGTGTGTGTGTGTGTGTGTGTGTGTGTCAGGGCCTGACAGCCGCTGTGTGTGTGTGTGTGAGGAGGGAGACAGACAGACAGAGCCTGTTACCCGGGGCCGCGCTCACCTACCTCCCGGGGTGGTGCTGAAGAGGGTGCCGCCGGGGGTGGTGCAGTAATCGTGAGGCAGTTGGCCCGAGTCGCTGACGATCACCCTGCGGGTGGGGATGGCTCGGCTCTCGGTTTTCTGCGCTGGGCCCGACATCCTCGGGGTAGCGTGACGGGCCGAGCGGGGCCTCGGGGCGCTCTCTCCCGGCCTCTCCTCTCACGCGCGCACCGCACGGCTTCTTTCACTCACTCCCTCCCTCCCTCACTCACTCAGCTCGGCCGCCCTCTCCTCTCCTCTCCTCGCCTCCCCTCCCCTCGCCCGGCCCCGGCCCAACCCCCCGCCCGCCAGCGACAGCCACACCGCACACCACGCGACACGACACACGACGCCTCACGGAAAGAGCCGAGCGGCCTCTCGCAGCGGACAACATCCACCCGCCCCGAGCCCTCGCTTTCCCGCCCACTCCACCACCCGCTTCGGCGATTCCGACGGAAAGAGCCGAACGCCGCTCGGCTCCGGGCTGGGGAGGCGGGGCGGAGACGACCCCCAACACGTCATCTTCGGCAAACACCGAGCGCGCGTTCGGCCCCGGCGGGGACTTCCAACGGCGGCGCCACGGAAAGTACCGAGTGCCGCTCGGCTGGCTCCGGCGCGGACTTCCAATGACGTCATCTTCGGCGGCGCCACGGAAAGGACCGAGTGCCGCTCGGCTCCGGCGGCGCCTTTCGCCTACGTCATCTTCGGCAACCTGACGGAAAGTGCCGAGTGCTTTCGGCCCCGGGGAGGGGGGGGGGGGGAGCCAACGCTTTACTATCAGTGTAGCACTCGCCTCGCAAGCGAGAGGACCCGGGTTCGATTCCAAGCCCGGCAGCGTGAAAACTTATGCAAGTTTTCTTACTCCACAAGTCTCTCAATTGACGTATTTGCCGGGGGCAATAACCCCCCCCACCCCAAAAAAAAATAGTAGTAATAATAATATAAATAATAGTATTATTATAATTTAGTCGGCCAATCCACGGCTGTTTGCGGACACGCTGCCGTGTGCAATTGGCTGCCGTGTTTCGCCCACCAAGTACACAGTCAATTCACTTCACGGTATATTCTGGGAAGCGCTTTGAGACGTCTCGACGACGTGATCAGGGGCTACATCAAATGCAAGGATTATTATTATTATTATTATTATCATTCACAAAGAGAAGGGAGTTTCTCTCTCTCTCTCTCACTCCCCTGCTGTCCTGGCCAACAATCCTACAGATCAATTGGCCACTCACGTCACGGCTGATGGTGCGAATTGCTGAGCGCACAAATTGGCCTGCCGCGTTCACAAAATATAGTCGCTACGCTCTACAGTTTATCAACCACTGCGACAAAATTATCCGACGATAAATGCGGGGATCGTTGCTTATCGAAGTGACAGAGAAGTAAAGAGCAAAATTAATATGGGTGGACGTTTCAACGCTTCGGGGGGGGGGGGGGGGGGGTGTAGTGGAGTCCTGTAGCTCAGTGGTTAGAGCACTCGCTTTGCAAGTGAGAGACCGGAGTTCAATTCCAGGCAGAGGGCGAAACCTTGGGCAAGTTTCCTTACTCCACACAGAGCCTAATAATAATCCCTCCAAAACAAAAAAAACAATAATAAATTGGTCATTTTCAATCTACGACTGTTTGTGGGACATTGCTGTGCGCAATTGGCCGCCGCGTTTGCCCACAAATATACAGTCAATTCACTTTACAGTCTATTCTGTGAAGCGCTTTGGGATGTCCTCCCGACGTGAAAAGTGCTATATCAAATGCAAGGATTATTATATATTATTATTATAGTGGCTGAAAACGCCAGTCGCGAGAATGCTGGAACCACCCACGGGGGTGACCATCCCACTTCAAAGGTTTCGCACTTACATGACGGAGGTTTGTGCACTGAGCCGGGCAGATGGGGCGTTAATTGCTTCCCGAATGATAGGCTTTAAACTGAACATTTAAACTGCTACGCGGGGACTGTTGCAAAACACATAAGGTTTTGGAGTGCTTTTCTCCTTCCAAGTCCCACGGTAACATTTGATGTTATGTTTACTCTGCCACGGGTAGCCTCGTCTGGGGTTGATGAGGAGAGAGGTACGTTGTAAGGGAAGGAGATTTCCACCTCCACTACTCCTCCTCGCCAGTCTTTCCAGCTCCACTACCCGCAAACTGCAACCGATTTCAGAACTCCGCCGCTGATATTCTCGCGCCCGTTAAACTCCACAGCCCTCATCCCATCAGTCCTCGCCAGGCTCCACTGGCTCCCCATCACCGAACTGCTTCACAATTGCTCCAGGTGAACCGACGTGGACAGCTTTCAGATACAAGAGGGCAGAAATCTGCCTGCAATTATTTTGCACTCCATTAGGCAGCGCCATTTACTCAACGTGACCAAACTTGAGATGCCAAATTTCCATGGAAAATAATAATGCGGGTGTTTGCGTCCGATCACATCATTGAATTTCTTGAAGCACTTCACAGGAATTACTGTCGTACAACATTATCAATCATCCTTGCATTTGAGATAGTGTCTCACAGCGCTTCGCAGAATGTATTGTAAAGTGTAGTGACTGTGTATTTTGTGGGCGAAACGCGGCAGCCCATTGCGCACAGCAGCGTCCCCACAAACAGCCGTGGGTTGAGTGACCAAATGATAATTTTTAAAGATGTTGGGAGGGAATATTGGAGTAAATAGGAACCCGGTTGTAAGTCGATTGGCAGATAAAGCAATCCGCCAATCATCTAACGACCTCGTTCCTACTTCCTGCAGGTAAACAGGTGTGTGTGTGGAGTAAGGAAAGTTGGCTAAGGTTTCACCCCAACTGGGAATTGGACCCGGATCCTCTCTCCTACGAGGCGAGCGTGCTAACCACTCTGCTACGGATTAGAAGAAAATGAATACAAAAGGATTTATTTTTAACCTTTAATACGTGTACATTACGCATGCCCCATTGCCCCATTTCTGTTTCCTTCTCCCATAACATAACAGCCAACATCAAGGTACAAAAATAGTGTTTTTTTTTTTGCAGTGAAAATATCAAACAGCAATTTTTTTCAAGACAACAAAAAAAAAGACATGAATTAAACCAATGACCACCTCACAGGTATCTTACATTCAAATACAGGTATAAATTTGTGTTAAACAGAACTCAGATAGTACAAGTATCCAGCCCCTTCGCTCTTTAAATATCTTCGAATAATAATCCTTGCATTTGATATAGTCACGTCATTGAGGCGTCTCATGGTTGTTAGTTGATTGGCAGATCGCTCTTCCAGGGGTAATAATCCCCTGAAAAAAATGTGGTCAATCAATCCACGACTGTGGGTCACCGCTGTGCACAATTGGCAACGTTTAACCCACAATCGTCAATTCACTTCACAGTATATTCTGTAAAGCGTTTTGAGACGTCTCAAAGAAGTGCGATGTCCAATGCAAGTATTATTATTATTATTATTAAATGCCTTGGCACCAATGTACCTCAATTTTCAGAGTTTAGTGTTGAACAGCCGCAATGATGATCTGTCCTTGTGTTCTTTTGACACATTGGGATGTGAATGGCAGCTCGATTGTGTTTAGTTTCTGGTGCACTGTCTCTCACACGAGGCTCCCCCAGGGAGAAGCCAACTCCATTTAGCTGATAATACTGAGGATATTTGAAAGCATTTCTGGCACATCGTGCTCTCACTGCACGGAAGTTATCTCATGCTGCACAGAACGTAACACAGAAACCGTTTCTATGGTGTCTCCATCCCATCGACAACTCTGCCTCATCCCCTCTGTTATCGCTGCCTATCTCCTCCATTAACACTGCCTCCTCCCTTTGTTAATACACTGTCTATCCCCACTGTTCGCATGCCCTCCATCCCCTCCATTAACACTACTTAACCCCTCGCTTCAACTGCATTTCATCCCTTCCATTGACACCGCCTCTATCACCTCCATTAACACTGCCTCATCCCCACTGTTCACATGCTCTCCTTCCCCTCCATTCACACTGTCTCAGCCCTCTGTTAATACTGCCTCCGAATGTCCCTTCCAGTAACACTGTCTCATCCCCTTTCAACCGAGTTGTTCAGATCTGGAATGCACTGCCTGAAAGAGTGGTGGAAGCGGATTCCATTAATTAATTTGGACAGCTCCTTTCAAAGAGCCAGCACGGGCACGATGCCCTGAATGGCCTCCTTCTGTGCTGTATAATTATGATTACACTGCCTCCACCCTCTCTGTTAACACTGCCACTCATCCCTTCCATGAACATTGCCTCAATCCCCCTTGGAGATTGGCTCGTATGAGGCTATCCTTTCGCCTATCTGATCTCTTTTAACACTTGCCTCCATCGACATATCTTCATTCCTTCCACAAATTGCCAGGACAAAGTGGTAGGGAGGGAAAGAAAAGGGAAAGAGAGTGTAGAATAATGACAACAATTTGGCGGGGTAATTTACCATCCTCATATGCAAATTAAGGATTGCAAGTGGACGTGTCCCCTCTTCGGCAACTGAGGGAAGGATTCTGACCATAAAAAGGCCCCATTTGCATCAAGTAATTGGTACAATACAATTACCATTGGGTACCCTAATTCGGGGAGGGGCTCAATAACCAGAAAAGAACAAGCGCCATGTACTCTTAGTCGCTTTTACATGATAACATCTGAAAGGTACGAGCTTGAGGTACAAACCCTCTGAGTCAAGAGTTGGTTCAGTGAACATATATTAACCTCATATTTAATAGGCTGCTGTTAAAGTTGATTAATTATTTGTGTAATTCAATGCTATTTGTTGAAATCACTTGAGAACTATTTCCGAGGAGTTTTGGATTCTGAACAAACCACAATAAAGTTTTCTTAACCGTGTCTCACTCAAGCTCTGTTAATTCTCGATATAAGGAGGGAATACACAAACAGGTTCAGCCTCGGTCACAGAGGTGTCCGAAAATAAATCTCTGGTTGACTTGTTTTATTTTAAATAGCAATTAGTAGTATCTGTCGATGTGGAACAACTCATTAGTCAAGTTACACCTAGTTATAGGGACTTGCATATATTAGTGAGGATTGATTACAGAGGCCACCCAGTACACTCCACAAGGGGGGGAACAAACCATATCGCGGAGTTACAAATTAAGGGTGTAGAACCATCTCACCCATTACCAATGCCCTTAACGTTACCCAAACAATGACCTGAATCACTTGACCTGTTTGAGTAATCAGGCCACCTCACTAAGTAGATTACTTTTGCCCAGTCACTTGAGTGACCTGATTAGTGAGGTTCTACTGTATACTGTATATTATTAATGTGATAAGGCGCTACATCAAATGTGTGTATTATTACATTCCACATTTAACTCCTGTAGCTCAGCGGTTACGCCAATCGACTAAAAACCGGGTTCCTACTTACTACTCGGTAAACAGGGGTGTGGAGTAAGGAAACTTACCTAAGATTTCGCCCAAGAATCGAACCCGATCCTGTTGCTTAAAGGCGAGTGTTCTAACCAATGTCCTGCACTCACTATTTAATGAGGATAAATGCACCCATACAACTTAAAACCATCAGCCGATGCCATTCAATGGCAGATCATCATTACTGCAGCTGGACTGATCAATTCAACATGAACTGCATTGATTATTTCACTGCATCCGACGGCAATGCAACCACACATTAGACACACGCTCCATCCAAGACCAGATCGATTTGATAACTTTACCCAAGTGCTGCTCTTAGCATTGAACACTAGCTTAGTCCATCTCAAATGGAGCAGCAATCTACCACCCACAACCAAAAATAAAATTCACAATATTTTTAGCGCAAGCGGAGAAGCATTTATGTTTCTGTACATCTTTTTTCAACATACCGAGCCCTTCAAAAACACATACTGTACACATAACATTACTGTCCTTCTTCCACTACTTGTCGCATCATACCAGCCCTCGCCAGGTTCCACTGGCTCCCTAACAACGAATGGGTCGATTTCAAGATCCTCACACTCGTCTTCAAATCCCTTCATGCCCTGGCACCTCCCTACCTCTCCGACCTGTTTACTCCCCAACCTGCGACCTCCGTTCGACTGGCTCCGGCTTCCTGTTTGTTCTTCATGCTCTCTATTCCATCATCGGCGGCCGTGCTTTCAGCCATTACGCCCGCTACAGAACTGTGGAAGGGGACCTGGTCAGAATCTCGTGTGGAGGTGGATGACAGCCTGATCAAGATAAAACTCGGTGAGTGGATTTGCTGTGGCTCAACCCGCCTGCAGCCCACGTTCAACCTGAAGATGACGACAACGTTCAGGTAGGGCAGGCAGAGTGGGACAAGAAACTGGATGAGTATGCCTGCCCACCGGGATATATGAGTGACAACAAGTAGCGTAAGTGTAACCTGGGCATGTGTACGGACTGCACGGTCCAGCTCGGCCTGCAGGTCAAGCTGCAGCTCTGTAAGACCCAGAACAAAGGCTGGGGTATCTATCTGTTGTCTGGACGGCATCGCCAAGGGTACGTGTGTGTGTGTATATACGCAGTTAAAATACCAATGGACAAGTTTGTGGACAAGGAGGGTCTGGAGATTGGGGGATGAGTACTTTTGCCAACTTGGACATCGAGAGCGTTGGGGAAGTACAAGAAGGGGTACGAGAGAGAAGCCTCCAACAGCAGTGAGGTGGACCTGAAGGAAGAGAACGAGGAGCACAGTGACTCTACATTGCCAGCTCTGTGCGGGATAGTTACGTGACATGGACCCGGGAGCAGAAGGAGAACGGATCAAAGGCAGCCTCCAGCAATGCTGGGATGACCAGATGGACAGACAAGTCAGGAACACATCTCCTCCTCCAGCGGCTGTAAGCTCCCCTTTAACGAGGAGACAGCCAAGAACGAGGTTGCCTCTTGGCTGAGCGTCTTGGAAGACACCAATCTTCCTTCCGCGTGATGGACTCCAGTGACCACAAGGTCCTCACGGAAAAACCAACCACCGAGGGAGAGAGCGAACCGGGGCAGGAGGAGCCACTGAAACCTTACTCCTCCTCCAAGCACAAGGTGGACAAGAAGGAACCAAAGTCTGAGAGGCCTGAAGCTACCGTTCACCGCAATATATCGTTACTGTTCGACAGCACCTCGAGGAACTTTAGCTACAACCTCAGACTAGTGCCTATTATTGAGGGCATCAGGAATCCTGTCAGCAAGATCACCCTCCCCCATGCCAGGAGGAACTCTGTCCTCACCCTCCCTAAAGACGAGGTAATGATGGTATCCAGCAGCTCAGACAGTGAAATAGACACAGACATCCAGACTAGTGGCAGTCGCAAACAGCCCACACAGGGCTCCAGGGTGACCGCTGGCAGCAACGAGGGCCTGAAGCAGGTTGCTATTAAATCCACGCAAAGCTTTTTTTCTGAAACCTACACATGGGATCGCAGTGAAAGCCAGCAATATGGAGGAAGGAGAGGCTGCTGCCTTTTGCAAAAGCACCAGACAATGGTTCTTAGCGACTAGCATCGTTCTGTGTCTTGCTTGAGCTTACAATCGATTGTACACAGGCTTTATTTAGGAACCGATAGTGACAAGGGTCAAATGTTAAAATATCCTTCAAACTGGATTACATTCCACTTAATAGCATTCCACATTAAGCGCTCTGGGACGCTACCCTGAGTGAGGGGCACTATATAAATGCAAGTAGTTGTTGTTGTTACTAATAAACATCAGAATGATACACCTGTCATTTCTGAACTGTTAAATCTCATTTCTGAAATCCAGAACAGCGCAAACTGAAGCAAACAAATTAATCTTTTGTGCAAAAATAAATCCCCAGTATTCTTGAGTTGCCGCGTGGTTCAGGTTGCAAAAAAATCTATACTCAGAAGCTGAAGAAAATGGTTGCATTGCTTCCCCTAAGGACCTTCTTGCAAGGCTGAAGCTCTGCAGAAATCATCGCGGCTGTCCCAAAACTATCCTGATTTAGTCCTTCAAGACTATCAGTGGTATTGTCCTTGTGATAATTCCATCAAACCCAGTCCACACTGGCTTGCTGGAATCCATATCATTTTCACTACACCGTTTTGGTCATAGGGACATAAGAATTGCTAGACGAAAGAAGACCAAGGTCCATCCAGTTCATCTTCCACCATCCTGGCAGTCGCATGCACATTTCATGTCCTAAACTATATCTTGGTGATTTCACAAGATGAGAGAAAGAGAGGCACTGTAACCCAGATCTGATTGTCGGCAAGTGTTGATTGTGAAGAAGCTGTGATACGGGCACTTAAGTGGGTGGCTTGAAGGTGCCACATCCCCCCCACTGACTGGAGTGAGTTTGTGACAATTTTATTTTCGTTGACCGTTGGTCCTTTTGAAACGTACTGGCTTGTTCCCTCAGACCTTCTGAACAGGGAAATGGAATCTGACTTCAGGGAGCAATGACCTCTGACGGGATAAACTGAGGCACAAGTGCGTGTCTGAGTTTGCTAGAGAGACAACAGCAGGACACTAATGCAACACCACCATATTTACTGCCTTGGAGAAAGCCAACATCTAGTTTATAAATAACCTGGCCCCACGATTGATTTTTTTGCCTCCTTTTGTTGCAGTGATATCACTGAGTGAGCAGCGCACAGAGAAAAAACAATCAGCTGTTCCTGGATTCCATCCAAAGTAAAGTGATCCTGAATATCGTGTCTGGATCTGTAAACCTCTGCCTTTGTTGCTGTCTCACTCACACACCCCGCGAAACAGCATTCATTGAAGGAGGCTGAAATGAACCCCTTGAAGTAACGATACACCCTGCATACTGTCTCCTCCGGGGCCCCTTTGTACCATTGCCACAAAGGAGAATTTCAGGCACAGGCAGCTGGGAAACCTGTGATTTATTCAGATCAAATATCACCATTTGAAAATCAAACCCTGCAAAAATAAAGGGATTCACATCTCCCAGAGCCCAAGTCCTCTCCTCAAGCTCTTTGTTTGGTCCACTGTGTCTGTTTGGACCATGCTGTTAAGTACTTGCTTGAGTATTGGCGCCATGCTGCCTCTGCTCGGTTGGCTCTGGCCTCCTGTTTGTCCCTCGTCCCCTCCGCTCCACCATCGGCGCCTCGCCTTCAGCCATTTGGTACTCTCTCCCGCAATCTCTCCTTCACCTTGTCCCCTCCTTCCCCTGTTTTAGACCACGACTTTTAGATCACGACCTTCCTCTTCAACCGTGCTGACAGTTACCTCCTCCCTCCCTCCCTCTCCCGGATCAGACTCAGGTTCCGTCACTGTTAAGCGCTCCAAGACTCTGCCCGTCATGAAGAGCGCTGAGTAAATGCAAGTTGTTGTACTTCACTATCTAACAGCACTTTTTAACATACCTAAGGAATAACCGTTGCTGATAAATGCCAATTCTAACACTTCAATTCACTTATTTTTATATATTATATAATATATATATATTTGTACAAAATCAGTACATTCTGTATTTAAGGTCAGTGTGTTAAACTATAAATCACTGCTTTAAATATTTCCTTCAAACTCAACCAATTCAAGTTACACAAAATACTTATGCGGGGAGATATTTTATATCTAATAATCTCCCGTTAATTTAAACCCTGATTTATTTATCTCCAACAGCAGATATTACTGTATGAATGAACTGTACCACCTCAGAATGTGCCCAAATCTGCTTCCTAGATTATACCAGAGTTCATGCAAAGAGAATTAGACTCAGGAGATGGTACAGTACAGGGCATGCTTTCCACAACTGCATCCTCTATACCAGATCACAGTTAGCTCGGGAGTTAAATGCAAGTCTTTGCTGCCTCACAGCTTGTCTCACTGCTCACGGAGTCATGTCGTATTCACCAATGGTTTTGCCTCCCCTTCGACTGTGCAATCTCGTCAGCATTTGAGGTACAGTGGGCTCAAAGATCAGGCTTTAATGCTTCTTATGTGAGAAAGAAGTTACCGCTGGATGGGGGGGGCGGGGGCAGGGGGCAGTTTTGGGTGCCAAGCCAAGCTATCAGGCCAAGCCTTACCACACTGATCCAAGCTGCCGGTAAACAACTTTTGTGGCGGATTCTTATTCGTGATCCGTAAAACAGTCGCTCCAGCCAGGCCCGAGTCTCAAACTACAGTGGAGGAAGAGGGAGAGGAGGCAGACGGCGAGCTGGAGTGCCAGAAAAACCACTTGTGCTTGAGCTGGCGTTTCTGGTACAAGTAGTCTTCCTTCGCACGCTCCTTGCGGGTGCGCTGGTAATGATCGTTCTCTTTCAGGTACCATACGGGAGGCCAGCGGTGCTTCTCAAAATAGTCCTGGTTTTCTGAAAAATAGATAAATAATAATAATAATCCTTGCATTTGATATCGCACCCTCTCACGTCGTCGAGACATCTCAAAGTGCTTCACGGGATATACTCTGAAGAGTAGTGACTGTGTATTTTGTGGGTGAAACACGACTGCCATTAATAATAAAACAGTGTCCCACAAACAGTCATGGATTGAGTGACCAATTTTTTTTATTTTGGAGGATTGTTACCCCGGAAAGCGATCCGCCAATTGACTAACAACCGGGTTCCTGATTACTGCTAGGTAAACATGCCCTGGCGACTCACCAGGAGATTTTGCCTTCATTTCTCTGGGAAACTTACGACACACGTTGTTGTAGTTGGTACAGATGTGGTGTAGGCACCATTCGGATAGCTGATGGGCACAGTGGAACTGCACAGGAACAAACGGGTACAACAACAACAAATTACATTTGTCCAGCGCCTTTCGCATCAGGAGGATGTCCCAAGGCGCTGGACAGTTAGAGAATCGCACCCGAGCTGGTGGTTGGGATCAGGAGTGTGGAGGGCAGGGCGGGATAGGAGGGTGACCGAAGGCGCGGTCGAAGAGAAAGGTCTTGGGACGGTCTTGAATGAGGCGAGGGAGGGAACGAAGCGGAGGGACTGTGGGATGGAGTTCCAGAGAGTGGGGGCTACAGGTGAATTCCATGATTGAGCTAAACGCTGGATATGGATCGACTGTATAACACACCATTTCATTTCAGCTTAGGAAATGTAGGAATTCTACGCTGTTGAACACAAATACAACAACAACCACCACCCTCATATCCACCTTTAACGCACGACACCAGGAGAGAGAAATTCCCTTCTCTTTTCGAATAGGGCCCCGGGATATTTAACGTCCACCTGAACAGGCAGATGGGTCCTCAGTTTAACAGCTCACACAAAGGATGGTGTTTCCGACAATGCAACACCGCTCCAGCCATGCATTTGGGCGTCAACCTAAACTGTATGACTCCAAGTCCCGATGACATGGGTTTTGAACCCACAACCTTTAGACCCAGTGTTATCACTGAGCCAAGTTGACACACCTGGCACAGTGGTAGATTGATTCTTGATAACTAATAATAATCCTTGCATTTGCTATAGCGCTTTATACTCGAAAGTATAAGAGACATCTCATAGTGCTTTATACTGTAAAGTGAGTTGACTGTATATTTTGTTGGCGAAACGTAAAGATATTAAGGGAAATGGAAAAATATTGGGAAATGGAATGGAAGATTTACTACAGACTTAATAACTCTCCTAAAACCACTTTGCCTCATTCCTTCTCTCCTAGCGTTCAAAATCCTACAAACCATATCACTTTGACTTCCTTTAGTTAGTTCTAAGTTCATTCACCTCTTGCTCCACGTCTTCTGCTTTCTTTAAGTGCTTTGAGGTTTAGTTATAATCCTTGCATTTGATATACTGCCTAGTCAAGTTTTTGAGACGTCTGAAAGCGCTTCATAGAATATACTGTAAAGTGAATTGACTGTAAATTTTGTGGACCATGCAGCAGCCAATTGCGCACAGCAGGGTCCCCACAAATAGTCGTGGAATGAGTGACCATATAATATATATATTATAAAGATATATCTTTGGAGGGATCATTACCCCCAGAAAGTGATTCACCAATCAACTAACAACCGGGTTCCTACTTACCGCTGGGTAAACAGAGGTGCGTGGAGTAAGAAAACCTGTCTAAACCCGTGAATTAAACCTGTGTCCTCTCGCTTGTGAGACCGGTGTTCTAACCAATATGTCAAAGCACTCAAAAATAATTTAACATAAAAATACTATGTAAATACAAGTTTTAATCTGATCTATTTTTTCCTCCAAAGACTAACTGACCTGTTGGGAAGTTTTGTTATAAATTTCCAGCATCTGTATGTTTTAATGTTATTCCTCCAGCATTCAAGCGGATACAGAGAGAGCTGACAATATCCTTCCCAAGCTGACCTCAATGCTGGCCTGTTGTTACTGTATTTTCTACCTGTGCTATTTCCAGATATAGTAGAACATCTCCGTCAATGTCCACGGCTTGCTTTGCTGCTTCGAAAAGCCCCGACACTGTGTACTGTTCTGTAACGAATCAGAGCAGCAACTTTAAAAGATAATAATATTTGCATTTGATATAGCACCTTGTCATGTTGTTGAGACGTATCAAAGCGCTTCACAGAATATAGTGTAAAGTTGACTGACTGCATATTTTGTGGGCGAAACGCGGCAGGTGTGTGATTCGAGTAAGGAAACTTGTCAAAGGTTTCGCCCTGACTCGCCCGGGAATTGAACATAGGTCCTATCGCATGTGAAGTGACCACGCTAACTACGCTACGAGACTGAAGAAGTAATGAGAAGATGGCTACGTGTAGCGATGGGCGTATAATTGAACCCAGGGTTTTCCAAACACAGAATGGCAAGGCTGTGATGTGCACCTGTTAACGCCACCAGGTGGGGAAGACAGAGGCGATTTGCGAGGACTATGAGTTCCATGCAGTCGAGGTCCGGGCTGGAGCAGAATTGTCCTGTGTACAGATACTCCAGTACTGCCCGCATGCAGCTCTTACTTGTGTTTGGAAAGGACACCTGTCAAAAGAGTAAAGCCAGGTTCAGAGTTTTATAATAATCTTTTATTAAAATCCTTTAATAATAATCCTTTCTTTCTGACAAACTTTACACAGTGAATGAGATGCAAATGGACCCTGCTCCGCAGGCATTGTTCTCAATGTGGGATAGTTTTATTGGAGCGTCCAAGATCCATGTAAGCCAAATCCCTAACCCCACAAGTCAAAGCCCTATTGGATAGGGTGGTCCTAGCTGGACAAGCAGCGGGAAAGTTTGCCAGACAGTGCACTCAATGGCAAGCTATGTGGTTTTAGCTGGTTAGACTCCAGCAGTTACCCCAACGCACACTCTGGGTCCCCCCCCAAGCCTTGCCTCTCGCCAACCTGCGCCTAATACTTTCCGGAAATATGTAAGCAGGGGGCGTTCCTCCAGGGAGTGAGAGAGAGAGAAAGAGAGTGTGCATTCCATTTCAGCAATCTATCTCTGGAGTTTCCAAGTGTAGGTTGGATGCATGAAATATTCAGCTTGGTTTGGAGACTCTGTGATGGTTTTCCACATGTGTCAGACACCCAACTGACCCCAAAAAAAGGCCGTTGTGATTAAAGCAAAGCTTGAAAGTACATATCACAACAAAGGATTTCAGCGCTGTTACATCTTTGAATGAACATAACGTGACCTGAGAGATATTAAACACACGCTTTCTGAGCGGTTATGCTGATCTTCACCGCTGCACCCAGTCTTTGAATAACACAGATACGCTGTTGTTCTCTCAACAGTTCCAAAAATAGTGCTACAACCTTCAGGCAGTTAGCAGGCCGGCTCTTCACAAAGCAATGAAGGTCAGAGACTGTGCAGCTCATTGTGACAGCAGCTCTTTCAATTATTACTGAAAGAGGAACAAAGGCATTCTGGAATCTGCAGCTGACATCAGTTCTGACCTGGTATGCAGGCAGGCTTTAAGAGATGTGCACAATCTGCATCGTATCATATTTATATAATGATTGGTCTGTGGAAATTATGACAAGCTGTATTATATAAAGCGGAAGAAGGGCAAAGTACAGCCACGTATTGGAGCTCACCTCCACGAAGGCTGCAAATATTTTGCAGGAAGGAAGATTCGTTGCCGTTAATGCCCCAGAGCAGGAGATATTTCTGTCTGCACTCTGACATCGGGTTATGATTCCAAAAATTTAAATTTAAGTCAAAAACAATTTTTATATAATAATCCCTGCATTTGATATAGCGCCTTATCACATCGTTAAGATGTCTCAAAGCGCTTCACAGGATATACTGTAAAGTGAATTCACCGTGTATTTTGTAGGTGAAATGCAGCAGACAATTATGCACAGGAGCATCCCACAAACAGTCGTGGATTGAATGAGCAAATTAATATTATTATTTATTTGAAGAGAATATTACCCCTGGAAAACGATCCACCAATCGACTAACAACCAGATTTCTACTTCCTGCTGGGTAGCAGAGGCGTGTGGAGTAAGGAAATTTGCCTAGAGGTTTTGGCCTGTCTGGGAATTGAACCTGGGTCCTCTCGCTTGTGAGGCGAGTTGCCTTAGAAGAAGAAATGCCTGACTTACCTCTTTGGTTGAACTCTCCACAAATGGACCTCCGAACATGGCTGCCATCCAGTCACAGCTGGAGATCAGCAAAGGCTTATGGGCACAGATTGTTCCATCATCTGGTTTGAAAACGACATCTGCCGGGAAAAAGGAGGGGAATGGGAATAAGCAGAAAACTGGGAATATACACAACAACTGAATGGTCTCCTTCTGTGCTGAAACAAATCGCTGATTCTACTACATGTTAATGGATATACTGTATTCAGCTGAAAACTGGAGAATAATAATCCTTGCATTTAATATAGCATTTATCACGTTTTTGAGATGGCTCAAAGCGCTTCACAGTGTATTGTAAAGTGAATGGACTGTATATTTTGTGGGTGAAACGCAGCAGCCAATTGCACACAGCAATGTCCCACAAACGGTCGTGGATTGAATAACTAAATTATTATTTTTTTGAAGGGATTGTTAACCTCGGGAAGCAATCCCTCAAGCACCTAACAACTGATTACACAATTAATTAAAAAATGCGAGGTAACATGAAGGACAACTTCTCAACAATTTGGCGTAACAATACAGCGATTTTAAAAAATGATTTATCCATAGCATAATTTTATGTTATAATAATAAGTGTTTCGCCTACAAAAATCCAGTCACTGTCCTTTACAGTATATTCTGTGAAGCGCTTTGAGACATCTCAACGACATGATAAGGCACTATATCAAATGCAGGGATTATTATTATTCATAATCCTAGACGAGAGAACAGCACTAACTCTATAATGAATTCTTTTGATGCGTACAAATCAAATCCACGGGGACTAAAAAAGGATTTCTCAGAAATGCCTGCAGAATGATATCGAAGCAGTGTTCTCTAATAAAGCAGGTTCGAGGAACTGATCCTAGTTAGATCAGACAGCAGATTCTTTGGGTTATTCCATTGCAGGGAATAAAGGGTGAAAAGACATTGTTTCATAACAGTTTCCATGCGCTGTAGAATGTGCTAAAGAATCTATGATGAAGAATTGCATTTTTGTCTTAAGTACACATGAGTTTTAATAATAATACTTGCATTTGTTGAGAAGTTTCAAAGCGCTTCACAGAATATACTGTAAAGGGAATTGCCTGTACATTTTGGGGGCGAAAAGCGGCAGCCAATTAATTGCACACAGCAGTGTCCCACAAACATTTGTGGATTGAGTGACTACATTTCTTTTTGAGGGATTATTAACCCGGGAAACAGTCCACCAATCGACTAACAACCGGTTAAACAGAGGCGGTGTGGAACAAGGAAATTTGCCTAAGTTTTCGCCCTAATTTTATATCAAAACCCAATGAAAGCCGCTCACCTGAGAAGGTCCCTTTAGCAAGGCATTCTTTGACCCGGTTCGCTCTTCTGACATGGAACGCTTTGGTGATCTCTTGGTTCATGAAGGCCTCATTGTTCAATATATTGGCCACCATCATACGCAGGTCAAAGACCTCCAGCAGCTCGGCAATGTGAGCGATCTGCATCAGGTCCTTCTCATTCTCATCCAGCTGACCTACGTACAAATAGCGCATGACAGCTCCAAAAGCATCCCGCTGGACTGAGTCGTCCATCCTCACCACGGTCATCAGCCGAGTGTTGTAAGTGATGGGATCTTCCGCCATCTCTTCTTGGATGCTGACAAAAGCCCTGCTCCACGACGACAGAATCTTTCCCCTCCTGAACCCACTCTTTCCTTGCGCTCCATTATCCGAACCGTTCAGTTTTAAGATGCCATCACTCGTCGAGGCCCTCAGATTGGAGCTGGAGTGGTTGGCTGGACTGTCATCTGTGCTTTCGCTGATATCAAAGCTGGCAGCTCTCATCAAGTACTCCCGGCCTTGCTTGCCAGTGTGGCCGACAAACCTTTCACTGCTCGGCTCTGGATCTTCATTCAGATCCATCACAAACAGGTCGTAGAACTTCGAGGAAGAGGTAGACAAGTAAATCTTATGAGCGTAGATTTTAACTTTGTCCTGAAGTACTAAGATGACGTCCGCACAGAGTGGTTTAGCTAGTAGGCAGGCTGGATGCTCTTCACTAGTTTTGGGAGGACATGGGACAGTGATGATGGGTGGAGGGGGTTTGGGGGGCAGGAAGGGGGCTTGCAGCAAAGATTTTTGAACATTTCTGAGGTGGGACTTCCAGAACTGGAGGTGTCGCCTGGAAATTAATGCTGCTCTGATGGCGTTATCAAAGACATCCTTGATGCCAAACTGGGCAACCACACTGGTTTCGAAATAGGGGATTCCCAACTCCTTGGCCACCTCACGACCCTTCTCGGGAGGCAAGATCTCGTTGTGTTTTATTGGCCTGTGAAAGCAAATGAAACAAGGTATGAGTTTGATTTCCAATTTGGAAAATATTTATGCAATTCTTTCCAATATAAAAATAATAATAATCCCTGCATTTGATACAGCGCCTTATCTCGTCGTTGACAAGTCTAAAAGCACTTCACAAAAGTGAAGTGGATGCGTTGACTCTGGGCGAAACGTGGCAGCCAATTGTGCACAGCAGTGTCCCACAAAGAATCATCATGGATTGAGGGACCAAATGATTATTATTTTATTTATTTATTAAGGGATTATTACTTCCAGAATGAGATCTGCCAGTCGACCAATAATCGGGTTCGTACTTACTGCTAGGTAAACCGCTAGGTGGAGTAAGGCATGTGGAGTAAGGAAACTTGCCCTCCCCGGGAATCGAACCCCAGTCCTCTTGCCTACGAGGCAAGTGTTCTAACAACTCAGAACTCCACAATTAGCAATGTGACAATTATCAGTAATTATTACATCACTTTCGCCCCATGCTTCCTTCCTTCACAATACCTTGCAAGAGGTCGTCGTGCACGGTTAACTGCTTCCAGGTCAGCGTATCGCAAGTCCAGCTGACATCCCACCAAAACCACAGGCGCCCTCGGGCAGAAATGCTTGATCTCTGGGTACCACATGGTCTTCACGTGATGCAGAGAGTTAGGGTTTGCAATGGAGAAACAAAGCACAACCACGTCGGATCTGAGGGTGAAGCAGAGGAAAAACCTAGTTAAATCTTCTGAAGAAACTTAGATTGATGCAAACTGGATCACCACGTTTGAGCGGTTTCAGAATAGCTCTACGACAGATGAATATTGCACGTTGAAGGCTGCACTGCGCTGAATACACAATCGCTACATTGAGACCGGTTTGAAGCCACTACTCCAATGTCCAGCTGTACAAAACAGTGCAAAACAATAGAATTCTGAATTGTGGTGGTGTATAGATTTAATAAATCTAATAAATTTAATAAAGCGAAACATACAGGAACATTAGGGACAGGAGAAACCTATTCACTCCCTCAAGTTTGTTCTGCCATTCTATTAGATCTATTAGATCATGTGCCTCAACTCCAATTATTTATTCCAATCAAAATATTTGGAAGCTCAGATTTCTCATGGCGCTAATCATTATGTTGTGTTTGGCGTAACTGACTGCTTGGAAACATGGGGAAGGGGTGAGAATGAGGGGGGGTGGGGATTTTTCCCACTCAAACTGACCCCCGTTGTCGCTGTTGAGCTGTGACTTTGCTGTACCTGCCGTACGCAAACCGCCTGTCCTTGTGGTGATCACCGAATGTGTCCCAGAGACGCAACGATACACTGACGTCATCTACTACATCACGAGAACGTTCCAGAACCTATACAAAAAAACAAGAACAATTTAGTTGACAATTTTAACAAGGATGCAAGTTTCCTGTTTAGGGAATTAAGGGATGTTCCTGCCCCAACTGTCTAAAAGCGCTTTCAGATGTCTGAAAGCGCTCTGGGATGCTAACTAAACTGCACATTGGGAGCTATACAAAGTGCAAATTGTCGTTGATGATAATAATAATCCTTGCATTTGATATAGCGCCTTATCATGTCGTTGAGATGTGTCAAATCTCTTCACAGAGTTTATGTAAAGTGAATTCACTGTGTATTTTTTCCAGGGGTAAAAATTAAAGGAATTTTTACCCCTGGAAAGCGATTTGCCAATTGATTAATAACTAGGTTCCTACTTACTGCAAGATAACCAGAGGCATGTGGAGTAAGAAACTTGCCTATGGTTCCGCCTCGCCCAGAAATCTAACCCGAATCCAGTCACTTGCAGGGCGATTGCTCGAACTGATCTACTACAGGACTCCGCACAACTCCACGCATCTTACATGCATCTTACTGCAGGACCAATCTTACTGCATTTGAACTCACCTCTTGGCATACACGGTACTGGTCAATAGCCCACACTGTTGGCACGTGCGTGGCTAATAGCTGGTATTGTGTGAGAGTGGCATTGCAAGCTCTGGCGCATATCAGCCTAGTCTTTCCCACTGCGTTATCTCCCACGACGACACACTTGATGGTTTCGACGTTTGGCCTCTCGTAATCCATGTTTGAATCCATCAATTGTGGTCTAGACACAAAGAGGAGGCAATAATTGTGTTAAAAGACAATAAATATGTCAAAAGAATCTTGTACGAGAGAGGACCCGGGTTCGAATCTCAGGCGGGGCAAAACTTTAGGCAAGTTTCCTTACTCCACATGCCTCTGTTTACCCATCAGTAACTTAGAACCTTGTTAGTCGATTAGCGGATCGTTTTCCAGGGGTAATAATACCTTCCATATAAATAATAATTTGGTCGCTCAATCCATGGCTGTTTGTGGGACATTTCACATAATTCATTTTACACTTTATTCTGTGAAGCGCTTTGAGACGTCTCAACGACATAAGGCGCTACATCAAATGCAAGGCCTGAGGAAAGTGTGAGACAAGGGGCCACTGCCGGGAAGAAACCTGCTAAAAATGTAGGAAATGCAAAGACAATTTTATTAATAAAAATAGAAAATGTCATTCCCCAGGATTTTGTTTGCGTGTAGTGATAGCTGAAACATTACCAGTCCAGCATCTCATATCACAACCATTTCCCTGCCACAGCAGTGTGGACGGCACAGACTGGATTTCAACTGGCTCAGCTGTTTCGCTGGTTATAATGGAGAGTTGAGGAAATCGGAGCGGAGGGAGAAACTGGCATGCGTGCGACCATATTCCAAGTGATTATCTATCAAATATCATCTCTGATGCATTTTATACAGCACCCCTGACTGTCCAGTGCCCTGGGATATCTTTCCAATGTGAAGGGCGCTATCCAAGTGTAATTTGTTCTTTTGTTTGGGAAGCTCAATAGTGTGAACTTTCAAAAACAATTACAAATTACACATACACAGCGACTTTCACGTCGGGAGGACGTCCCAAGGCGCTGGACAGTCAGGGATTTGGACCCAAGCGAGGGGTTGGGATCAAGAGGGGTGCAGGACAGGGTGGGTCATGAGACAGGCCTTGAAGGGGGGAAAGGGAGGGAGGGAGGTGGATGGATTGTGGTAATGAGTTCCAAAGAGTGGGGGCAGAGAGGCTGAAGGCCCGACTGCCTATCGTGGGACAGGCCGGGTGGGTTACATGATGCAGGCTGGAGCCTGCTGAAACAACATACAACAGACTAGTGCTAAAATAAAAATAAAGATGTTTCAATCAGACTTTTTACCAAAAAAGATGACCAAAGCTTTCATCTCTAGGAGAAGGACAGTAACATGTCTTAACTCAATTATGATGACCTAATATATGCATGGAGAATACAGTATAGAACAAAGTTTCTCCCACAAAATATACAGTTAATTCACTTTGCAGTATATACGCTGAATCATTTTCAGGATCCAGAAACACCCTGAGGAAGATTGTTGGTCAAGTCACTGGACAAAACTCGCGTTGTGCAAGTGTCATGGAATCTTATCATTCCTCTGAACAGGTAAATGTCACCTTGGTTTAACGCAGAATCATAGAATCTTACAGCACAGAAGGAGGCCAATCGGCCCGGTGTGTCCGTGCCGGCGCTTTGAAACAGCTATCCAATTAGTCCCACTGCCCCACTCTTACCCCATAGCACTGCAATTTTTTCCAGTTTTAAGTACCTATCCAATTTCCTTTTGAAAGCTGCAACTGAATCTGCTTCCACCACCCTTTCAGGGAATGAATTCCACATTACAACAACTTTCTGTGTAAAAAAAATTCTCCCCTCTGGTTCTTTGCCAATTATCTTAAATCTGTGGCCTCTGGTTACCAACCCACTGGCCAGGAAACAGTTTTGTCCTCTTTACTCTATCACATCTCATCAAAAGGACAGCATGTCGAACAATGGAGTGCTGGTGTAATACTGCCTAGAATATGAATTCAAGTCCCATATGTGGAGCTTGAACCTATAAGCTTCTGACCCAGAGGCAAGAGCACAATCGAATGAGACAAACTGAAATTACTCCAAAAGCTGTGTATGTAATGCTTGAGCTGGAGAAGGAAATGTAGAATGCTTCAACGAACAGTTAATACTGCTTCGTCAAACAACCATGATTGAGGTTGCAGAAGGCTAGTCCACAACCCATCTGCTACCCATCCAGCTGCTCATAACGCAGACAAGAAATGTCAAGTGCTTTACATAACAAACTGGCGACGTACAGCTGTAATGCCTCCCAAATATTATTTCTGTGTTTTTCCATTCAATTCACAGCCTTATGCTGCTGAAATACCATCTGTTACTTCCCTGTGACTCCATTCGCATAATCTGGGGGCTTCTTATATACCACTATGAAGACCTATTATATTAAACAGATCCACTGAGCTCTGGGAAGGATTTGACATCAAGGTCACCAACAGTCTACTGAAGAAATGAAAACCAAAACAGACTGGTAATATTTCTGCCGTGTTTATAGTATCGTCTACAAATCCCTTTGTGCCCTACCCTCCCCACCTCTGTGAACTGCTTTCTCCCCACTCCACTACAAGCTGCTCTCACTCGGCTGGCTCCGGCCTCCTGCTTGTCCCTCGTCCCCTCCGCCATCGGTTACCGATCAGCCACTATGCCCCAAAACTATGGAACTCTCTCCCTCAATGCCGCCTTCCCTCTTTTAGACTGCAGACCTTCCTCTTCAACTATGCTTATCTCAGGCTCTGCCACAGTTAAGCGGCCAAGACACTGCCCCGCATGAAGGGCTCTGTGTAAATGCAAGTTGTTGTTATCCAATGGGTGAATGTTAAATTATTGATTCCACTGGCACACGACCAAACTCTCTTTGAACAGAGATATTATTGTACAGATCCGAAGGTTACAGATTAAAGAGTACTGCAGCAAAAAAACTTCCATTTATATAACACCTTTCATGTCGGGTAATGTGCGAGCGTACTGCTTTACAAAGGCTGGGGTCAGATACCAAGCAAGGGAGAGGGGAGGGATTACTTTAATACTAAAGTAATTAAAGGGAAGGGAAGGAAAAGGAAGGCACCACTTTAATACCAATCATTTTGTTTTTAGCTCTGATATGCTATCCTGTGTGAGGAGTGCTACATAAATGAAAGTAGTTGTTCTTGCAAATTTATTTCCACTTATAAATTGCAATCCACCAGCCTGGAAGGAACTATATATGTTGGCTGCTGTGTTTCGCCCACAAAATATACAGTTAATTCAGTATTTTGTGTGAAACACTTTGAGACATCTGACATCTAATTGAGGTATACAAGTTGCTTGATAGAATATAGTAAACTTGAAACAATACTTTCAGATACACCAAGGCAACAGGACAATAGGGCATAGGTTCTATAATAATAATCTTTACATTTGATGTAGTACCTCATCACATCGTTGAGACATCTCAAAGCGCTTCACAGAATGTACTGTAAAGACTGTATATTTTGTGGACGAAATGGAGCAGCCAATTGCACACAGCAGTGTCCCACAAACAGTCGTGGATTACTATTATTGCTATATTATTAATAATAACTAAATTATTATTATTTTTGAAGGGGTTATTACCCCTGGAAAGCAATCAGTCAATCGACTAACAACCGGGTTCCTACTTACTGGGTAAACAGGTGTGTGGATTAAGGAAACTTGCCTTAGAATTCGTCCCACCTGGCAATCGAACCTGGGTCCTCTCGCTTGTGAGGCGAGTGCTCTAACCACTGTGCTACAGGACTCCACGAATAATTAGCCACTTGGGAATGGGATTCAAGGTCTCCTTCAGGAGAGAAAATTGGATCAGGAGAGAGAAAAACAAAACGTGCCACATCAGATGTCTACTCTGCGAGACAGACTGCCCGGCTGGTAGTAGTGCTGAGCGTTTGAGACATCTGACGTGAAAAGAGTTATATAAATGTAAATTGAATTGCATGAGATTGAGAAAAACTGTCACACATCTACATATCACAAAATGCAGCACGAACACTTAGAGGGGCCAAACAGTCCTATAGACTATTGGTTAGAGCACTTGCCTTGCAAACGAAAGGACCCGGATTCGATTTCCAGGCAGGGCAAAACCTTGGGCAATAATTCATTAAAAAAATATGGTCACTCAATCCAATACTGTTTGTGGGGACGCTGCTGTGCACAATTGGTTGCCCCGTTTCGCCCATAAAATATCCAGTCAATTCACTTTACAGTATATTCTGTGAAGCGCTTTGAGACATCTCAACGATGTGATAAGACGCCATATCAATTGCAAGGTCTATTATTAAATATCTAGTTTTATTGCTAACTGTGATCTATCCCATTTAAATTGTGTTTTAATATTTTAAATCATGATGCCATGATGCCATTCCTTTCCCAAATAGCAATGTCTTTCGAACTCTCATTGAATCGTTGCCATGGGTACAGACTGCTCACAAACTATGAACATTTCATGTATTCGCCCAAAAATACAATTTCTCCATTTCAAGTAAATCATGTGAAGCGCATTGAGACATCCTTCCGACAAATGAAGGCGCTATACCAAATGCAAGGTTTATTATTATTACTATTGTGCAATTCGGACATGAAAGGGGTGATATAAATGCAATTTGTTGTTGTACTTTTGCCCTCCCACGAGAGTATTATGATTGCAAGAGTTCTGCCCCTAAGTAGCATAACATGAAACCCAGGAGACTGGAATCATAAACGTGATGAATATGGGATCAATGAAGGGAAGTGTAATTACATAATTTATAACCAGGAACATTAGCATTACAGATACGAGTCCTGTAGCCTCACAAGCGAGGGGACCCGGGTTTGATTCCCGGGCGGGCACGTTTCCTTACTCCACAAGCCTGTTTACCGAGCAGTAAGTAGGAACCCGATTGTTAGTCGCTTTCCGCCTATAATAATCCCTCAAAAAAAATTGGTCGCTCAATTGACGGCTGTTTATGGGACACTGTTGTGCGCTAATAGCTGCCACATTTCGCCCACAAAATACACAGTCACTATGCTTTAAAGTATATTCTGTGAAGTGCTTTGAGACATCTCAACGACTTGATAAGGTGCTTTATCAAATGCAAGTGTTATTAATAATAATAATAATCCTTGCATTTGATATAGCGCTTTTCACGTCGAGAGGACGTCCCATAGCGCTACACAGAACACACTGTAAAGTGAATTGACTGTATATTTGTGGGCGAACGCGGCAGCCAATTGCGCACAGCAATGGCCCACAAACAGTCGTAGATTGAAAGTGACCAATTTATTATTGTTTTTTGTTTTGGAGGGATTATTGTTAGGTGTGTGGAGTAAGGAAACTTGCCCAAGGTTTCGCCCTCTGCCTGGAACTGACCTCAGGTCTCTCACTTGCAAAGCGAGTGCTCTAACCACTGAGCTACAAGACTCCATTATGTTCTTAATAAATTGCATTTATACTGCACCTATTAGGAGGAAGTCTCAAACTTTCATTTGCTACAGCATTTCTTTTATTCCAATTTTTTACTCGTTCAGAATAAACCTGGTGCCACAACAAATGTTATAATTTTTTATTACAAAAACGTAAACATGACTAGAATTTGCAACAATGAAAGTCAAGATCTGAAAGAATTACTGACTAGTTTGCAAGCTGTTAGCGTACGTTTAGGTCTGCAGGATTCCCTAGAAAATTATGTTTTGAATAATGTACCACACAGTAATCTTCAAAATGTGCAATTGCTAGTTTTCAGGAAAGCTGAGTGAACAGGAATACCTTTGCCTAGGAGGAAACTGCAGCAAAAATATTACTCAGGTTATATTTATTAGGTTGTGAAGTCCTGTAGGGTAATGGTTGGAGAACTTACCTCGCAACAAGAGGACCCAGGTTCAATTCACAGGCAGGGTGAAACCTTAGGCAAGTTTCCTTACTCCACACTCACATCTCTCTTTACCAGCAGTTAGTAGGAACCCGGTTGTTAGTCAATTGGTGGATCACTTTTCCGGGGGCAATAATCCCTTACAAAAAATGTTGTCACTCAATCCTGTCGATTCATTTCACTGTATATTCTGTGAAGCACTTTGAGACATTGCGAAGACGCTATACTAGGATATTATTATCAAATCTAAAATGTTGCTGATTGGCAAACAATAGGATTGAAATATTTAAATACAGGTATGTGTGAATAAGAGGTTGAGTACAATTACTACTGCTGTCTATCAGCATTAGCACAAATATACTGATAGAACCTTATTAACCTTCTACATTATTATCCAGTGTCAAGATAACCTGTAATTGCACTAAAACATCAGACAGAATCTCTACACACGTTTCAGAGAGATATGATCTCTGAATCACATCCCCATGGGAAATGGGATATTCATAATGCCCCAGGCTTGACAGTTCTAATAATAATAATGATAATCCTTGCATTTGGTATAGCGCCTTATCACATTGTTTGTGACGTCTCAAAGCGCTCACAGGGTATACCATGAAGTGGATCGACTGTGTATTTTGTTGCGAGACGTGGCAGCCAACTGCATCCGTGTCCCACAAAGTCATGGAATTGACCAATTCTTTTGAGGGATTATTACTCCGGAAAGCGATCGACTAATAACCGGATTCTTACATCCTGCTAGGCAAACAGAAGTGTGTGGAGTGAGGAAACTTGCCCAATGTTTTGCTCTACGCGGAAATCAAACCCGGGACCTCTCGCTTGTGACAACTTGATACAAACATGGGCATTTATTAACCCAATTCCCGAGGAATCTGGTGACTAAACATGCAATCAGAAACTGCTAGCTATTGAAATTGGGGTTGAAATAGCTACAGCTAGTGCTATTTTGTTTACCTGTTTACCTAGCAGTAGGTAGTGACCCAGTTGTTAGTAAATTGGAGGTAATAATACCTTAAAAAAAAACTGGTTATTTATCCACGACTGTTTGTGGGACACCGCTGTGTGCAATTGGCTGCAGCTTTTTGCCCACAAATACGAGTCCACTTTACAATATAGTTTGTGAAGCGCTTTGAGACGTCTCAATGGCGCGATAAGGCGCTGTATCAAATGCAAGGGTTATTATTGTAATTGAGTGGTAACTGAAGGCTGTGTAGCCCCTCGCTGCGCAAGTCCACAGTCTTTTTGGGGGTGTCAGCCACGCGCGGAAACCCACCAGCCTGCTTCAGAGTCTCTAAACCAACAAAGAATTGCATGTAGCCCACCTACAACATGGAAATACCAGAGATAGATTGTGTGCTTTGCTGAAGAGCAGAGGACTGCACTGTTCTGTACTTACCCTTTCCGTTTTGCTATCGAATCCTGTCACCAGGACAACGCTCTTAATTTAGTCACTGAGTGGCCAGGCAGAGACATGGGAAAAGCAGCTATCTTCCGAAAATAGAAGCAGAAAAAACATCCAAGGAAACGGTACGTTCGTCAGAGAGGCAGTGGATCTCCCAAACAGTGAAGGATCCTCGTTGTTTCTTGGTCAGGAAACGGCGGAGGGTCTAATCATTGTGGCCACCCGAGAAACATCTGAATAAAACATCATTGGGGCATTGCAACAAAAACGCTGACTTTACACGAGAGATCCTTCAGTCACAACGTAAAAACGAACTCAAAACCACCAAACTAAACATTCCCCCCCCCCCACCCCTCCAAAAAAAAACAAATCCCTACCCAGACAAAGGGGTATTGGATAAACTAGATCCATTGCCACCACCAGGAAAATATTCTACATTGAAATTAAAAAAATGAATAATATCAGGGACGCAAATCAACTGGGGGGGAAAAATGGCTAATAGCTGAAGGGATAAATAACTAAAAGGAACGATGGATCTTCTTCTTCTTCTCCTTCTTCTTCTGAGCAGATGGATGATTATTGCGACTGGCGCTGCAGCGATCCACGACGTTTCATTCATAAAAAGGAAAGGATTCTGCAGCTGGAGAGAGAGAGTGAGAGAGAGAGGGGGAGGGAGGGGGCGAAGCAGTGAGAGGAGGTACCCCCCCCCCCCCCCCCCTTCCCACAGGCTTGTTCCTCTCACTCTCACCCAATCTGGAGGGGGGTGGGGGGTGGGGGCCATCTCCTCTCCCCTTTCCCATCGGCTCACCCCACACGTCCATCAGCTGGGGGTTGGGCTTGGTGGAGGCGAGGCAGTGAAGGGGGAAGTGATGAACCCTCGGGGGAAGGCGTCCAAAAAAACACAGGCACCACCACCGAGTGGTGTGTGCCATTCAAGGGGTGAGATCATCCTATTGATGAAACTGTTTATCGGTGCAACTTATTGATGCAACTGCTTCGGTCAATAGCTCAGCACAGCCTCGAGCCAAGTCCCTCCATCCCCCCCCCCCCCCCCACCACCGCCCGAAACCCAAACACACAGTGCTCTGCACTCAAATGGCTGTCAAAGATCCGAGATCCCCGGACTCCCTTCGGCAGAGGTTTAATTAACTGCGACGCTTCAGATGAATGAAGGTCTAAGCGTTTGCTGACACCTACGGAGAAGCTAAAGATTGTGGTTTAAAAAAAATTTCTCCCTCTCTCCTGACGTTCACAAAGTCCAACACAAAACATTTTCTTTCTCAAATCTCTCTCTCTATATATATAATTTATATATATATATATATATATAGACACACACACTTGACTTTTCTGCTCCTTTTTTTCTCCCCCCCCCCCATCAGGACAGAATAAATTCTTTCAGCGGTCAGTCAGGTAGTTGACTGGACTCGAACGCGTTTCTATTTTGATTGAAAGGAGAACGATTCCTGACGCAGAAAGCCTGGCACTCGGGCGTCACGCTGTTATGTAACCAGGGCAAGCTGATTCCTGGGTAACCAGCTGCGGTCTTTACATAAGAAAGATGGAAAATACAAAATACAGCCCCAACACTTTTCAGCATATCCCGTGGAAACTGTCCGAGGTGTCCTCTTTGGGGGGGCGGTCGGGTGTCCGGCACACGCAGAACCCCGACACCGTGCTTGAGAGGAACAGAAGGAGCGGAGGTTCCTGTGAAGTATGAACACGAGCATGAGCGAGTCGGGCTGAATGGCTTGTTTCTGCGCTGTGCTCTCTGTGTGTGTGTAAAAAAAAAACCCCCTCAATCTATTCCGCTTAACTTCTCGGTGGCTTGGGAAGTTCTCCCGACGTGAAAGGCGCTTCACAAATATAATGTTGCGTTGCGTTGCATCAACTTCAGCCAAAGCCCAATTTACATTCGGCTTTTCGTGTCGCTTCAACAGTGATGTTGCTTTTCGCATCTTAGTACGGATTCCGTACACTATTTTGAAGGAAATTGTGCTCGCGCGTGGCTACTGAAACCATTTCAAGCCAGAGGTTTGTCAGGAAATCAATCTGCACCATTGCAGTAAAAAGGCAGACATTGCAAATCGATTTGGTCTCTGCGCAAAAATGGTCCCTTAAAAGTTCAATACTACGCTAACTCCCTGGTCACCAGAATTCCCAACTCTTCCCTCCACAAGGTGCAGATTATTCAAACCTTTGCAGTTCGCATCCTCTCTCACACCAAGTTCTGTGACCCTATCACTACCACCCTTGCCCAGATCCACTGGATCCCCATCCACCAGAGCATAGAGTTCAAGATCCTGGTCTTCGCTTGTAAAGCCCTGAAAGATCTTTCTCCTCCCTACCTTTGCAGTCTACCATACCAACCTGCCCACTCCCTCTGCTCAGCGTTTCCTGGGAAATTAAGACCACTGTCCATTCAGATTCTATGTCAAGAGGTCAACCTTTGAATATCTAGAGAGGGATGTTTATTTCCGCAATGAGTTTGTAAGCAAACTGAAGCCTGGAAGCCACTCAGTTTTGCCCACAAAATGTAGTCAATTCACTTTACAGTATATTCTGTGAAGTGCGTTGAGATGTCTTGAAGATGTGATAAGGCGCTAAATCAAATGCAAGGATTATTATTACTATCCCCTGAAGAGGGACTCAGTCCAGGTAACTAGAAAGGAAAGGAGAGCAATCAGGCAAAAGTAGAGGGCCTTTAAAGTGGGACAGGAAACTTCCTTAGGGCAGGAAAAAAGGCGGTGTGGCTTTGTATGAGATGTTATACACTGCTCCTTGAGCATGTCTTATGGGTGGTCATAAGCAAGAGTCTGGAGCAGAGTTCCTGGAACAATTTATCAAGCATTTTTGGACGATCTACACCTTGTGTTGTAAGGCATGAATTTCCTCATCAGTTATCTGTTTCTTTTGACTGTAAGTGGGCACAGCTCTTGGAGACCCAGCATGAAAGGAAACAACAAGCTGCTGCCCCACATTTATAATAATACTTGCATTTGACATAACGCCCTATCACATCATTGAGATGTCTTAAAGCGCTTCACAGAATATATTGTAAAGTGGATTTTGAGGGTGAACTGCGGCAGCCAATTGCGCACAGCAGTGTCCCACAAACAGTTGTGTATTGAGTGACCACACATTTTTAAAGGTATTAAACAGAGGTGTGTAGAGTAAGGAAACCTGCTTGATGAATGATAAATTTATCTAGATAGCTACAGACATGCTGTTATGTGGATATCCAGAAATGATGGAGAAGTATCAAAAGCCAAGTAACCCTTTTTCCATTGACCCCGTGTCCTATACCTCTAAGTTATTAAAAAGTTATTCAATTGGTAGTTTAATTCTATTCTGTAGTCTGACGTCCACTGAGATCAGTAGACATTAAGTTCAGTAAAGCTCAAGAGAAAACCTTTTGTCAGATGTGAAAGTTCAAATATAACCCACAGATGTAAAGCCAATTGAGGATGCTTATGTATAAAATGGATTCCTGTAGTTAGAGCACTCGTCTCACAAGCGAGAGGACCTAGGTTCCATTCCTGGAAGGGTCGAAACCTTAGCAAGTTTCCTTACTCCACAAGCCTCTGTTTACTTAGCAATAAGTAGGAACCCAGTTGTTAGTCGAATGATGAATCGCTTTCCGGGAGTAATAATTTGGTCATTCAATACACTTGTGGGACACTGCTGTGCACAATTGGCTGCCTCGTTTTTCCCGCAAAATATAGTTAATCCACTTTACAAAATATTCTGTGAACCACTTTGAGACACCTCAAAGACATGATAAGGTGCTGTATCAAATGCAAGGATTATTATGATTACACTCAATTCCCAGTGGGAGAGCAATATGCAGCCATGAAGATTCACTGAAGAATACGTCTCTGGCCCCATTGAGCTACCAGAAAAACAAAGCAAACTGAAAAATGTCACTAAACTGCAAAAGGATTACGTTTGAATGGAGGATGTTTCAGCCTTGAGCAGGGATATATGCAGAATTATTGATTCTCCAATAAGCAGCTTACAACAGCCCTTGGGAACAGCTTGAAAAACATTCAGATCACAACACAATTAACAGAGAAACTCATCGCCATCAGCAATTAACAGATCAACATCCATGATTTCAGGAACAATCTATGGAAATTAATTAGACTTTGAAAATAAAACAGTCATTCATACATTGATCTCCAAAGTGATTCAAATAATAATAATAGCATTTGATAGAGACAAATAATAATAATAGCATTTGATTTGAGACATCTCAATGAGCTTCACAGATTGTACTGTAAACTGAACTGACTATATTTTGTGGGTAAAAGTCAGCAGCCATTGAATACAACAGTAGTTGTGGATTGAGTGACCAAATGGTTATTATTTTTAAATTTATTTATTTATGAAGAGATTATTACCCCCGTAAGAGCGATTCGTCAATCAATCGACTAACAATTGGGATACTATTTGCTGCTAGGTAAACAGAGGCGTGTTGAGTAAGGAAACTTGCCTAACATTTTTCACACAAAGAAGGGGAAGTTGTCAAATATTTCTTTACATAGAGTTGTGGCAATATGGAATACTCCGTCACAAATTGCAGTCTGAAGCCGAGCCCATAACTTATTTTGAAAGGGAATTTGATGGTTGTTTGGTGAGGAGGAATATTAAAGGACGTGGGAAGTGAACAGGAGAGTAGGATTAAATTGAGCAGTTACTGTAATCATTCCTGCTTATTATCCTGTGCCCACATCAAGAGTTCCTAGCGTAGTGGTTAACATGCTCGCCTCACAAGCGAGAGAACCCTGGTTCGATTTCCGGGAGAAACCTTAGGCAAGTTAACTTTCTCCACACAAACGGCTCTGTTTACCTAGCAGTAAATAGGAAACCTAAATAGGAAAAGTAATAAAGAGGAATAAAGAGGAATAATAATAATCCTTATTATATATAATAATAATATGGAGTCCATATTAGATTGTGGAGTCCTGTAGCTCAGTGGTTAGAGCACTCGTTTTGCAAGCGAGAGACCTGAGTTCAATTCCAGGCAGGAAACCTTGGGCAAGTTTCCTTACTCCACACGTCTAATAATAATCCCTCCAAAAAAACAAAACAATAATAAATTGGTCATTTTCAATCTAACGACTGTTTGTGGGACATTGCTGTGTGCAATTGGCTGCCGCGTTCGCCCACAAATATACAGTCAATTCACTTTACAGTGTGTTCTGTGAAGCGCTTTGGGACGTCCTCCCGATGTGAAAAGCGCTATATCAAATGCAAGGACTATTATTATTATTATATAAGAGTTACAGTGAGAAAGATCCAAGTTGACGTTAAATTGTTTAAAAATTATATTATTAGTAAACTCCACCTTTACAAGGGGCCTCGAATAATATAATCGTTGAAAAAAATCACAAATAAGCAACCAAATTCAGATGCTGTAATTCTGGTTTGTACTTGATTGCATTTGGAAAGCAGGGTGCATCTGTTGTTATTGAACAATTTGCAGTGTTGAATTGACAGGACTCATAAAGTATTCATGGTGCTGTAAGCCTATCCCACTTTTATTGCTCACTGCAATGTGACAGCATGCAGATAGATAGATGCCGTTGTCTCAACGTTTTGGTGTTTACAGCTTTTATCTAGCACAAGATTTGCTTTTTCCCTACGTTCAATTTATTGGCCTTGATTTGACTATATATTTATTTTTAACTAAAAAAATTCAAGCCTACCTTTATGTACTTCTGCTCAGTGAAAGCTCGATACTTCTTAGCAGCAGAGCACTGGACTCCCTCCCACTAAGAGATTCAAATTCCAGTCTCGACTGACATTCCAATTAAATTTCCACAGTGGGTGAGTTTTGTTGGCCACTTGATTGGTATTTTAAGGTACTCGAGTCCCACATGACACCGTCCAGAGGCACATTCTTACATACAATTTTAAAAATAAATTATGTACTACTATAAGAATTTTAAGATCACATAAAAATATCTTTACCAAAGTGCATTGGGCCCATTTTGTGTCTGAGCATGCCAGCTCCCCACAGTAGCTATCCACATCAATACCATTTCCCAGCTCAATCCCCATTGTGTGTACACTGGTTACCTCGTTTACAGGAGCTATCTATTCCCATCCATTTCCCCTCTCATTCCCATTGATACAAATAATGCTTGCATCTCACCAAATGTTTTATCCAATTCCTTTTTGAATGACATAATCAACAATAATTTACATTTACACAGTGCCCATCCCATAGGGTAATGTCCCAGAGCGCTTGACAGTGGCTGAGCACAATGCTGAGCTGGGGGGGAGGTGACCGTAGGCACAGCTGAAGAGGAAGATCTTCAGTCGTGACCTGAAGATAGGGAAGGATGGGGCAATGCTTATGGAGAGAGGAAGAGTGATCCAGAGTTTTGGGATGTAGTAGCTGAAACGCAAGGAATGAGGGACAAACAGGAGGCCGGAGCCAGTCGAGCGGAGGCAGTGGATTGGGGAGTAAGCAGGTCAATAACCCATATTCCAACAACCGTTTGGGTAGAAATGACCTTTTATGCTTTGGTGAATAAGCTTATTACTGAAATTATGCTGCATAATTCTTTTAACATTTAGAATTTTTTTAAAATACAAACAAAAATATCATAGAACCTTTTTTATAAAAACAAGGCTACCTGTGGGTGCGATCCCCAACTCCGTAACAATGGAGGGACTGAATTATGAGGCAAAATTAGGTAAACTGGAAAAACTAGAGTGACCAAATTATTACTTTTTGGAGGGAAAGCGATCTGCCAATTGCCGAAAAACCGGGTTCTTACTTACTGCTGGGTAAAAAGAGGTGCAGCGCCTTGCGATGTCCTCTCAACATGAAAGGCGCTATGCAAATGTAATTTTTTTTGTTGTTGTATGTGGAAACTTGCCTAAGGTTTCACCTCGCCCAGAAATTGAACCCGGGTCCTCTTGCTTACGAGGCAAATATAAACGAGTTGATAATTCATTTTAATTCTACAAAATGATCACTGGAAGGAGAGTGTACAGAATGCCTTTATGCTTTAATCAATATAACACAATGTTGAACAGCATGTTCTCTGCGCTGCACTGTAGGACATAAGAGTTTCAGTGGTGATGTGCTCAATTCTGCTGGGTTTGTATTGTACTGTTGATGGTGAAATTCATTGCAAAACTTGCAATATATTTCACTGAATCCTTTATAAACATAAATAATTCCAGAACCTGGGTTTGGTATCTGAATTGGAGCCCGAGTCTGAACCTCCTTTGGGGATTCTCTCTGCTGCAGTACATATGCAGGCGCATAATAATAATAAATAATCCTTGCATTTGATATAATGCCTTATCATGTCTTCAAGACACTCAAAGCGCTTCACAGAATATACTGTAAAGTGAATTGACTGTATTCTGTGGGCGAAACAAGGCAGGCAATTGCGCACAGCAGTCTCCCACAAGCAGTCGTAGATTAAGTGACCAAATTATTATTTATTTATTTTTGAAGGGATTAATACCCCTCGCAAAGAAATCCACCAATCGACTAACAACTGGCTGCCTTCTTACTGCTAGGTAAACAGAGATGTGTGGAGTAGGAAATCTTGCCTAACGCTTATAAGAGCTGATATTTGAGCTCGGCATTTTAGTTCCTCAGCCTCTGGCCAAGCAATTAGGAGCGGGAAGTATAAATCAGGCTTTTCACTCTTTATTGCTTTACCGAAAACAATATAATTTCACTTCCAGCACCAAAAGCAGAATCATGTACTGCATACAGCTCCTCCGGTTTGACCGTAACACAGCTGTCCAGCTTAATAAATTTGAGTCAAGCTATCCTGTAAACTGCCACTTGGCTGGCTTCAAGACCACCCACTATTGTCAAAGTCAAATGGGCAGAAAAAGTGTCCCTCTTGTGGACAGTGAAGAATTATAGCTGTCCTAACCATCTGATAATCAGCACATCAAACCTTGCATTTTAACTCCAGTATCTTATCACCTTAACATTTCTTGATGGAATACAAACGCCAGTGGAATGATAATAGTTATCCTATTTTGTGTTTTTTTTACTGTACAACTTACTCAATTAATTTTGAAGGCGGGAGCTCCATTTTTGCCTCAGCGATTGTGTCCTTTTTTCTTAGCTCAGTGCATTCCATAACTACAACCCATAACTCTCAATGCCAGCTGTAGAACAGAGAAAAGGGAAACATTATTAAACGTGTTTTACTGTAATATTCTCACAAAAGTGAAGAATTTGATCATGATAAATTCTGACGCCAAGTTACATTGGCTCTAAATTGCATTTGAAATGTATCAGCACTAAGGAGTGTCAATGGCATTCATATCGTAGCCCTGTAAGGGAATTTGTGATGATAATAATCCTTACTTTCGATATGCCGTTTTTCATACTGGGGAAATGTCTCAAAGCACTTTACAGGATATACTATAAAGTGAATTGACTGTATGTTTTGTGGGTGAAATGTGGCAGCCAACTGCACACAGCAGTGTCCCATGAACAGTCGTGAAGCGCCCTGAGACATCTAGAAGATGTGAAAAAGCGCTATGTCAAATGCAAGGATGATTATTATTATATTCTGTGAAGCGCTTTGAGACGTCTCAACGACATGATAAGACGGTGGGTCAAATGCAAGGATTATTATTCTTCAGCAACTTGAGACGTTCTACTAACACGAAAGCTGCTATACAAATGTAATTTGTTGTTATTGTTATTCTTAAAGTTCATTGTGCACCTGTGAATGTAGTAACAAAGATTCAGGTCTACTGCCAAAATCAGTGACTAAATTACATATTTCATCCAAACAGTCAAGCTTGTTTAAACACATACTCGTAATTGTCACTCTGTCGGCATTTCATGCATTACATAGACCATCCACAGGCCCATCAGCATTACTTGAACTATGTTTTCAACTACAGGATTGACCCAAAGCTTACCATGTCGTGAATGTGCTGAGTGTAAGCGAGAAAGTTTGGTTTCAGAGCTTTAATCTCGTAATCAAAGGGATCAAAGTATAATCTCAATTATAATAATAAAGGAAACATTCTTGTCAAAAGCCTTTTTTTTAAATGAAGTCTTGTTATTAGCAGTTGGTGCAGAGAACAGCTTACTCCTTTCAATTTACTGACCAATCAACTGACAACCAAGTTCCTTACTTACTGCTAGGCAAGCAGAGGCGTGTGGAGTAAGGAAACTTGCCTACGGCTTCGCCCTGCCTGGGAAATGAACCTGGGTCCTCTCGCTTGTGAGGCGAGCGCTCTAATCAATACACTACAGGACCTCATGAGAATCACAAGAATCACAGCAGAGCAGGGGAATCTATGCTCCTTTACTTTGTGCCAGGGTCTAGTGGCAGAGCCACTAGGTTGTATGGGTTGGTAATAATAATAATCCTTGCATTTGATATCGCGCATTTCATATCTTCTCGACGTCTCAAAGCGCTTCACAGAATAGACTGTAAAGAGAATTGACCGTAAATATGTGGGCGAAATGCGGCAGCCAATTGAGCACTGCAGTGTCCCACAAAAAACAGTCGTGGATTGAAAATGACCAATTTATTATTGCTTTGTTTTGGAGGAATTATTATTAGGCGTGTGGAGAAAGGAAACTTGCCCAAGGTTTCGCCCTGCCTGGAATTGAACCCAGGTGTCTCGCTTGCAAGGCGAGTGCTCTAACCACTGAGCTACAGGGCTCCACGCTGGTAAGCATCAAGAGGCATTTTCCGATTTACCATACACCCACGACACCCTGCATGGCTTTAAATTCTATACAATCCACAGAATTTGGCCCATCATGTCTGTTGCTGGCTCCCTCAAGAGCAATCCTTTCTGTTTCATTTACAAGCCCTTTCCCCATACAGTTGACTCTTTTTAAGGTATCTATCTAGTTCCCTCTTGAGGCAAAAATGGATTTTGCCTCAATTACTGCTCCTGGCACTTTGCCTCAATTACTGTTTCTAACCACTCTGTCCTAACTTCCACATGCCCTCTAGTTACTGACTCACTGACCAGTGGAATTAATTTCTCTTTATTGACTTTATCAAAATCCCTCATAATTTTAAAGCTCTCGATCAGGTCACTCCTCAATCTTCTTTGTTCCTACGAAAAAAAGTTCCAGTTCCTCCAGTTTCGGCTCATAGACCTAACCACTCATCCCTGGTATTGTCCCTGATAAATCTCCTAACCAATACGTTACAGGACTCCACTCTTTTGCAGTTAGTGTCAGATTTGCGCTTTCAGCAGGTAGGTTTACGATGTGGCCGACATAACGGCGCAAGTGGGTAAGGAGGAGAACCAAAGCGTTCGGGTCAACGATGCTCCTTCAGTCAGTAACCTCTATCCGCAGGTTTCATTCAGTTGCTGTCACCCACCCACGCCTTTACTCACCACAAACTCTAGCAATTTAGGACCTTATTGCACAGAGGGTCGGGGGGGAGGGGGGGCATTCGGCCCATCATGTGCCCACTCTTTGAAAGAGCTATCCAACTAGTCTCACTCGCCCACTCTTACCCCATAGCCCTGCATATTTTTCCTTTCCAAGCACCCATCCAATTAACAACAACAATAAGAATAACCCTTGCATCCAACGTAGCGCGCCTCATCACGTCGTTAACGACGCTTCAAAGCGTTTCCCGGAACACGCTGCAAAGTGGACAGAACGGGGCGGCCAACTGCGGAGGACGGAATGACCCAATCTACCAATTCCCTTTCGAGAAAGCTACTTGGCGGTCTCACGCCCGCCCGCTCCATCCACCAACCCTCCGCCCCACCACCACCCACCCACCCCGCGCGCCAACCCAACCCAACCCAACCCACCTCAACCCAACCCACCACCTCACTCGTTTGAATTTTGAAGACCTCCCGTTAAAAGTCTCCGTCGAAGTAATATTTCGCCCCGCTTAAAAAAACACACGCAACGGAGCGCTGCGGGCGGGGCGTCTCGAAGACGGGTACAACCCTATATCAAATGCAAGGATTATTATTATTATTATTTATCATCATCATCATCATCATCATCTCCCCCCACTCAACCTTCTCTGGTCTGAGGAGGACAATCCCAGTCTCTATCCACCGATTTTTGTCTGGAGTCTCTCCACCGCACAATTCAAGTCCCTCATCCACACACACACACACACCCCTCACCCCCACAGGAAGCGGGTGAGGGGTGGGGGGGTGGGAAGGAGGAGGAGGAGAGGGGTGGGGGTGGGGGTGAGGGGGCTCTTCTTTTTTCTTTGCGTGAGGAGAGCCGAAGGTAAACGATTACTTACGAAGAAAGCAATGGGGGTCAAAGTCGGTCCCTCAAACGGTTAAAGCGCGCAAACCCCCCCCCACCGGGCGGCGCGTCGCGAGCACAAGGTGTCAGCGGCGAAGTGGCGCGAGACTGGTCCCCCCCCTTCCCACCCCCGGCGGTGACTGACAGGGGGCCAGCGACCAATCAGAGACGGGGCTGGCGACACGTGCCCTCAGGCTCCTCCAATCGTGTGAGCGAGGGGCGGGGCGATGGGCGGGGCCGGAGGCGGGGTCGGTGGGCGGGACCAGCCCTTGGGCAGCGACCGTTTTTTTTCAAAAAAAAGTCGTTGGCCCGAAGCGGCCGCCGCCGTCGGCTTTCCCTCACCTCAGAGCCACTCGACAGGTAAGCGAATCCCTTCCCCCTCCTCCTCCTCTCTTCCTCCTCCCCCGGTAATTCTATGAGGAGAACTCCTATTATTTTTCCCTGCCCGTTCCAGAGAGAGCTTCATTCCTTCGCCTCTGACGTGTTTAACCCGGTGAAGAATCGACCGTCGTCTTGGCGGTTGGTCGGCGCGCCTCATCCCTGGGGCTCCAAAGCGCTCCCCAGAGTTTTCCTGTCAAGCTTTATTCAGGCCATTAAACCCCCCCCCCCCCCCCACACACACACACCCCCCACACTACAAATGGCCCACAACCAGCCCTGAATGGAGTGACTTATTTATAATAATAATAAGCCTTGCATTTGACACCACGCCTTCGAGACGTCTCGAAGCGCTGCGCCCGGGATGTGCGGCCAAGTGCGGTGACCGCGTGTTTATGGCGGGGAACGCGCGCGCCCCCCCCCCCCCCCCCGCGGCGTCCACCCCCACCCCCCCCGCGCGAACAGCCGTGGGTTGAAGTGAACGCGTTATTTTTAACCCCCTGGAAAATCCGGGGGGTGGGGGGGGTCGTGGAGCCCGCCTCTGGCAAAAGGACTGGAGCGATGGGGATGGAGTTGTCCGGCGCCTTGGGACGTCCTCGCGTAATTTTGCTGCCGTTGTCGTCGTCGTCGACGTCGTCGTCGTCGTCGTCGTTGTTGAGTGATGGTGGCGGCTTTGGTCCGGGGAGACCGATGAGGAGTGGATCGAGGAGCTCGAGTCGCGAACGTGGGGCTTGAGCCCCCAACCTGCCAAGACCGAGAATGCCCCAATTGAGTCGAGCTAATGTTTGTTGGTGGTGCTCGAAAAATATTTATTATTATTGTGACGCTTGGCAGTAATAAATATGATTGTCTTCGGTTGCCAGTGAACGCTTTAGTTACCATTATTCAGGGGGGGGGCACAGTGATTATGGATTGTGTTTACCCAACCGACCTTTGGCCAGCTTCATTTCAGGACATGTGGAGTCCTGTAGCTCAGTGGTTAGAGCACTCGCTTTGCGAGTGAGAGACCTGAGTTCAATTCCAGGCAGAGGGCGAAACCTTGGGCAAGTTTCCGTACTCCACACAGAGCCTAATAATAATCCCTCCAAAACCCCAAAAACAATAATAAATCGGTCATTTTCAATCTACGGCTGTTTGTGGGGACATTGCTGTGCGCAATTGGCCGCTGCGTTCGCCCACAAATATACAGTCAATTCACTTTACAGTGTGTTCTGTGAAGCGCTTTGGGACGTCCTCCCGACGTGAAAAGCGCTATATCAAATGCAAGAATTATTATTATTATTATGTCTCTGAAAACATGGTGAATTGCTGTATGCTTCTATTTTTTAATAAAAGTAAACCGATATGCAGTATATAACAAACACCATTCTAATTCTGTGCTTTATTGTTGCAGAAGGTTCAGCATCTGGAATCTCCCTTTCTGTGTAAAGCAGCGTACAAACAAATTTCACGTTGAGACAGGTCAGGGCCAAGAAATGAAGAAGAAATAAAGGTCCAAGGTGGGTTATTTATTTTTCTTTGGGGGAAATCTATACCTGACACAACACTCTACAACCTGCAATTTTTCAACTAGTAACATATTAGGAAAACAATGATAACAAACTACTGAACTTGATCAGGATAGCAAAGTTAAACAACCTTGTGCACCATTGGGAGAATATTGTGCCTAATAAATTAACTTAAGGGAAGCTCGTAACGTTTCTCTAAACATTAGATTTTGTTGAATAACTCAGTGAAATTAGTTATGTGTATTAGAAGTATTCTAATACACTGGCTCAGTTGGTAATAATCACACTTTTGAGTCAGAAGATTGTTGCTTTAGAAATTTAAGCTCATAGTCTAGGCTGACACTTCAATATAGCCCCGAAGAACATTGCACTGTCAGAGATGCCGTCCTTTGGATGAGACATTAAACAAAAATCCAGTCTGCATGTTCAGTTGGATATTAAAGATAATTGTGACACTATTTGAAAGAGAAGAAGGTTTCTTCCAGTGTCCTGGCCAACCACCTCCAGATAAAATTGGTTATTCACTTCAAAGTTGTTTGTGGGACATTGCTGTGCACAAATTGTCTCCATGTCCAGCCACAAAATACACATTTGCTAAGCACTTGACACGCTCCCCATATCCCAGTAGATCGAGTTTAAGATCCTCATGCTAACCTCTCTCATCCTTCCTCTTTGTCCACATTCTTTGCCCCCTATCCTCACTCTACTATCTCATCTCCCAGCAAAACCTAGGAAGCATAAGGCCAACATTTTTGTATTCTATTATGAAATTGGTGAATATATTTGGACATAATATTCCAAGGAATACTTACAGGGTGGATCTGATGCTTCATCTTTCCTGCTGTCTGGAATGAATTGGCTCTCATTTCTATTTTTGGCTGGATTGGGCTGCCTTGCCTATCAGAAAACAGATGTTGAGGACTCCATCTGTATTGTTCAGAACATCACTGGCCAAGACAGCAATATTTGCAGGCAAGTAATATAGTCAAAGCTAGAGTCATTTTGATTTTTAAAAACTGCATTGTGCTATATTTAGAATTTATTGTTGAAATGTACTTGCTTTTATCGCCCTGTTCTTTAATGATGATATGGATTAGATATGGATTATCGTGTTTCTCAGATAAAGTTTTCACAATAGAAAGATTTTTGTTTTAAAGTCGAGATCCACTGTACAGCAAAATACCCAGTCAATTCACTTAACAATACTTCTCAATAACGTAATAAGGTGTATCAAATTCAAGGATTATTATGGATTATTAAATTAAGTTTTGGTATATTCCAATTCAACCTCTTTAAAGTCCACTTCATAATTTTTTTGGCTTTGGTATCCTTCTTTAGTTTCTTTTTTTTTTATTCATGTCCTTTGACAGCCCGAAGAATGAATTTATTTTTGACATTTCTACAAACACAGTTAAAGGAACAGAAAGTGACTGTTAGCAAGAACAACAAAATTACATTTGTATAGCGCCTTTCATGTTGGGAGGACATCCCAAGGCCCTGGACAGACAGAGTTTCGAACTAAAAGTAGAGTATCTTGAGTGGTAGTCTGTTTATCCTGGAAGCCGAAACCCTAACCCGCCGGTCAGCCATGGGCTATCCTTTCCTAATTTTCCTCAAGTGTAAAAAAGTGTAAAAAAGTGTAAAGTCATCAATAAACAAATGCTTGTTATCTTAACTCGTGCTTTGGATTTCTGTTCTTTTGAGGGCAGGTGATGTACAATTTGCCTCAGTACGGCTCTTGCACAGTGTCTGGGGAACAGATGTGGAACTCATCTGTAATCAGAGTTTGAATGAAAGGCATTGTGGCAAAAAGATTTGGTATATATGCTTTCAATAGGCAACAAATATGAATTTGTGGCAGAATTTCTGCAGTAGCTATTTTGTACCACTGGGTGTCCTAGATGCCCTTTGTACAGGTGATTTTACAGTTACTCCAAGGCACTGCTGATGACAGCCTGGCCCTTCACAAATCACAGGATTACTTTAATGAAGAAGACCCTTCGGTCTGTCTGATCTCATCCCTCAAGCATACCCTTGCATTGCAAGACCCTTTGGTCAGTCTGTCTGATCTCATCCCTCAAGCACACCCTTGCATTGCAGCATCAAGCTTTTTTTTAAATGAGTCCAATGTCCTTGCCTCAACACCCTTCCTTTGATCCTTTAATGTCAGCTCTTCCTATTATTGTAAAGTGTAAGTCACCAAGGGTTGAATAGTTCACAATAATAAGGATCATGAGCTGTTCTTAGACTGTTGTGAAACGGGTTAGTTTTATTCTACTGATGTTACAATAGTAATCCTGCTCTCGATCTGTTCGTCTGAATTACCCTCTGGATAAAGAAAGCCTTCCTGATGTCCCTGAAATTGCAATTTTTCACATTTTTACATGTTTGTATATTGTGACCCTAAACCTATGTCCTCCTATTTCACTGTTTTAGTGCATCCAAAAGTATTTATTGCTCTGAGTTTATTTTCTCAGTGATAAGGTACGATATCAAACGCAACGATTAATATAAATCAAGTGCAAGCTTGTTCTGCAATGGGCCTGTCTTTTACTGTATGCCTAATGCGATATAAATTCTCCTTTTTATTAATTGATCAATAAGCAAAACGCCACTGGAATCTGTTTACAATCAGTTTTTTTAAAAATTCTCTTGTTCCACTTCATTAAATTAAAACTTACAGATTTATTTAGAAATTCTACCTTCTTTATAACCATATTAATGCAAAATATACTTTTCTTTTCAGTGGTGATCTTGAAATAATCTATCCAGAGTTGGGCAATGTAGCATGTAGTATCATCTTGAGGTGTCTTGAATACCAAAGAAAGCTGAGCCGAGATTGGGGACCGCCTTCTGTTAAATCTTTTCAAGTTGACCAGGTATATAAAGACGGCACGTCAATTAATGTGTAAGACAGTTTCATATTCGGAGTCTTCCTTAGTGTAGAACGCCTTTACACAATGCAAAGGAAGTGATGTCAATGGTAACCTAATCGCTGTTTTATAGCACAGGAAACTGACTTGTCCGTGTCGGGTGCCTTTTTTTTTTGGCCAGCCGGGTGTCTGACACATGCGGAATCCCATCGCTATGAGTCTCCAAACCAAGTTGTCATTTTCATGCATCCTACCTACACTTGAAAATCCCAGAGATAGATTGTTGGAATAGAATGCATTCTCCCTGGAGGAACGTGTCCTGCTTACCTAATTCCAGAAAGTATTAGATGCAGGTTGGCAAGAGCCAAGGCTGGAAACCCTAGAGGGTTTGTTGGGGAAACTGGTGGAGTCTAACAAGCTAAAAACGCATAGCTTTCCATTGACATTGATGTTCATCAAGGATTACTCTACCCGTTAGGGCTTTGGCTTGCAGGGTTAACAGGAGCTAAGTAGGATGAGTCCCTGCACACAGTGACTGATCTGCCTTTCCAGGTCCTGCCGATAAGCCAAGCTAGGCTGCCATCAGCAGTACCCTGGAGTACTGCAGAACCGCCTGGCTCAGGAACTGGACTACTGAGACCCCCACAGAGGGCTGGCTCAATTCCGATATTCCATTGCCAAGCATGTCACCTTGGTGCCAGTTCAGCTTCAAGGAGATCCCGCTTACTGGACGCCATGAATACCTTTACTTCCAGATACTGTGGGTGCTCAGCAAGCCTATATTATAATTGAGTTCCTTTGTATCTGTTCCACTCTTTGAACAATCAAGCGGTATTGAAGACATTCCTGTGTAATATTATGGATTTGAGTGCCAGGTGCTTGAAAGTTACCAAGTCCTCCAGTGAAGCAGCGAATATGTTACTCCATTTTGCTCTGCTTGTGTATAGAGGAATTTACTGGAAAAAGTTTTTCATCCCCATATGTATAATTTTCACTGTTACCGTAAAGATTAGTTATTGATCAAAGTTTTTTTAATTATAGACATGGGAGTAACTTACTTGATTCCTAGAAACATTTAAAAAGTAATAGCAGGATTGTTAAGGATGAGAATACAAATCATTACAGATCACAAAAATTAAAATAAACAAATATTGAAATGAGGGAAGTTACTGCACACCAAACGTATTTACATTAATAAAGCATTATTATTAAGTGAACCGAACACTCCTGATTTATGAATCATGATAGGTGGCATCCCAATTTATAGGCAAAAGTGGCAGCCTATTTGTGCATAGCAATGTCCTACACACAGCCATTAAGTGAATGACACATTTTAATTAGTTTCTTGATTGTTGGTCAATCAGGAAACTTCCTTCTCTTTTCAAAATAGTGCCATGAGATCCACAACATTCACCTGAACAGGCAAATGGGACCTCAGAATAAACTTTCTGTTTTTTGAAGACTGTTAGTTATCCAAGTATTTTTACCTGACCACATTAACTTTCACTACACCAACATTTTGCTAAACATATCCTTGAAATAAAAAACGTTTTTAAATGGCAAATTATGAGTCTGAAGGAACTTGGTAGCATTGACATTAAGTCTTGCCTTTATTGCACCACAGAGTGGTGCTATTGTTTTTTAAACCGATCAGTATTTCTTTCTCGGAACTTGTATATGAATTGAAGTTGAGAGTTTTATGTTGTTTATGTCTATAATAATAATAATCATTTGCATGGTGCTTGATCATGTCAAAACATCTCAAAGTGTTTCACAGAGTTTTCTATAAAGTTTGGCTACGTGGGGCAACATGGCAACCATTTTGCGTAAGTGATACCCCACAAACAACCATAAATTACTGTTTGTGGGGCATTATCTATGCAAAATGTACGTGTAATTATTACACTTACATTTAAGCTTACACCACACTAAGTGTAGCATTTTATTTAACTGGGAGATTGTTAGTCAGGATACAGGGAGCAAATCCCTTATATTCTCGAATAGTGCAGTGGGATTTTAAAGTCCATCTGAACAGGCATAGACGGGATCTTGGTTTAACATCTTATTTAAGGGCGAGACTTTCGATAATGCAGCAGAGATTCTTCCATTGCTCCAGTAGTTTCAAACTGAGCTCAGTGTCCTGACGTAGGGTTTTAACCCACATTCTTCTGAATCCAAGTTGAGAGCACCACCAACTGAGCTAGGCTGAAGCCTTCTAAGTATTTACTAGAAGAAATATTGAATTATAAGAGGGATTCAAGTTGGCTTGATAGTAAGATTATGTAAGACAAGTCTGTTTTGATTTTTTGTGTATGAACAAGTGGAAATTCAGTGCATGTTACATATTTAGATTTTAGCAAAGCTATTGATTTAGTGCTACATTGGAAATGGTCCATAAGGTTGAGAGGTGGAATATGCAGCAATAGCTTTATAAGTGGCTATTTCATAGAGAGCAATGAGTGATTGTACATAGAGCTGCTTCAACAAGGAAGGAAGTAACTAGCAGGGGGCCTCAGAGATCTGTGTTAGGGCCAATACTATTTAAACTGCATACAAAAAATTGGAAATGTCTACAGAATCAAACTAAGTTTGCTAATGATACTAAATTTAGCAAATTACCCAGAGAATTGGTTGACCAAATGCAGAAGGATTTGATAGATTTGAGAGTTGGCGTATAAGTGTAATGTAATTTAATATTGACAAATGCAGATTGATGATGATGATAATAATCCTTGCACTTGATATATATTCTACATGTCTCAAAGCGTTTCACAGGATATACTGTAACAGGAATTGACTGTATTTTGTGGGTGAATGTGGGAGCCAATTGTGCACAGGAATGTCTTACAAATAGCCATGGAGTGAGTGACCAATGATATTTGGAAGGAGAATAAATGGAGGGTCTAAACAGTATTAGACTAAAAGCTGCAACATACCAGGAGAGCGGTTTGTGGGTACGAGTGGGTAGATCTGTGAAAACATTAGTACAGTACACAGTAGCATCAGTGGGAGAATCTTGGGCTGTGTAGCTAAAGGAACATAAGTAACGGGAAAGGATTGACATTTGAGTGCAGCTAAAAGAGGATACTGTCTGACTTCAGGCAGTATCTTGTGAAGCAGCACTCAAATACTGCCTTTGGCATGTCAAATTCTGCCTGGTGCCATGGCACCAGAAGTTTCAAAGATGTTCCCGATAGTAAAACTGATGGTAAAACATTGATTGTTATACAGGTAAGTTGGTGTGTGTGTGTGTGGGGGGGGGAGGGGGGGCACTGTGGGTGCTACGACAAGTACTGAGCCTTGAGATAATTAAGGAGCGGGAACCGGTTAGAAGTGTTTCATAATGTGTTCATGTGATAATATTGCAAACTGGTTATGAAACTCTGCAAATTTCAGCCCATACTTTATACTACATATATACAATTTCCCATCATTTGACTGAAGGTGATTTCTTGATAAAGCCACAGTATTGATCTCATGTTTGTGGATATGTGATTTTGTTTCAAGTACTGTATATGGAATACACTGTCAGCATTAAAATGTTGTGTGAAATGAAAGCAGAATATGTCATGATCAGTAGAGATTATGTAGTATTTGAAAACTTCAATCTAACCTCTTGGTTCAGGTGTTTGTTGCAACTTCACATTGAAAGTTTTTGATTTTATCTGAATAGCTTGATTAGATTACTACTTTATAATCGCTCACAGGAGTCCATTACTCTCCTTGTATCTGAAATATTTTAGACTGCTGTTCTAAATGAAATGGTTCTTAGACCCCTGCAGTTGTCTTCTCAGTCTATAAATGACTGTTTTATGGCATCTATATTAACCCTTTAGAGCTTCTTAAGATCACATTACGACATATGCGGGATGTGGAATTAAAGTTCAGTTTTTCCTTGATACAGTATTTAAAAGAATCTTTATAGTTCAGTACTTCTGTTAGTGTTTATTGCACTGTTATGTGCTTTATTTGACACTCCATTGTAGTTCTGCGGGTACACGTCCCAATGCCTTGGGATTTCCTCCCGACGTGAAAGCCGATATATAAATGTACTTTGTTGTTTGTTAGTTGTACACTGTGTATTGAAGATGCTGTCCTTCCAATGAGACGTTAAAAACCAAGGTCCTATCTGCCTGTTCAAATCAAAGATTCCAATGGTGCTATTTGAAAAAAATAGGAGTTTCTCCGGATTTATAGCCAACAATCCGCCATTTAAATAGATTAATCACTGTTTATAATTAATTGGTCAGTGCTACGTGCAAATTAATTGTTGAGTTTGTCTACAAAATACAGACACAATATATCCTATGAAGTGCTTTGGGACTCTCGATGACATGCTAAGGCGCGAGATCAATTGCAGAGATTATCATTGTCTTGTCATGTTCTGGTCTGGTCTCTAGAAATGTACATTACTGGATTAGTTTAGCTCTTCGAATGCAAAGTATTATTCTTGTATAATTTGGGACATAACATGTCTTGCCACTACCAGGATGGTGGAAGGTGTACTGGATGGACCTTGGTCTTCTTTTGCCTAGTAATTCTTATGTTATTCCCCATAATCTTTCCCTTGAATAATATTAAAATGCATTGTACCCAGTGCTGTTGATGGCCATATTTATTAATTTTCTTCTGCAATTGTTGATTATTTGCCTTTTTGTCTTTCTGTAACACAATTAATTACAGATTTGCTGATTAATATGGAAAATATTTGGCTCAGAGTGTCCATTTCTGGCATTAGCTCCTCCTTTGGGGCTCACTCCTCTAATTCCACACTCTATTTCCACTTGATGAAGAAATTTCTTAGCAATTGACTGGATGTAAATACCTTTTGTTGAGGCTGCTTATCTTGCTTTATGACCAGGTTGGTTTGGAATTGATCCTGTACTTGTGGCTGAAGAAGAGGAAAGCAGCGTATAGTAAATCTCAGGCTAGAATGAGACATGCCAGGAAGGAGGATGTCATTTTGTTTTGACAGGAGGTGTTTGGCTTTGAAAATCTCAGTCAAGGAAGAAGCAGGAGGTGGAGATCAAGTAAAAATGAAATTTAGGGGAAGAGGTGAAATAGAGAATAGAGAGAAGAAATGTCAACAGGACGGGTCAGTTTGGGATAGGGAAGTATTGGCTGGGTGTGAATGAGGGAGGAGGAGGAATGTGGGAGGAGAGGGGAAGAGGTTAAAGATGGATGGTAACTGATGTATGGTTACAATTAAGGTGGGTGGCATGAGTGGGTGAAGGAGATTCACATTAAGAGTAAATGAGATCATTACCACAAATGTCATCATGTGATACTCCTATGGAGTATCTGATTGCTTTTGACACACATGGGCACAAAAGTATTAATGTTCTATAGAGCTGCATAAATTACTTTATTGGTAATCTTATGGACAGTAGTTTTCCTTTTCTGACTTTCCTCTTTGTTCCATCTTACAATACAAATTAAATGTATATAGTGCCTTTCACATCGGAGGATGTGTCAGGGCGTTTGACAATCCAGATTTAAGAACATACGGATTATTATTATAATCTGCTTGTCGAAAGAAGACCAATTTGCCTTCCACCATTCTGGCAGTTGTATGTCATGTCCCAAAGTATATACTGTATCCTGAGATATTATTTCGTAACAGAAATTTATCTAATTTATTCTTGAAAGAATCAACACTTTCTCCTTCTTGGGAGCATGCTCCATACATTTAATACTCGCTCACTGAAGTAGTGTTGGCATCTGAGCTTGGTGGGAGTCAAGGGGGATGGGAAGGGGAAAGATGATGAAAAGTGCAGTCAAAGAGGAAGAGGGAAGGGAGGAAGGGGACAAATCGGAAGGAGGAGTTCCAGAGAATAGGGTAGATGGGCTGAAACCCAACCTACGCTGGGATGGATAGTGTGGGCGCATGAAATTGGCCAGTTTCTGCTGAGCGAAGGGAGTAGCTGAGTTGGTATGGTTTGAGGAGATTGTACAGGTAGGGTGGGGCAAGACTGGAGGGATTTGAAGGTGTGGAAGAGGATCTTGAACTGAGGAATGGGGAATGGGGAGCCAATTGATGTTCAAACACTAAAAGTTGATGATTTTCCAAGTAATTTGTATTGTAAGATGAAACAAAGAATATAGAGGAAAGTCCAAAAGGCCATATGTTGTCAGGAAATTCAGATGAAGTTAAAAACAGAAGCTCAAAGGTTGGCCTGTTTCTGAACATCCTCTGGATTCTCTATTCCTGTTCTGAAAACTATCTTTGGTATGTATTCTCTCTCTGCCCACAGCAATTTTTTCTCCCACTTCAGAGCTTATGGGTTGATTTGAGAAGCCTTAAAAGTGATGTGTCCTAATCCTATTAATTGACTGGGGATTCATTGATTAATTATTATTAATAGCAGATTAATAACTAATCCTATTAATCAGTTGAATGTTAATCGATTGTCAGATAGCTTCTGGGGATGGCAATCCCTTCAAAAATTGGTTGCCATGTTTTTGCTCACAAAACATATTCACTTTACTGTACATTCCATGAAATGTTTTGAGACTTCTCAACGATGTGATAAGGCACTTTATCAAATGCAAGTATTATTATTATATTATCCCTTCTCCTTAAAATACCACAGGTTCAGCTTCATCGCTAGAATGACCTTTCATTTTTATGTTTCTCTATTTTTCCCTGCTCAGATCTTCTGTTTTACGATAGTGTATTCAAATTCAGTCTCTTACCACTCCCACCACATAACTCTTCCCACAATATCATGAATTGCTTATTATTATGCCACCTTATATCTTGCCATTTTCCACACACAAATTTTCCATTATTCCAAAAGAAAAATAAATCGAATATCAGACTGCTGTAGACTATTTGGTACCTTCTCATCTCGAGTCCTGCAGCTCAGTGGTTAGAGCACTCGCCTTGCAAGCGAGACACCTGGGTTCAATTCCAGGCAGGGCGAAACCTTGGGCAAGTTTTCTTACTCCACACGCCTGATAATAATCCCTCCAAAACAAAGCAATAATAAATTGGTCATTTTCAACCTGCAACTGTTTGTGGGACGCTGCTGTGCGCAATTGGCTGCCGCGTTTCGCCCACAAATATACGGTCAATTACTTTACAGTCTATTCTGTGAAGCACTTTGAGAAGTCGAGAAGACGTGAAAAGCGCTATATCAAATACAAGAATTATTATTAACTCGCCAACACAATGACAAAGGCAGATGAGGATACTTTATCTTGCAAAACCTTGGTATCCATGATTCAGCCACAAAATATATACAGTCAATTCACTTTACAGTCTATTCTGTGAAGCGCTTTGAGACGTCGAGCAGACATGAAAAGCGCCATATCAAATGCAAGGATTATTATTATTTGTATTTCTGTTTTGGTGAGCGCTCTGTGTTAAGTAACGTGAGTAAATGTGTATTGCATCACTGGTGTGGGTGTGAGTGAAATATCATGGATGATATATATAACAGAGGAAATTAGACAGGCATATGAAAGGCATAGGGATACTGAATTGATGTCCTAGCTGATGTGGTCTTGATGGGCCAAATGGTCTTCTGCACGGTAGATCTCCATGTTTTGATTTGAGAGTAACATTTTTAAGATTTTATTGTTGTGCTTTTACCACAAGCTTTTTATTCAAAAAACACAAAGCTTTGATTATATATGGATGAATACCATGGCAGTTTTTAAAGCGTTAAATTCTATGTCGGACCTTGAAAGTGTAAAGCTCCCTCTTACCCGATAAAAGGTTATGATGAATTGACTTTGAGTAAGTATTGCGTTCTGCAAACCAGCTGACACTAATTCACGGTTAAACCACTTTAGTAGATATAGTGGCTCAAAGCATGATTGTTCTCATTCAAACAATCATCTTAGAGTATCTTGTAGATTGAGTTTCCACTATTCATGTGGTAGTCTATTCTATAGCAAGTGTGTCTGTGGTCGATTTTTTTTCTTGATTTGTGAATATTGCTTAGCTGAACTAAAAAAAATTGGGAAAGAAAGTAGAAAAGTTACAGTTTAAAGTACATTTATAAAATCTTGTACCTAAGCAGTTACTGTATGAAATGATAGATCACTTGAGTGGTTTTGTAACCCCCTGTGATATATGGTCATATTATCCATAAAACTATGTTACATGATTCTTCTTTATTGCCAGTGTTGCTGGCAGTCAGTAAAACAGATTACTTTCTAGGTCAAATCGATATGTATTTCATTTACTCAGCTTTCAAACACATTTTCAGTTCTATATAAAAATACATGGTGGACTCTTCAAAGAGCACTGCCTCAAATATGAAAGGAATAGTTGTATATTGTCCTAATTACAGCTTTCTGTTTACTTTCTATTGCAACTTTTTACACTGGTTAACTGGACTTTTTGTGCAGATGGTTCAAATACAACACAACCTGCATTTATATGGCACCCCTAATACTGGGTAGAGTCCTGGAGCGCTTGATAGTGGCAGAACACGATGCCGAGCTGGGGGGGAGGTGACCGTAGGCACAGTCGAAGAGGAAGGAGGGGGCAATGGGGATAGAGGGAGAGTATTTCAGCGTTTCGGGGGTAGTGGCTGAAAGTGTGGCACAAGGAACAAACCCAGTACTGCTTCCTCATATACAGAGTAACTGAATTCATATGAACAAAATGAGATGATTGTCCCTGCCTGAATCGTGGAGGTCTGTTCATAGTAGCGCATAGAATCAAGGCTTGGAGAAAGTAAAGTAATGAAACTTATTCATAGATCTATATGAGATGTACATGCTGCATGCCATGTAGATGTTTACACGTATCAACTCGGTGACAAAAACATTCAAGAATGCGATGAAAGATCTCTCCTGTAATAACTGCACACTCGGTACTAATTTTGTCTTTTTAAAAAAGAATACAATTAATAATTAATCTATGAGTAAGGACCTCTGATTCAACCTGTATAATTCTAATTGTGACTGCCTGGAGAACAACAACAATAAATTACATTTGTATAGCAAATCACATCAGGAGGATGTTGCAAAGCGCTGGACAGTCGGTTGGACGGTGGTTGGGATTGAGGAGTGGTGGGGAGGGGAGGGATAGGAGCGTGACCGAAGGCACAGTTGAAGACGGGCCCATAATCTTCAATAATAATAATAATCCTTGCATTCGATATAGCGCTTTTTATATCTTCTAGACATCTCAAAGTGCCTAATAGAATAGACTGTAAAGTGAATTGACTGTATATTTGTGGGCGAAACGCGGCAGCCAATTGCGCACAGTAGTGTCTCTCAAACAATCGTGGATTGAACCAGTCAATGTAAGTCACTTTGGTAGAAAAAATAAGAGAAGCTGTGTATAACCTAACCTAGATGGTAAGAGTAGCGGAGCAAAGAGATTTGGGGATTCAGATCCATAAAACTTTAAAAGTAGCTACAAAGGTAGATAATGTCATAAAAAGGGCAATGGATTATTGGGCTTTAAGAACACAAGAATTGCTAAATGAAAGAAGGTTAAGGTCATCCAGTTCGCTCTCCACCATCTTGGCAGTCTCATGCACATGTCGTGTCCCAAACTATGTACTGTATCCCTACATATTATTTCCTAAAAGAAATCTATCGAATTTGCTTTTGAAAGAATCAACATTTTCTGTTTCTATTGTCCCCTGAAGGAGCCTGTTGCATAAATTTGCTATTCGCTTTTGTTTAGAGTTTGCCCCCTTTATTGACAGATTTATTTATTGATAGAGGATAGAAATGAGGAGGTAATGTTGAATTTGTACAAAACCTTGGTTTATAACACACTGCTTCCTAATATGCAGAGTAATTAAATTCATATGAGCATAAATGAGATGATTATCCCTGCAGGAAACCTTGGAGGTTTGTTCATAGATGGCACACAGATACAGGAGCTTGGAGAAAGTAAAATAATTTGAAACTTATTTTATCATTCAGAACGCACATTTAGAGTACTGTCCAATTCTGGTCTCACACTCAAGAAGGATATAATAGTGATGGAAAGAGTACAGTGTAGCTTCTCTAGGATTAGGTTAGCAGGTTATTGCTATCAGGATAAACTGGATAGCTTAGACCTTTTTTGCTAAAGAAGAGGGGACCTTATAGAGGTGTTAAACATTCTAAAATGATTTCATATGGTTAACTTAAATGGACTGATTCCACTTGTTGGGAAGTCCGTTCCTACGGAACACAAGTGTAAGCTAGCAACCAGGGGATCTAATAGAAAATTTAGGGAGGAACATCCTTCATGGAGAGGTTAGTGAGAATGTGGAATGTGGAAGTGGTGATTGAAGTGAGTACAGATGAGTTTAATAATAATAACCCCTGCATTTGATATAGCGCCTTATCACGTCGTTTTGACGTCTCAAAGCGCTTCACAGAATATATATTGTAAATCATTAAGAAGAAGCTAGATAGACACATGAGAGAAAAGGGAGTAGAAAGATTTGGGAGGGAGTATGTGGGTGGAGACTCGTGTGGTGTATAAACATCGGCACGGACTGGTTGGACCAAATGGCCAGTTTCTTTGCTGTATGGTCTATGTAAATCTATGTGAATGTCATTAGTTATCAACTGACAGTGTTGGCTGGATCCTTCAATATTGTGATAATTAACACTGATGCTAATTAACACAGGTTACAATTTTTTGCACCATTGTTTCAATGTATGCCTCGTTTTAAAAGCCAAGCTATCTCTTCTGTAAGGCTGGCTGTTTAGTCTTTGATCATTTATACGTGCAGATATTTTATATTCTTATGCCTTGTGGTCCATTATGCAGAGCTGCGAACATTGATCACAAGCTTATTGTGACTGGTTGCATTTTTTAAAAAGAGAAAAGTAGGCAACCTATCTGAGCTGCCAATGTTTCCCAGGATACACAGGCTTCCAGTGTAATCAAATCAGATCTCTGACTGGATCAACAGTCATCTGGAAATTGCACTTTGAAGTGTTGTCACAATGAAATCACAGGTGGCAAAAGCTGTCACCGCGACTCCACTAAATTCCACACAATTTCTTGTACTATTATTTGGAGAAATATAAATGATGAGATCACTGAGAATAGAGGTTGTTCTTTTCAGTTATATCACACTTTCACTTAATTGTCAAATTCTCTTGACTCTTAGCTTCCACGTATGTTTACAAAATGAATGGAAAGAATTGAGTTGTCAACATTCACCACGATTTACAGCTCCCAACACACAAATTAATTATAATAATAATCCTTGCATTTGATGTATCGCCCACAAAATATAGTCAATTCACTTTACGGTATATTTTGTGAAGTGCTTTTGAGAAGTCTCAAAGACATGATAAGGCGTCATATCAAATGAAAGGATTATTATTAAATCTGGTGCCCCTTTAACACACTGATGGCACTTTTATATTGTGGCTCCAGAGGTGCTAAACAATTTGAGAAAAGCTTTCTGAAAACTTTGAATAAGTAAGCGATTTGAAAACTTAATGCCTCCAATTTAATAAGTGCCTTATATTTTCCGATGGTTTACTTATGTCTTTTATAATAAGTGGAAAGCAAAGATTAGTAATCATCTTTTCTCAGGAGGTGCTTTGTATTGTTTGATAATTGGAAATATCTGGGGGTGGAAATGTTTAATTTTGACCTAGCTGCCTATTACTGGCTTCAAAGCTTGTGATGAGTTAGCAAAGCCCATCATCCCTCCCTCTCATGAGGAGGAATTCTGCAGCCCCCACATACCTTGCTTACTCAGGCATTGATTGCTTATTTCTGCATGTGTGCTGAGCTACTTGCTTTAAGCATGGATGAGCCTTGTCATCTAATGAGATCCCACACAGGATCTCCCAGGCATTTCACCAGCACCACCTTTTTGAAGCAAAGGGGGATCCCCCGTAAAATGTGGAGTGCGAATGCTTTCTTCAACTGTCACACTCCAGTAGGATTTTATAATATTATCTACGAGTAAATATTACATATTTAACAATTCCTCATCTTTCATTGCTGTCACAAAATAGAGTTATCTGTGCGGGTCCCTATGAATGGGTTCGTGTTGGCTTGGGATCAGTTCATTTAGCAAAAGTAATTTAACTCTGAAATATAAATTACGATGTTTGCCTCAAAATCAAATTAATTCTGTCTCTAATTAAGGTTAATAAATATACTCAGGAAGCATGTCTCTTAACATCTTAAGTGGAGTCCTGTAGCGTAATTGTTACAGCACCCTTCTCGAAAGCGAGAGGACCGGGTTTGATTCCTAGGTGTGGCAAAACCTTAGGCAAGTTTCCTTACTCCACGTGCCTTGGTTTACCCAGCAGTAGTAGAAACTCGGTTGTTGGTTGATTGGAGGATTGCTTTCTGGGGGTAATAAGCCTTCAAAAAATTATTGGTTACTCAATCCACAACTGTTTGTGGGATACTGCTATGCCCAATTTGAATGTCAACCTGAATGGCTCCCGTCAATGCCTCCACACCTCAGGCACTGACAGTATCACCATCCAAGGATACACACTCCACCTCCCTGAGCCAGTCCAGAACCTTGACATCTTTGACCCTCAACTATTACCCCACGTCCGTGCCATGACCTGCTCTGCATTCCATCACCTCCACAACATTGCCCGGCTCTGCCACTGACTCACACTGCAGGTTGCCGAGACCCTCATACAAAACAACAAGCTTGTTGGCCTCCCCAACTCCTCCCTCCATAAACTGCAGATCATCCAGAACTCTGCAGCCCGTGACCTTATCAGCCCATCCTCGCCTGACTCCACTGGCTTCCTATCACACAGAGGATACAGTTCAAGATCCTAGTCCTCACTTTCAAAGCCCTCTATTGCCTTTCTTCCCTCTACCTCTGCGACATCCTAACCCCCTACCAACCTGTCCGTTCCCTCCGCTCAGCAGACTCCAGCCTGCTTCATGATCCCTGCCTCGCCCCCCCCCAGGATTAGCGGGCATGCCTTCAGCCACTGTGCCCCCGCAGTCTGGCTGCCTCGCCCCCTCCCTTGCCTCCTTCAAGATCCGTCTCAAGACTCTCCTCTTTGACCGTGCCTTCAATTCACCCTCTTTCCCCCCCCTGCCCTCCCCCTTCCCAGATCCTGACCCCCAGCTCGGGTCCGAAACACGGATTGTCTAGCGCCTTGGGACGTCCTCCCATTGTGAAAGGCACTATACAAATGTAATTTTGTTGTTGTTGTCATTGTATTACGCCCACAAAATAACTGCACAGTCAATTCACTTTACACTATTCTATGAAGCGCTTTGAGACGGCTTGACGCTGTGATAAGGCACTATATCAAATGCAAGAATATATTTAAAAGAAAATTTGAAGGAGATCTTACTTAATTGGACCATCAGTTTGAGTTCACTTGTGTGGGTTTGGCAACTTGTTTTGAACCAATCAGATCAGACATCTTGCCAAAGTACATCTCACAGGCAATGGTGTTTCAGATAATCCTTGATTGCATGAAAAAATTTAATGACAAATTTAGTAATTATTAAGCAATCGTGTTTTGCAACACTTTTAATTAAATTTAAGTACAACATATCCTTCAAGATTTTGCGAAGTCTCGAGGGTCAGGACTTGCATGCAGGTTTTGTGTCAGTTTGTATGAGTGAATTGAACTCTCGACCGGGTTAGAAAGTTTGACACGCACACTAGGAATTCCACACTGGGACTTAAGCTCGTAAACTTGACTGACGTTCCAGTATAATACTCTTCGTGCTCGGTTGTTTATAGTGCCTTTGTTTAAACCTAGTATCTGTCATCCTTTTCAAGTGATATGGATGGATTTTAAAATCTATTTTAAACAAGAACTTTTTGTGCCCTGCTCAATATTCCTCCTCGCAGGGGGTGGGGGAATGTAAAGCGGTGAGTCAGTCTCCCTGGAGCTGAATTCGCTCCTGAGACCGGGTAGGTCCACAGTATTTTTTAGAGCACAAGCTGATAACAAGCCAGCCAGCCTTGCTTACCTGCAAAGTTTGACAGGGCAGAGCTCCAACTGGGAGCAGAGTTTCTTCTCACTCACTTTCTTCTTGTTAACCCTGCAAGCCAAACCCCTCATGTGTAGGAATCTGGACAAGCAGCTGGCAGCTTCCCAGAACTTGCTCTCAGTGGCTAGCAATGCACTTTTAATTGTTTAAACTCTCGCTGAACTAACGCACATTCTGGTCTCCTTAAGTGTTGGCCCTTGACAACCAATTTTCATACAGTACAATCCAAAACCCAATACAATTTACATGTATATAATGCCTTTCATGTTGGAAACTCATCTCAAAGTTGACAAGACGGAGACTCTTTTGCTTGGCTCCCGTCAGCGCCTTCTCACTTCAGGTGCTGACAGTATCAATCTATAAAGATGCACACCTCACATCATGGAGGCAGTGCGGAACCTTGGTGACCTTAAGGAATGAGCAGGAATTTAAGCACTTCAAGACTCCTCACATAAAGGGCGTTATAAAGAAAGGCAAGTTGTTGTTGAGCACTCCTATGGAGATCTCAAGAACGGCAGTTGAAGTGGGGCTGTTTACATTAAAGATTCCCATAATAAATCAATCAGTCGCCACATACTGTTTTCAGATTGATAACACTGGATGAATGTTAAAGAGAATTATATTCCCGTGGTATTCTGCCTGCTGTGTGCCATGCAACTAACACCTCATGGGTATTTTCAGCTGAATAATGAAGAAGTAGGAGTTACATATTACTTTAAAGAGTTGTAAATGAACATTATTTATCAGGATAAAATGACACAGACACTTTAATGATTATCCCTTCTTTTGATATCCAATTTAACTCGGCATTCAAATGCAAAAGAGTTTAGAGCCAGCCCTCATCGCGCGCCTCTCACATGTGGAGTCTGTAGCTCAGTGGTTAGAGCATTCTCATAACAAGTAGGAGCAGGACTAGGCCATTCGGCCCTTTGAGCCTGCCCCGCCATTCAATCATGGCTGATCTTCTAATCTAACTCCAGCTAATAACCTGACCCTGCCTTATCCCCATTATCCCTTAATCCCTTTTGCAGTAAGAAATCTATCTATCTCAGTCTTGAATATGTTCAAGGACTGAGCGTCAACAGCCCTTTGGGGTAGTGAGTTCCAAACATTCACCGCCCTTTGAAGAAGTTCTTCCTCAACTCAGTGCGAAAGGGCTGGCCTCTGATTTTAAGGTTGTGACCTCCGGTTTTAGTTTCTCCAACCGGGGGAAACAATCTCTCACTCTCTACTCTATCATGGCCTTTGATGATCTCATAGGTTTCTATAAGATCCCCTCTAATTCTTCTATATTCTAGAGAATATAGGCCCAAATTGGTCAGCCTATCCTTGTAACTCATCCCCTTCATCCCTGGCACTAACCGAGTAAAAATCTACGCTGCAACCGCTCCAAGGCAAGTACATCCTTCCTTAAATAAGGAGACCAAAACTGCACACAGTATTCTAGGTGTGGTCTCATCAGGACCCTATACATCACAAGCGAGAGGACCCAGATTTGATTCCCTGGATAGGGCGAAACCTTAGGCAAATTTCCTCACTCCACATTGCTGTTTACCAAGCAGTAAGTAGGAACCCGGTTGTTAGTCGAGTGGCTGATCGCTTTCTTTGGGTAATAATTCCTTGAAATTAAAAAAAAAATTGGTCACTCGGTGCGTAACTTTTTGTGGGACACTGCTGAGCGCAATTGCCTGCCGCATTTCGCCCACAAAATATACAGTTAATTCACTTTGCAGTATATTCGTTATCAACGATGTGATAAGGCACTATATCAAATGCAAGGATTATTATTATACACTCACGTCCAGAAAGACGATTGCTGGGTGATCTGAAAATATTTCAATAATATTTATTGGAAATAGAAATAATTATTTAGATGGTTCATGTGGGAACCACGACTATAGGCAGCGGTAGAATGAAGGTTCTGCAGAGACATTTTGAGAAATTGTGTAATGGATTGAATGTCTATTGAGTTGCTGTGTGCAATTGGCTGCTGCGTTGCACCCACAAAATACACAGTCAATCCACTTTACAATATATTTTGAGAAGTCTCAATGACGTGATAAGGAGGCGCTTTTTCAAATGCAAGTATTATTATCGTTGTTATTAAAGAACAGGTCCTCAAGGGTCATATTCTCAGAATTACTAAACTGAAGCATGTGGAGGAAAGAAACTTGCCTGGGAATCAAACCCAGCTCCTGTAAAAGCGAGGATGCAGACTCAGATAGAGCGAGTGCTATAACCACTATGCTACAGGACTCCCCATATAGACTTAAGATATGCAAAAAAGTAACTTGGGAGTTAAAAGCTGGGTAGAAAATCAAGTTGAGGTTAAGGTTGATTTGATATATTGGTTCTATTACTGGCTTTGGCAAATTCATGAGAAGTCTGATATTTGACGTATTTGCTGAGCGGCATTATCTGAGTCTGCATTTTGACAGGAATTCCCTCATTAAACAAATATTTAATGTGTAGGAGTGGAGCTCCTGGTGACGTGCACACCGACAGTTATCACCTGGGAGCAGAAAGTCTGCTAAATTACATTGCAGGGCAATTACATTCTGAATAGTGGTTGCTGCTGTTGATTGTGTAATGGATGATAAGCTTTGAATAAATCTTCATTTACAAAATAATTAGTGAATTTAGTTTATCTGCAGAGGTCCAGCTCTTTCAAACCAAATGTTATTGGCAGCTTTCATTTTTTTTTAATGCACATTGAGCTGCTGGAAATTTGTCGTTATGTCGAACACATGTTTGTATGCGCGTTTAATTCAAACATTGCTTCAAAGGGATTATTATCCCATAAACCGCATGCTAACAGAAATATAATAGCCATTTGTATAATTTTTTAACCCGTGATGCTGCTCAGAGATTCTTGTAGGTTCTTGTCAGTTCTTTCCACAAATGTAGTCACAAAGGGTTCTTCACAGTTAAGATTAATAATAATAATTGTTTGAAGTAGCTTATCACATTGTGGGATATTCTCATGACATGAAAGGCGCTATACAAATGTAATTTGTTGTTGTGGTTTTTGTTCAGATGTCTCAAAGCACTTTACAGAATGTATTGTAAAGTGAATTGACTGTATATTTTTGTGGGTGAAGTGTGGCAGCCAAATTGCGCACAGCAGTGTCCTCAAACAGTTGTGGATTGAGTGACCTAAATTATTTTTTTTTTTGGTAGGGTTATTACCCCGGAAAAGCAATCCGCCAATCACCTAACAACCGGGTTCCTACTCACTGCTAGGCAAACAACAACAAAATTAATTTGCGTAGAGCCTTTCACATCGAGAGGATGTCCCAAGGCACTGGAGGGCTTTGAAAGTGAAGACCATTGATCTTGAACTGTATCTTCTGTGTGATGGGAAGCCAATGGAGTTGGGCGAGGATGGGACTGATAGGGTCGCGGAGCCTGGTGTGGGAGAGTACACGGGCATTTGCAGCCTATGGAGGCATGGAGTAAGGAAACTTACCTAAGGTTTTGAGCTGCACGGGAATCGAACTCAGGTCCTCTCCCTTGCGAGTTGAGTGCTCTAACCAAAATGCTACAGGACTCCCTAATCTTTTAGGGTGTCACATACTCTACTCCCATCCCTCTCATATAATACTTATGATTTCTTAAATGCATTTCTGCTTTCTGCTTCAACCACAGCTTTTGAAAATCATACTTGCGATTTTCTAGTTGTGATTCCAATATTTTCCTGCTAGGCTGCTGGACTGTGTAGCTTTATGAATCTTTGAGTTAGCACTTTCATTTGGCAGAATTTAGTTATGTTTTAAACACAAGGCTTTCTGGATCACAGTTATGAGACGGAAAAAAAAGCGCGTCTGGCAGATGGCAAAGATGCATTTAGGCAGACAGATGAAGATTGGACAGAATCAAAATGCTGAAGTATTTGCCTTGTCCTTTTGTAAACGAAATATTACTTGTCGGAGTCCTGTAGAGCAATGGTTAGAGCACTCGCAAACGAGATGATCTGAGTTCACTTCTGACGAAAAGCAATCGACCTGAAACGTCAACTCACTTTCCTCTCTCTATAGATATTGCCTGACCTGCTGAGTGTTCCCAGCGACTTCTGTTCTTCTTATTGTTGTTTCAGTAGTAGGATTTTGCCCCTATGGTCCCTTAGTGAGTTGTATAAGTAGTCAGGCTCACTCGAGGGGATTAAAAGAAGTTACTGTATTGTAATGCTGTGAAAACTGTAAAGGGAAATGTCTCATCAATTTGATTGTTATGGTTGTTAGGAACACATGTAGACTTGGAGAAATTATCCTGGGGCATTGAAAACCAAGTCAAAGATGCCTGATGCATGCTCCCTCAACCACTTCAGTAAATGTTGCTTTATCATGTATTTAACGGTTGAGATGGAAAAGTTTCAGGCAATATCATTCAAAAGGGTTCTGTATAGGGCAGTTTGCTGTGTGCTTTTGGAGTTTCGTGCAGATGTTTTCCATTGATAGTTGGCCAGAGCCTGTGATTTGCGTAAACATTAGCCCTCACCCCTAGCAGCTCAAGTCAATTTCTAATAATTAATAATCCTTGCATTTGATACAGCCCCCTCCTACATCATTGAGACATCTAAAAAAAAATACTACCCAGCTTCACTATCCACAAAATTCAGTTAATCCAAAACTCTACAGCTGGCATACTCACCCACACTAAACCCCGTACCCCCAAGCCAAAGCGCCAAACTCCGTACCCCCAAGCCAAAGCGCTAAACGGGTAGGTTCCTAGCTGGGCAAGCAGCGGGAGAACTTAGCCAGACAGCGATATCAATGATAAGCTATGTGGTTTTAGCTGGTTAGACGCCAGCAGTTACCCCAACCCACACTCTGGGGTCCCCAAGCCTTTGCGCTTGCCAACTGCGCCTAATACTCTCCAGAATTTGATAAGCGGGATGCGTCCCTCCAGGGATAGAGAGAGTGCGCGTTCCATTCCATTAATCTTATCTCTGAAATATCCATGCATAAGTGGGATGCATGGAATTCTCAGTTTGGTTTGGATACTCTTAAGAACAGTGATAGGTTTTCACGTGTTTCAGACACCCGGCTGACCCTCCCAAAAAATGCCATCCAACTTGCTTCTAGTTGGAAGTCTAAATCAATTAATAAGGCTATTAACAACTGGGTGCAGTATGCCCCATGATGATTTGGGCCAATTGTCATGTTGACAGTTGAAGTTGCCAAACAGAAGAATGGCATATAGGCACATTCTGTCAATACAAGTGGGTGAAAATGGAACTTACCAGATGGTGGACAGTAAACTGAAGCCAACAGGGACCTCACACAATATTTCCTTTCAGTCTTCCGCCCCTTCCCAATCACAGCAGATTGCAAATATCAGATATGACATGTTTTCTGTATCATACAATATGTTTCAAGCTTTTTTTTCTTCCTGTGAAAAGAGAAAGTGTGAATGCTGGAAATCTGAAATAAAAACATAAATGTTAGTAATCCACAGCAGGTCGGTCAATCGGTATATGAAAGACAAAGATGCATGTTTTGGGTTTGACTTTTAAGAAGAAAGAACCTTAAAACCAGAGTAGGCTATTCAGCTCCTCACGCCTGTTCCACCATTTTATAAGATGATGGCTGATCTGTAACTCAAGTTCAGTTACCTGCCCTTGACCCATATCCCTTTAATACCCTGACCTAAAATATAAATCTACCCCCGTCTTTAAAATGTGAATGGATCCAGCATCCACAGACTTTGGGGGAGAGTTCCAGTTTCCACTACCCTTTGGGTGAAAAACTGCCTCCTAATTTCACTTTATATGTTGATTGGAGAGATTAGCATTTGAATGCAGCTAAAAGGATAGCTACTTCATTCATTGGTTATCTTGTGAAACAGCAACCACAACAACAACTTGCATTTATATACACCGCTCATGCAGGATAGTGTCCCAGAGCGCTTGACAGTGGTGGATCACGACATCAAGCAGGACAAAGTGGGGAGATGACCGTAGGTACTGTCGAAGAGGAAAGTCTTTAGGGGCGACACGAAGATGGGGAAGGAGGAAGCGTGGTGGAGGGAAAGAGGAAGAGTGTTCCAGAGTTTCTGGGAATAGTGGCTGAAAACATGGCTACCGATGATGGATTGGAGGGCAGGAGGGACAAGCAAAAGGCTTGTTGAGAGGAGGCAGCTGGTAGTGGATTGGGGAGGAAGCAGTTTAGGGAGGTAGGGAGGTCCCAGGGGGTGAAGGGATTTGAAGACAAGTGTGAGGATCTTGAAATCGATAACCAGTACTGCAAGGATCGGAAAAGAAACCTTGGACAAGAGACAGCAGGCAAGATGGTGACAAAATATTGAAATAAAAATAAGAGAAAATTCTGGAGGAGGGTTAGACCCACACATGGCCTTTAGGAAGGAATGGAATGTTTCCTAACACATTCAGTAACATGTTTGATAATTATCAAATCTGTTATGAAATGTTTTATTCCACAGGTCTGAATAACTGTAGATTTGCTGGGTATAGGATACAATCCACTATGCCCAAATCCAGAACTCATTGCCCCTTCCTTGCCTGTCTTCAACTCGCATGTGTAAACATTAATATACAGTTGATTCACTTGAACAGTAGCGCTTTGAGACGTCTCTAAAGATGTAATAAGGCGCTGTATCAAATGCAAGGATTATTATTACCTTCACCATCTGGCTACCACTGATCCCCTTCATGATAGTTCCTCAAAAAAGAAGCAATAGAGAAAGGCATCCACTTGCCTTCTCTAGATTTTAATATTAATCACAGAAATCGCCTGTGAGATCTAAAGGAATTGAAATATACCGTTAGTTTACCATTGTAGTTGCTTTTCTCATCATCTTTCACACTGTTGTCATGAGAACAATATTAAGAATAGTAATGGTATGGGAACACTACATTTTGGTACAAGATACGGAGATAAAATCTCTTGTTTAAATTCAATTACAATGTAGTGTTTGGGCACTTCAGCAGAACGGTAATTATCTGAACTAAGCAAAATGGTATTAGGGTTGGAATTGTGAAATGTAATTTGAATGGCAGCATATCTATCATTTGGATACTTTTCCTTTTAGTGCTTTTTGTGGTAAAGTTAATAATCTTTTTGCTTCCAAAACAAATGTGTTTATCTAGCTTTAAGTTGGAACCTGGTTGTTCGTCGATTGGTGTATTGCTTTCCGGGGGTAATAAAGCTTTTTTTTAAAAAAATTGCTCACTCAATCCATGACTGCTTGTGGGACACTGCTGTGCGCAATTGGCTGCTTTGTTTGCCCACAAAATACACAGTCAATCCACTTTACAGTATATTCCGTGAAGCGCTTTGAGACGTCTCAACGACATGTTAAGGAGCTACATCAAAGACGAGCATTATTATTGTTATGTGTAGGATCTTAACCCTAGGATAGACTAGTTGGGTTGAATGTCCTTTTTCTGTGCTACAGCATTCTATTTTCTATTCCCAGGCCATTCTGGAGGCCAACAATAACCCCAACCCCAGCCTTGCCCCCTGCTTCCCCATTTTCAGATTACACCTGAAGACCTTCCTCTTAGACTGTGCTTACCCATTCCCTCCACCCCTCAACCCGGCTCGGAGTCAGGCTCCGCCACTATTAAGCTCTCCGAGACTCTACCTTGCATGAAAGCGCTATAAATGCAAGTTGTAGTTTGTTGTGTTTGTCACAATGTATAAACCATTTTAAGACGCTCAAAGAGCAACTGCTAAGTTTGAGCCCTGCAAATGCAGTATTAATAGAAACACCGAGCCCATTGGCAAAAGAAGAAGCATGCATTTTTTATTTTGTCTAAAAAGTATTCTCATTAATTTTGACGTACTATGGTATAAAAGAGCTGGAGACCCTGCAAAGATCTGACAGGATGGCTAAAGTGGAAAACTGTAATGCACAAAATCTGCCTTTAAGTCAGAAACATATTATACATTACAGTTAGGTATCCAGGCAGCAGCTTATAAAAAAAATGTTAATTCAGAAATCAAAACATACTTTGGTTAGGTTTAGATCTGCACAAATTAGCGAAAAGCCTTGTAAAGGAAAATATTAAGGGAATGTTAATGCGCTGCCCGAATAGTGCCTCAAAGACTATTTACATAGCTGCATTTTTTATATAAAATAATAATAATTTGGTGACTCAATCCACATCTGTTTGTGGGCACTGCTGTGCGTAATTGGTTGCTGTGTTTCGCTCACAAAATGCACAATCAACTCACTTTACAGTATATCCTGTGAAGCGCTTTGAGACGACATGATAAGGCACTATATTAAATGCAAGGATTATTATTATGATTTTGGTTTCTTTGTTGAATCAGGTTACCTCAGCAGTATATTTTGTCACATTATCTGAACATTTCAAAAAGATTTATAATCTGTTTGCTTGTTAATATGTTTTTAACCCCTGAGTCCAACTATTAGGTAATAAATACATTATAAGTATTGAGTTAATGATCATTTTGCACAATAGTTATTCCCCCACATGTGGTGGTGGTTGGGGGAGTTACTCACTCTGGAGTACATTTAATCATGTAAATTTATTAAAATTTGTGTTTCTGGGTTTATTTGAGTAGCTACCATTTCCATGACAATGATTAGATGCCCTGCTATGATTGGGTAGTTATTGCTATGGGAACTTGCGATTTAGACTATCAGAAAGTGTGCTGATAAAATAGACTTAACCCTCTCCAACTCACTGGCTTTACCATCAGGCTTGCCACTGGCGAACGTAGCCATAGGTTTGAGGTATCACATGCATTTTAATGTTTTCTGGCAACGATCATGTATACTGTGTACTACATTGTTTTTAAAGTACTATAATAATGTAATCATAATCCTTGCATTTGATATAGAGCCTTTATCATGTCTTCGAAACATCTTAAAGTGCTTCACAGAATATACTGCAAAGAATATACCGACTGTATATTTTGTGGGCAAAACTCGGCAGCCAATTACACACAGCGGTATCCCACAAACAGTCCTGGATTGAGTAACCAAATATTTTATTTATTTTTGAAGGAATATTACGCACGGAAAGCAAACCACCAATTGCCTACAACATCAACAACAAAATGACATTTGTATAGCGCCTTTCACGTCGGGAGGACGTCCCAAGGTGCTGGGCAGTCAGGGATTTGACCCTGAGCTGGGTTCCTACGTATTGCTACGTAAACAGAGACGTGTGGAATAGGGAAACTTGCCTTAACATTTCGCCCTGCTCGGGAATAGAATCCGCTTACCTAATTCTGGAAAGTATTAGGTGCAGTTGGTAAGAGCCAAGGCTTGGGGACCCCAGAGCGTACGTTAATTTATTGACCTCGAAAGGGTCAAACGGTGAATGAACATTAAAATTTGACTCCAGAGCTATACTGATCCATATTTTAATTAACCGAGATGTTAGTTTTGGTTAAAAAGTTGCAGAGTTTATTTGAGTGATATGCAGTATAATGAAACAAATAATTGACTGGTGACTCATACTTGCCACTGAGCCGTTTATTTCATTTGTAGGACTAAATACATAATAAATATCAAATGAAATAAAACAGCGGGTGTTTGTGCGATTTCCAGATTTACAAGCTAAGTCGGTGAATAAATGTATGTGTCTGTGAATTCTTAAATGCGAGATTAATGACAAAATCTTTCAAACATTTGTGATGTTTAATTCTGATATCAGGCTTTGCGCAGAAACGGAGGTTCAGAAACATTTCGAGTACCTGTTCATTTCAGTCAGTTTTTAATTTGTGAATCAAATTGATATTGATTTACAAATGAAAAAGCTCCTTGGGACGTCCTCCCGATGTGAAAGGTGCTCTATAAATGTAATCTTGTTGTTGTTGTTGATATTCCCCACAAGGATTTTAGCTGGATAGGACTGGATTTTGGGAATATTACTACATTCAAGTGAAAATTGTTGAAATTGCTATACTCTGAAATGTATCAATTGGCTGTCCCCTTTTGCCTACAAAATACAGAGTCCATCAACTTTACAGTATATTCTTTGAAGCGCTTTGAGACGTCTCAACGACATGATAAGGCGCTGTATCAAATGCGAGGATTATAATTGCAGTGAGATCCGCTTTAGCTGAATGCCGGTTAACTTCTTACACCGGGCAAATCAGATGGAACGCCCGCCCCCGATTCACTTGTATTCTTACCTGTTTTAAATATGCCAGGAAATTCGGAGGGAAATCTGGTTAATCTGGAAATCTGGCGGCTCCAGGGTGGAGATGGGAGGAGTCGCATTGCGATTGACAGTGAACTCCATCCATTCACAAGCGGATGGGCGGGTGGGTGGGGCAGTGACTGCATCCGATTGACACCTCACGGAGCTGTCGCTAATCGGTCCCCTTCCCATCCAGTGGGAGCGGCTATTGGAGGGAAGGGGTGCTCAGCAGAGGAGATGGCGGGAAGAGAAGAGAACTTCGGATGCCGGGTAAATCGAACAAAACTCCCTCCTGATGTGGCCGGCTAAAGCGGATTCCACTGCATTGTAAGTACTGTCAATGCAAATGCTAACTATGTAAATTGCCTTGATTTGTTACATGCAGAGATAATAATTTAAGGTAACAGTTTTTTTTCAACTGGAGAGTTTTGCCGGAGGGATTTTATAAAATGGTTTTGTTTAATTGCTTAAGCAAGTGTACTCTGGGACACAGTGGTTGATGAAACAACTTTGATTGCTGAATTAAATTTCAGTAGGCATAATGTTATTAGTATTTGAAAATTATTGTGTGGTGAGATCACTTGTCAAATTAACAACTGAGATGATGTGACATCATCCAAGTGACATGGCGCTCAGTGGTAGAAAACGAACTAAAGACAGCCATCAAAGATTCGCTGGCCACAGATTCTCTGATAATATTGACTTTACCGTTTTAGATTGGAATCCAGCACTAAAGCATTCAGACTGGACTTGGGTAGAATTAAATAGAAATACATAGATTGTTACAGTACAGAAATAGGCCACTAATAATAATAATCTTTGCATTTGAGAAAGCACCTTATTACGTCATTGAGGCATTCCAAAGTGCTTCACAGAATATACTTTAAAGTGGTTTGACTGTACATTTTGTGGACGAAACGCAGCATTTAATTGAGCGCAGCAGTGTCCCACAGTCATGGATTGAGTGACCACATTATTATCCATTAAAATTTTTTTATATAAGGGATCATTGCCCCGCAAAGTGATCCGCTAATTGACTAACAGCCGATTAGCTGCCAGGTAAACAAAAGTATGTGGTCTAAGGAAACTTGTCTAAAGTCTCACCCCGCCTGGAAATTGTACCCGGGTCCTCTTGCTTGCGAGGCAAGTGCTCTAACCAATACACTACAGAACTCCACAAAATACAAGTTCTTTTTTTACATCAGCCGAGAACTGCTATGGTACCATTTCATCTTGTAGCAGAACAAACTGCAGTTTGATATGAGAAATTCTTGATAGATTTAGTTTCTCTTCCTTGATGAAGAATAACTAGTGAAAGCAAATTGTAGTTGGGGGAGGGATGGAGGCATTAAATAATGGAAAATGAGTAAAACAGGATAAAAACTTAAAACTGTTGGGCGAAAGATACAGCATACTATCACTGGAGCTAATTGTCACATCACACTTTTACTCCATTATAGGAGTGCAACAGAAAAAAAAGTAATATTTGCAAGAGAAGATTGTGCCATAGGAAATTATATTCCAGCTCACTTCATAGCCCAATATAGTCATTCCTCAGAAGGTGTTTACTTCCTTCCACTGTATTGCCGCACGCAGAAGTATCGGGAAAATAGCTGATTGAAATCTCTGTCAGGGCAAATCCATCTTTTCGAGTGACCCTAAACAATGACTTTCTGTGACCTGGCGTTCAACTGAGCATGGACTGTCACATTATGAAGAACCTAAAACGCACAGGTAACTGTGACATCCGTTAGTCTGAGGTGCAAGGAGAATCTTAAAACTAATTAACTAATGGCAGCACTGTAATTTGGTGAATTTTACCCACCAGATTCAATTACAGTTTCCTTTTAAACTAAGTTCCAACTTAACTGCAACCTGTCTCCATGATTCGTTTTGGTCGGTTCGAATGACCTATGGAGTACAGTAGTGTACAGTGGTTGAATTAATCCTTTGAGAGATTAAATTTTCTTTGTAGCTTCTTGGTTGACCTGCTTCACTCTTTATCTGAGGTGGTGCTATCACTGCAGTAAGGGCAATTGGATGAGTGAGACACTTTGTCTCTACTTTCCGTGCACTGACTGACTCTATTTCAAATGCTTGAAATGGGTAGAGCTTTGCAAGCGAAAGGACCCGGGTTTGATTCCTCGGCACGGTGAAACCTTAGGCAAGTTTCCTTACTCCACACGCCTCTGTTTACCTAGCAATAAATAGGAACAGGGTTGTTAGTCGATTAGTGGAGGGCTTTCCTGGGGTAATAAACTTGCCTAAGGTTTTTCCATGTAGGGGAATTGAACCCAGGTCCTCTTGTTTGCGAAGCCATCACTTTAACAATAAGGAATACGGAAATGGAGAATGGTACATGTTTGGAGCCTTGGGATTATTTGTCAGATGGTAAATCTTTTCTTGATTCCTTGGGCAAATTTAGGTATATGGGACCGGGTTGATATACTGAAGTTTTGAATATAGGAAGCTTTTATAGAGAGAAGACTTAATAATAATAATAATCCTTGCCTTTCATATTGTACCTTTACAAGTCTCTGATACGTCTCAAAGCATTTCACAGAATATTTTGTAAAGTGTAGTGAATGTGTGTTTTGTGGGTGAAAGTTCTATCGGGGAGGGGAAATGTTTGACCTGAAGAAAGAAAGCAAGGATCTTCCAGCAATGTAGCTCAAGGCTAAATCATATGAGTCTGGTTGTTTAAACTTACTTAAATTGGCTTAAAAGTCTTTTCATATTGGAAAATTTGCATTTGATTTAATTTGATTTCAACCTATCAGAAGCTGCCAACTCCTTGAGATGAAGAAATAACATGACCTTTCAACACTGTGGATTTATCATACAATTGCTGATGATATGTCTTATGACATTTAACATTTTCTGCCCCATTTTTTGTACATTTAATTACAGTGGAGGACAACATTATCAAATAAGTTTGGTTGAGCCAGAGGCTAGCTACATTGTGTTTAAGTTTTTTCCACAAGAGCAGAGAAGATTGAGAGGGATATGATAGAGGTGTTTAAAATTTTGAGGGGGGGGGGGTTGACAAAAGTAAATGGAATTTTTTTTTCCTTTATTTGTGGCATCCATGGTTAACCGACGTTAACTGCATTGTTAACGAAAAATTTAAATTAGGCATTTTCATGGCAGATAATGATCCGGCGTCATATTTGTTAAATCTTCCATAACACGGACGGAGCGATGAGGACAAATGTGTCTCTGACAGCCTGTTTCAACTCCTCCGTAGTTTCATATCACTGTTTTGTAATAGGGGGAAGAGGACTGTATAAATCCTGAAGAGCCGTATGTGGAGTCCTGCAATGTAGTGATTAGAGCGCTCGCCTCGCAAGCGAGAGGACCTGGGTTTGATTCCCAGGACAGGGTGAAGCCTGAGGCAAGTTTCCTTACTCCACACGTCTTTGTTTAGCTAGCAGGAAGTAGGAACCTGGTTGTTAGTCGATTGGCGGATCGCTTTTATGAAAAGTCAATTCACTTTACAGTATATTCTATGAAACGCTTTTGAGATTCCTCGAAGATGTGATATGCGCTATATCAAATGCAAGGATTATGTTTATTATTATATCTCCCTTTCATGCTGCTATAAAAACTAAGATATAAATCCGTTATTCTGTTCTTTGAAGTTTCTACAGCTGTTATGATTGGATCAGTAACTGTAAAGGTAATTTCTGTTTGAATCTAGGGCACTATTCACAGATGATCACTTTACAGTAATGAGGCAGCTGAAGTATATTAAAAAAATGCTGGGTTGATTTGAGGATCAATCAATTTGACCTGGAATTAGGAAGCAGATTGTTGGACAAGGATTTGTCTCCTAACTTTAACCAAAGCCATTTTGAAACCAGATGGAGACGAGTCACTGAAATTGGGTTTATTAGCTGAGGCACGTCGAGTATTTTATGTTCTCATGGAAACCATTTGCCGAACAACTTCTTGTCGTATAATCGTATTAGAGGTGGTATTTTTGAAGCTTTGAGACTTAATTTGATAAATTTGTGCCTAATTGGAAGTGTCCTCCATAATTAACGTTTTAGCAGGGAATAAATTACTATTTGGAAAGCGATAAGCAGCCACGATTACATTCTGTACCATTCTGTAGTTGTTCTGCAATTAACTGCAAAATGTACTGATTTTGAATCCAAAGTGATATGTTAAATAATGTTAGTAATACCGCAGTGTGCTGCAGAACGTCTCAATTCCTATTGACAGCACACAGTTGTAATGGCACCAGTTTGAAGCAAATATGGAATTTCAATTAAAAAAATTCATAATGTGCCTGGATGTGGTGAAGTGACTCCCCATCTCCCTCCTCCCCACCCCCAACAGCACACAAACACGCCATTTTGAATCACCACACTGTTAAGCTGAGACATGTATTTGAAATAATAATAATCCTTGTATTTGATATAGCGCCTTATCACGTTGTTGAGACATTTCGTTGAGATGTTTCGTTGAGACGTGATCAGGCACCATATCAAATGCAAGGATTATTATAGCTCTTGGCTGTCCAGCACCTTGGGACGAACTTCCAATGTGAAAGTAAGTGTAATTTTGTGGTTGTTTTTGGTTGTGATCAGGGGTGGTGGAGGGCGGGGAGGGTAGGGATAGGAGGATGACTGATGGCGCAGTCGAAGAGGAGGGTCTTGAGATGGGGAGCAAACGAGGGAGCGAGGTAGAGGCAATGTAGGATGGAGTTCCAAAGGGTAGGGGCAGAGAGGCTGAATGCATGACCACCGATAGTGTGGTGGCGTAGTGGGTAACATGGAGCAGGCTGGACAGTCAAATTGAATTGTTTAAACTGCTTTTAATAGTGAACATTGCACATGTAGAGCGTCTTAGTTTTACGTAGCGCTGTCCTCAAGAAAATGGCATAGCGAACACTGTTTTGTATCAAATGATCAACTCATCATATGTTTCACCAGATTGCTGGCAGTAAAATCATTTAGGCTGTGAAGTTTTTCTAACACAATACGCTGTGCCCACAGAATGTTAAACTTCATGTCGCACAAATCATATGTGCAATCAGCAGGAAGATAGTCCTGATTTAAATTGATCAGAAGTGAAATTTAACAGGAAACCTGCAGTAGTATAATGTTGTTTTTTCAGCTGTTATTAAATAACTTGGGGAATCGTTACTCACGTGCTTAATGTGTCCCAGTACCTTTGGAATGTTCCGATATCCTTTTCACACTTTTTTGACGCTTCCCAGTTTAGTGTTATAAGTAAATTTGGAAATAATAATAATTGTTGCATTTGATATAATGCCTTAAATCTTCAAGATGTCTCCAAGCGCTTCACAGAATATGCTATAATTGCTCACTTCTGTTCCTATATTTGAGTCATTTATATATCAGCTAAAAGGGAAAAAGCCTAAGCCACAGCACAACCTCTGGGGTTGCTTGCCACTCAGAGAATGTCCATTTTATTCCCAATTCTTTGCCTCCTGCTTTCCAGTAAATTTCCTAGCGATGAAATTGCCTTCAATTCTGCGAGCTTTCATCCACTTCGCCCCAAAGCTTTGAAACTCTCCCCCTCAATCCCTCCGCCTTTCCCCCTCCTTCCCCTCTTTTAAATCACGACTGAACACCTTGCTCTTCGACCATGCTTACGGTCACCTTCTCACTCCCCCCAGCTCGGCGTCAGGCTCTGCCATTTGTTAAGTGCTCCAAGATGCTGCCCTGCGTGAAAGGTGCTATATACATGCATGTTGTTGCTGTTGCCTTAATTTTGGCTGTTAATCTATTTATTACATGTGGCGCTTCATCAAATGTACTTTGAAAATCTATAACTGATACCATCGCTGCTCATTCTCTATCATCTCAATAGGTCTGTCAAATAACTCTATTAGGTATGTGAGATCAAGTACAGGATAATTAACATGAAAATCACAAATGTCAGATGCTGCGAAAGCATTAAGGTGACGGGTTTATCACATGATCTAGTCACTCCTGGAATCTACTGGCAAAGAAATACATATCAGGTTGATGTATTTTTGTATAAAACCTAAGGTTGGACCACATTTGGAGAAGAGGTTTTGATAGAGTAGATTGGGGAGAAACTGTTTCCTCTGGCGGGTGGGTCAGTAACCAGAGGACACAGATTTAGGATAATTGGCAAAGCAACCAGAGGGAAGATGAGGAGATTTTTTTTTACTCAGAGTTGTTACGGTCTGGAATGGACTGCCTGAAAGGGTGGTGGAAGCAGATTCAGTAATAGTTTTCAAAAGGTAATTAGATAGGTATTTGAAAAGGAAACATTTGCAGGACTATTGGGTAAGAGTGGGGGAGTGGGACTAGGTGGACAGCTCTTTCAAAGAGTCGGCACAGGCACGTGATGGGCCGAATGGCCTCCTTCTGAACTGTAAGATTCTATGAACTGTTCAATTCTGATTGCCACACTACAAGATGGAATAAGTACAACGTGGGTTTAGTAGGATAAACCTGGTGGGCTGGCAGTTACTGATATCTGGATAGACTGCACTGCATAGGTTAGGCCTTTTTCCATTAACAGAGAGATGTTTAAAAGGAGACATAATAGAGGTGTGGAATTGCTGCCTGAAGCGATGGTTAAATCAGGTAGTATAGGTGCATTTAAGAAGAAGCTGGACCTTCTTATGAGGGAGAAGTGAATATAAGCGTATGAAAAGGAGTAAAGGAGCGGGTGGAGACTCATGGATTATAAATGCTGATTTATTGAGCTGATTGGCTTGTTTCCGTACCGAACTTTCTTTGCCAATCTATCAGTTGGGATTTTGTGTGAGAACTGGGTTTGCAGCATCTCCGGCCAGTTGATAATGTGAGCGCATCCACAGCACAAATTCCTCTTGCCCTTTCCTCTGAGTTTGGTACAAATCCAGTCATAAAATGATCTGTTGTGCAAAAGATCTGTTGTCCACAGTCCACCAATGACTTTGAGGTGTTTGCTCCGTGTAAGCACGCTGAGCTTCCCTGCGTGGAAGGCAAGTTGCTGTTATTGTGAAAGGTGCGATAAAAAGATAAGATGTTTGTACTTTTGGGCTCACCCAATATTGGCCTACAGACATTCGGGGAGCAGAGTAGAAGCAATGGAGATCATTGCTGTGGATGTGCTCCCATGATGTTCATGCTTTGCTTTTCTCAGCACTGATCCCTCACCTTCATAAACATGCAAAAAGTCACCCAAAATGTCAATTTGATACAAGTGTAATTTCCACCACTGGAGGGTGCTCTTTTACCGAATGTTTCATTTTAATTTGTTCCTTTGGCACATTTTCTGTAAAGGAATGGTGTCGTCCCATAAAGTTTATTCCTTTCGGTAGAATGAAAAGGTGTGTTACAGTCACCAATAGAGCATTTGATAATAATAATCTTTGCATTTGATATAGCGCTTATCAGATTGTTGAGACGTCTCAAAGCGCTTCACAGAATATATTGTACATATGAGTGACTCTGTATTTTGTAGGCGAAATGTGGCAGCCAATTGTGTACAGCAATATCCCACAAATAGTCATGGATTGAGTAACCAATTTTTTTTTGAGGGTTTATTACCCCCAGAAAACGATCTGCCAATCGACTAACAACCAGGTTCCTACTTCCTCGCATGTTTGAGACATCTTGAAGACATGAAAAGGCGCTATATCAAATGCAAAGATTACTATTATTACTTTTATACTCTTCCTATAATGGGATCCTCAAATGTATGTATTACTCCAACTGTGGCTGTGTCTTCTACTGGATGCCATTACGACATTTTATTTTGAACGCTATCAACAAAATCAAGATGGCTTCTTACTACTTGTATTTATCTTTTTTCTTTCGCTTGAATTTGCTTGTCGCTCGGCAACTTCAACTGAAGGAGATAGAGCCTTGAACAGAAACAAAACCAATCTCTGTGGACACAAGGGGAATGAACGAGGTGGAGCTTTTCGGAGAGAGATATAAAGAAGCAGAGAAAATGGAGAAAAAGTGGATAGAATCAGAGCAGGAAGGAGTGTGCTGATGTGCACATTAGCTGACTCCCTCACTTTTTAGGTTGATAAGTTGGCAAGTGGAATGTTTGGCATTGAGCCCTATTCAGAAGATGAGCATTTTATCATTGGGACGAGGCAAGGAAAAGTTGACATCTTGCTAGTTTGAAACATGCCTTTTTTGACATATGCTTTAAATTTAAATTCTACTTTTTTTATTTCTGTTGATTTGACACAGCATTGAATTTCAATATTGTAGTGAAGAGATTCAGGTTACTGATCAGAGCAAGACACAAACTGTACACCAAGCACATAGATACGGACATAAATACAGTACTGTGCAAGGTATCAGGCCTCACAGTGAAATGGGGATTTTAAAAAATATATTTCTTTGTGCAAATTTGTAAGGTATCACAAAAATATAATAAATATTTTCTATTTTAGATCATCGTTTAAAAAGTGTATTTCCTTAACTATATAAATATTATTCCTACTTAAAAGTAGCTCCTTTTCTAGCTATTTACAGTATATTCTGTGAAGCGCTTTGAGACATCTCGAAGACATGATAAGGCGCTGTATCAAATGCAAGGATTATTATATTTTTATAATTTATTCACTGACCTTTTCATGTGTAAGTAAGTTCCTCTGATGTCACATCCTGTTTGTTTTAGAGGAATATGATGTATGTGCTAATCATGGTGGACCCTGATGCTCCTGCTGGACAGAATATTCCAAGCGGCTATTGGAGACATTGGCTAGTGATCAATATAGGCGTAAGTGTATTATTTTCCACTCTGTTACACATCATGAATTGATAAAACTTGTTTCAGGGGAAGAAAAGTCTACATAAAGTACTTCCCAATCAAAGAACTCGCCAAACACAATAAGGCAAATATAAATCTATCCTATCTATATGTGAAAAAGTCTGAAAGATGCATCGTGTTAATATATCCTGTGATCCTAAAATGCAATAATATAATCCTTGCATTTGATATAGCATCTTATCACGTCATTGAGACATCTCAAGCATTTCCCAGTATATATTGTAAAGTGTAGTGATTGTGTATTTCGTGGGTGAAACATGGCAGTCAATTGCGCTCAGTAGTGCCCCACAAACAGTTGTGGATTGAGTGAACAAATTATAATTTTTTTTAAGGTATAACCCCCAGAAAGCGATCCGCGAATTGACTAACAACCAGATTCCTATTTACTGCGAGGTAAACAAGAGGTGTGTGGAGTAAGGAAACATGCCTCAGGTTTCATCCCGCCCGGAAACTGAACCCGGGTCCTCTGGCTTGCAAGGCGAGTGCTCCACAAGACTACAGGACTTGATGCTAGAGATGGGTCTTGGAGCGGCTTCATTGCATTTAATGGGATGGGAGTTTTGGACCAAGCTGCCAGCCTCCAGCAAAGTGCAGAACTTGCTGCTTGTTACTGCATGCTGATTGGAGCTGGTTGTCCTTTGACATGGTTGCAAATTGATTTTCTTTCTCCTTAAGTGCTTTATTGTGCAGAGAATCACTCTATTAAAATTGTCTTGTTTTTATCCACGTGCTTCCTATGTAGGAGTTTACAGCATCAGCCCTATTGAAAGGTGCTATATAAGTGAAGTTGCTAATGTGTTAACGAAATACTGAAGCTTGAACCAGTAGCTTTACGTTCTGATGTCAGTGTTCCCCATTAGGGGTGCTGTGTTTAGTTTGTGTTTGAGTGTTCCCATTGTAAAACTGATTAGAATCGATGGTTGATAGTCCTCTGAAAAGCAGGTGACAAAGATACCAGACTGGATATTGCATTCAGAACTCTTTGGTACGGTTTATAAACTTTATAACCATAGGCAAGTTTCCTTACTGTAAAGACTATATATTTTGTGGATGAAACATGGAGGCCAATCGCACACAGCAGTGTCCCACAAACATCCCTGCGCTCTGGGGCCAACATCTCCAACTCCAGTCAATAATTTGAGCTTCATTAACACTACGTGAATAATTAAGGTGGGTTAACAATGAAGCAAGTTTTCTTAGGCATCATGCTTTCTCTTGGATGAATTGTTTTTAAACGCCATCTTGGAGGGGTGAATATCAACAACAACAACAACAGAATTACATTTATAGAGCACCTTTCACGTCGGGAGGAAGTCCGAAAGCCCTGGGCCCAAAGCTGTTTTCTCACATGTCAGAGTCAAATTATTGTGCAAATTCAATTTCTGATTTATTCCTTAGTAAAAAGCTATATTCTCCTGAAGGGGATTTCATGCCAGAATAAATGGAGGCATCACACTAAACATGGAATTCCATTTAAAACATCCCTGTAACCAAGCAACAGAGCCCATAGCAGTGACGTGACTTTACAATTCCTCTGGCATTCTTGTTGTATGCCTCTAAGTTGAAGAAACTATTCCTTAGATTACATAGTGTGCCACTTTTATAGTCGGCCAACAAAATAAATGTTCTTGCTTGAATGTTTTGGGGGTTTATGCTAGGGTGGTCCAACCTTTTCACTGCTGAGGGATGGATGCCCTATTTGACAAATGTATGCAGGCTGCATAAGCAATATTTTTGTGTTTCCTTTCCAGAAACATAACATTTTTATGTGCCTTTTTTTTCACTTCGAAAGCACGTCTCAAAGCACTTGACACTGCCGGCTGGGCACCTGAGCTTGGGTTGGGAGCCAAGAGAGCTGAGGTTTTAAATAAAGGGTTTTCTTTATCTGAACTTCTCTATGACCCTATCCATCTCTCTTTGCCAAGATATGGTGAGTGGCACACAGCGTTGACAGAGACCAAATATAATAATAATAATCCTTGCATTTGTTACAGCCCCTTATCCCATCATTGAGACGTCTCAAAGTATATACTATAAAATGAATTGATTATTTTTGTGGGCGAAACACGACAACCAATTGCGCACAGCGGTATCCCAAAAAGGAGGAAATAAATATAAGTGAACAATAGAGAAGAAACAAATTCAGAGGGATAGATGTGGTAACATGCTGTAATATCACATGGGACATTTTGCTCTTGTGGATGTCCCACTTGATCATTGTCACAGGGGGGCACTCCTACCTTCGACGTTGCTCAAATGGTTTGGTCCAAACTCTGTTACTGCAGCTATTGAGCCAACCAGAGGTACCTGTGATCCTGCATCACTTAACAAAGGTTGGCATTGCACCATTATTCTAGCTCTGCAGTGGAAAATCTTTAGCAGGAACTAACAGAATGTTTGAAGAGGGCATTTGGCTTGGCAGTTTGTCCAGTTAATGATTTTGAAGTCTTTGGAGTAAGGTTGTATTAGATGTTATAGATTGGTGGATTCAGGGAATTGCAACATTAGAATTTTGATTAGAACCTTGTAATGTGTAGATGAGCTGAAGGATCTGGTGTTAAATGTAATCAAACATTGAAGTTACTGCACACTGGATTTCCCAGTTTTATGCCTGTAAACCAGTGATGGCCGATAAAAATCGTTGGCTAGCCACAGGTGTGGCTACGGCAGCACCATTTTAGCAACATGGAATCATAGAATCTTACAGCACAGAAGGAGGCCATTCAGCCCACCATGCCTGTGTTGGCTCTTTGAAAGAGCTACCAACTAGTCCCACTCCCCCGCTCTTACCCCAAAGCCCTGCACCTTTTTCCTTTTCATGTCCCGATCCAATTCCCTTTTGAAAGCCACTATTGAATCTGCTTACACCAGCCTTTCAGGCAATGCATTCCAGATCGTAGCAACTCTGGGTAAAAAAATTCTCCCCTCTGGCTCTTTTGCCATTATCTTGAATGCTGCCAGAGGAAACAGTTTCTCCTTATTTCTGTATCATGCAGCAATTTTAGTAAAAAAAAGCCATACATACACAATACAGGTGTATTTACATGTATATTTATTTAACAAACTTCTACCACTGTGAATTGACTGTATATTTGTGGTCGAAATGCGGCAGCCAATTGCACACAGCAGCATCCCACAAATGGCCGTGGATTGAAATGACCAATTTATTATTGTTTTTTGAGGGATTATTATCAGGCGTGTGGAGTAAGGAAACTTGCCCAAGGTTTCACCCCGCCGGGAATCGAACCCAGGTCTCTTGCTTGCAAAGCAAATGCTCTAACCACTCTGCTACAGGACTCCACTATTATTATTATTATTATATACACACACCACAACCACAACAACTTGCACTTATGTAGCGTCCTCCACACAGGGTAATATCTCAGAGCACTATATATGATTATTATAACCACATATGGCTAGTGGTTAACATATTGGGCAACTGTGCTGTAAACAATGACTATTATAATTTTTGACTTGATGTGTTATTTGGTTATATGTTGGTAAGTGAGTCAGTGTCTACAGGGCATCAATTTAAAATAATTAGCTAAGGGGAAGATTAGGAGCAATTATTTTTACTCCGAGTTGCTAGGATATGAATCCCCTACTGGATGCATTGGTCCAGGCAAGATCCATATTAACTTCCAAGAGGAATCGAGATAGATATCTAAAAAGCTGTAATTATAATGTAATACTCCTTCCATTTGAAATCGTATCCATCTTGCCTCTTCATTTTGTAGGTGAACATGGTTGCCAATTTGTGTACAACAATGTCATGAAGTCAGTGACCGATTTTATCTGGGGGATTGGTCAGGACACCGAGAGAAAGAAACTCTCTTCTCTTTTCACATAATAATATTAATTATTGCATTTGATATAGTGCCTTATCACATCAGAAGGAAGTCTTCACAGGATTTACTCTGAAATGGATTGATTGTGGATTGGTAGGCAAACACAGCAGCACAATTGCACACAGCAATGTCTCACAAACAGCTGTGAAACAAATAATTAATTTTATTTAGGGGATTGACACCAGGAGAGAGAATCTCCCTTCTCTTTTCAAATAGTGCCATGGGATCTTTAATGTCCACATGAACAGAGAGATGGGACCTCGGTTTAATATTTAATTTGATAAGACTGCACCTTTAGCAATGCAGCACACAACATGTACAATATTGGAGTGGCAGTTTCTATAGTCTATGAGAATTCAAAAGGCTCGACATGATGAGAGTACTATCAAGTGAGGCAGGCTGATGCCTGAAAGGATAATTGGGAACTATTTTGCCCTGACAATGGGAATTCTAGGAACCAATTAGGAATTATTTAATAATAATAACCCTACATTGCTTATCAGGACTTCAAGACGTCTCAAAGGGCTTCACAGAATATACTGTAAAGCGAATTGACTGCATATTTTGTGGGCCAAACCCCGCAGCCAATTGCGCACAGCGGAGTCCCACAAACAGTCATGGATTGAGTGACCAAATTATTAGTATATTTTTTATTATAACTGATTACCACAATTAGTTTGAGCTGACTGCAGTGGTGCTATGCAGTCTTATAGCTTATATTTGGTGCTCTGTATTAGCTGACATTGAAGCGTTATCACAAAACAATCTAAACATATGCAGTATTACAACAACTTACATTCACGCAGGGTAGCGTCCCAGTGCGTTTATTACAGTGTCACCTGCCTGGAAAAAGAGAATTGTCAGTGCCATTAGGCTTCTGTTTTCCTTTCAGTGAGTAAGCAGGTTGTTGAGTATCATAAACAGCATTTCCTTGACACCTTACAGATTAAAGAGCTGTTTTTATTGCACGCGATGTCCTTAATCATGACAGGGAATAAGCTGATAATGTGGAGTATTAAAGTGGAGGGTGAGAATTAAAGAATAGGCTTGGTGAGTCATTTTTTTTACATAACACTACATTACAAAGCACATTATTGTAGACATCAGACAGAATGCTTACAGAAACCACTGTGGGACAAGTATCCCTCCATCTGACTCAAAACAGAATTGGGTTTATTATAGGATCCATTTGTGGATCTTACATTTAATTCTTGCACTTGGTGACCAAGAATACACGTCCCTGTAGAGTATAATGTATAAGACACAAATGAGTATCCCCAGCTCAGGTGCAAACCCTTAACTATCCCGGGCCTTGCGACATCTTTTCGATGTGAAACGAGCTGCATACATTTTCCTCTGGCAGGTGGGCCGGTAACCAGAGGATACAGATTTAGATAGTTGGTAAAAGAACCAGACGGGAGACCAGGAGAATTTTTTTTACCCAGAGAGTCTGGAATGCACTGCCTGAAAGGATGGGGGAAGCAGATTAGATAGTGGCTTTCAAAGGGAATTGGATCGGTATTCGAAAAGGAAAAGTTTGCAGGGCTGTGGGGTAAGAGCGGGGGCAGTGGGACTAGGTAGGTAGCTCTTTCAAGGAGATGACACAGACATGATGGACAGAATGGCTTCCTTCTGTGCTGTAAGATTCCATAAATGTAATTTGTTGTTGTTGAGTACTGTGCTAAAATCAAGTCAAATTGTGAATCTATGAACCTATTTTGGAATTCAAATCTAGGTCTGTTCTGTGTGTTTTTAAACATGTCCACTTCAGAGGTATTCTCGATAATGCTGTGATTGACCGGGAGACAGTTTGATAGTTTGGTTCCGGGACAGATGCTGCAACAGATAAGATGTGAATCTACGTTAAGATGACTGTGCTGGTTTTGAAATAAAATGGAAATTATAGTTAGACCCTGGATACTTGGAACTGAAGTTACTGGATCTGCTTAGGCCGAGGAAGCTGGCTTTGGTAAATATTTACTATAGTCCTGAATGCATATACTCTTTAATTGTTGCCGGGAAAATTAAGGAACAGAATGTATTTAGGAATACATGCACTCTGGAGTCCTATAGGCTCGTGGTTAAAGCGCTCGCCTCACAAGCGAGAAGACCTGGGTTTGTTTCCCCGGGCAGCGCGAAACCTTAGGCATGTTTCCTTGCTCCACACGCCTCTGTTTACCTCGCAGTAAGTAGGAACCCGGTTGTTAGTCGCTTGTCTATATCACTATATCACTATATTTGACATCACTATATCAAATGCAAGGATTATTATTATAATACCACAAATTTGACATCTATATTCCGAAACACTTCAGTTTTGGAAGAACAAAACACAGTCAAACTTCTTATCAAGTTTCTGTGCAAGTATAAAGTCAGTGTAACTATGAGTGGCTGATTTGACTGCATGGGGAAGGTGCCATTGTCAACCTCTGAACTTGTTCAGGATCGGGGGCTATACACAGTGAACACATCACTTATTCAGCACTCCTGCCCTATGTGGGTGTGAAATACAGGGAGTTATTTTTAAAAGTTTTAGATAAAATACCTGGCATAAACCCATCTGCTATATGCAGTCCAAAATGCCTGCAGGATGGATTCCCAACAATAGTCGCAGTGCTATTTTTCTTCATATTCTGCATAACAAGAATGCATGAAATAGGACAGGTTAATAACGGCAAATGATTTGAATCCGAAGAAATAATAAGGAAAATGAATTTGAAGCAAAAAACATCACACCAGTTGGAAATGATAGACATTTCAATTTAGTTTCATCTCTCCACTGTAAAATTTCAAGGTAAACCTCTGTGCTCTCACAACATGAAAAGAACATAAGAATTTGCTAGATGAAAGAAGACCAAGGTCCATCCAGTTTGCCTTCAACCATCCTGGCAGTCTCTTGCACATGTTGGGTCCCAAACTATATACTATTTCCCCAGATATTATTTCCTAATAGAAATCTATCAAAATTGCTTTTGAAAGAATCAACACTTTCTGCTTCCAATGTCTCCCCGGGGAGCCTGTTCCATGCGTTTACTACTCGCTCACTGAACTAGTGTTTCTGCAGATTTGTTCTGCGGGAAATTTCTAAGGAATTCTCACAGGAAGGTACAAAACTGGAAAAGATCACTTTGGGGCATGTAGTTTACCAACATTTGCTCATCACCAGCAGCAGCCTAAGGAACAAATAGTTCATAAAACCATCCGCTGCCTGGTTTCAAGAGGAAGAGGAGAATCATTTAGGGATGAAAAGATTCCTTAGCTAATTCAAGAGTGAATTGGCTAGAAATTTGTTAAAGAATTTAATTATTTTACAAATTTTTGTGTGCATGTGTGTGTGTGTGCGTGAAGAGGGATAGTAGGCTTTTTATTTTGAGATCAGCTAGATGAACTTCACTGGTAATTTCTAGTCCCATGTTTTGCTTATGTTCCTATGTAAACGTCAAGGGAAGAGTTAGGGTTATGGTCATTTGCCATAAACACAAGTCATTTTCCTTATTTGATTAAAAAGTTTTTGTACGGTGTAACAACTCAAATATTCCCTAACATTTAATATTCAGACTATTCCTGATAAGTTTGGACACGAAAATATGTAAAGATCTTGAACCAACTAAATCCGGCCTCTTATGAGTGAGTAGTTTATGTAAACCCTGTAGGTGGATATGCGTGTTCTCCTTTTGTAAATATGTATGCTATCTTTAGGCGGGGAAGGAATGCACCTCTCTGTGTCTTTGATTGGATATGTGCAAGAAGTAGCTGTGATGTTGCCAGAATACCTCTACTGACAAGAGCTCCTCTAAGCAATAATTTTGGTAACTTTAGGGTTGAAATTAAGGCTGTTAATATAGAAATGGAGGTCTATCATTAATGATTATTACTGGACAGTTTGCGAGTTCTCGGTCTCTGCTTGCGGGGAAATGAAGATTTGACAGAAGAGCAGAAGAATTGATAGACGAAAGAAGACCAAAGTTTGCCTTCCACCATCCTGGCATTCGCTTGCACATGTCATGTCCCAAACTATATACTGTATCCCCAGATATTATTTCCTAAAATAAATCTTATTTGAAATGACAAGTTTCCTTACTCCACACGCCTGATAATAATCCCTCAAAAAAACAATAATAAATTGGTCATTTCAATCCACGACTGTTTGTGGGACACTGCTGTGCGCAATTGGCTGCCGCATTTCGACCACAAATATAAAGTCAATTCACTTTATAGTCTATTCTATGAAGCGTTTTGAGACGTCTCAAAGCGCTTCACAGGATATACTGTAAAGTGAATTGACTGTATATTTTGTGGGCGAAACGTGGCAGCCAATTGTTCATAGCAATATCCCGCAAACAGTCATGGATTGTGTGACAATTGTTTTTAAGGGTAAATGTTGTTATGTTTCTGGAATGGGAAACACAAAAATATTAAGTATTGTGTGGCCTGCGGATGTTTCCCAAATAGGGCATCTGGCCCTCAGAAGCCAAAAGGTTGGACCAACATGGGCGTGAAAGAAAAATAATCTCATTTGCTTTTGAAAGAACCAACACTTTAATTTGAGCAGGAGAAAGTCTTTATTTAAAAAAAAATCTATCAATGAAGTGATACTCTTGCGCTACATTTGAGAGTACTACAACAAAAATAACTTGCATTTATATAGCCCCCCTCACAAAGGGTAGTTTTCCAGAGAGTATTGGCATAAAGAACAATTGACCTCTATATTTTTCATTGTATTCATATTGCGTGCAAGTGTGTTTTTAGTATCTGTTCATTTTTTTGTTACATGTTGATTTTAGCTTGTATGTAAAAGATCCTCCTACCTCAATAATCATGCTTGCATTTTATACAGTGCCTTTCATGTCAGGAGGACGTCTCAAAGTGCTTTATGGGATGCGCTGTAAAGTGTAGTGACTGTGATAGGCCAATGTGATATATGACGTAGGTGAAATATTGGTCGAATTAGTAACATTGGCAATTCAAGGAAATTTTAGTGTTCTGGCAAGGGGCCAGTAACTAAAGCAGACTGTGTGAGCTTGTTGGCATACAGGGCCAAAAGGGCATAATAATAATAATAATAATAATAATCCTTGTAATGTATATGATATAGCGCCTTATTACCGCATTGAGACGCCTCAAAGTGCTTCACAATTCACTGTAAAGTGAATTGACTCTGTATTTTGTGGGAGAAATGCGGCAGGCAACCGCACACAGCAGGTCCCACAAATCAAGTTGTGGATTGAGTGACCAAATTATTTTTTGAAGGGATTATAACCCGCGGAAAGTGATTTGCCAATCGACTATCAACCGGGTTCCTACTTACTGCTAAGTAAACAGAGGTCTGTACAGTAAGGATACTTGTCTTAGCCTCCGCTCTGCCCTAGAATCGAACCTTATAGAAATGCTGCAACCTTTCTAGGAGGTGGAAGATAAAGCGAGTTGCTAAATAAAACGTATAACACTGCAATACATAGTGTGGGGGAGTGCTCATATTAACGTTGGATGATTAAGGTGAGAAATGTTCTAGCAGTCACCTCCCGGATAAGCAAAGGAAATTTTTAATAAAAAATATTTTGTGAATTTGTTTTGCATGTTGTTGAGAGCAGTGGACTGCAGTACTGATTTTGGCTTCAACTTGATAAACACTTGTCTAAGTGTTTAATTTACACAAGTTTTAAATATTTTTAGTTCTACTTGAGAGTGTTATTTATAAATCTGGTGCTACCATCTTCCTCCCACTCTCCTACCATCCCCCATTTTATTTGCTCTCATTCTCATGCAGAGCTAAAAGGGCATAATAATAATAATCCTTGTAATATATATGATATAGTGCCTTATCACATCATTGAGATAAGGGCTTCACAGAATATACTGTAAAGTGAATTGACTGTACATTTTGTGGGTGAAATGCAGCAGCCAATTGCGCACAGCAGCGTCCCCACAAACGGTCATGGATTGAGTGACAAATTATTTATTTATTTTGTAGGAATTATTACCCTGGAAGAGCGAACTATCAATCGACTTAACACTAGGTTCCTACTTACTGCTACATAAACAGAGGCATGTGAAGTAAGGAAACTTGCCTAAGGTTTCAACCCATGCGGGAATCAAGCCTGGGTCCTCTGGCTTGCGAGGCGAGTCCTCTAAGCAATACACTATAGCACTCCTCCATACACTACAGGATTTCTATTTATTCTCTTCATTAGCAAATTCTGTGTATGCATTCATAACTTAATGCAAATTAACAGTGAAATATTAGGACAGTTCATCACTGATGTACACAGTAAGTAGATAGGAAGTATTATTCTTCTGCCAGATTGTGCTTCGAGCAGGAGTCCTGTATAATGACATGAAGTATTAAGAAGAGGAATACAATTTGTGCCTTAGGTCAATTAATTACTGACTGCAACTACATCTATTGTAAATTACAGCACAAGATACATAAGATTAAACATGATCTTTCAAAGGATAATTTTGATAATTTTGCTTTTAACACTGTACATTTCACAACTGGAGGATGCCTCAAATCGCTTCACAGGATAGACTGCTTATTTTGTTAGCAAAATACTATTTTACGCACTGCCAACGCCCCACAAACAGCCATGAAGGGAATGACCAATTTTATTTGGGGGAACTTGTCTGTTTGTTGTGACTTGTTATCCCCAGCCCAACGCTTTCACGAATCAGGAAACTGCAAAGTATCGCTCCAGAGACAGCGTGCGCATTTCGTTCCAATACATGAGAATTTCTATCTGTGTGACTCCCATGTATGTTCAACGTGCAGGTATATATGTAGGTGGAATGCAAGGAACTCTGTTTGGTTTGGATACTCTTAAGCTTGGTGATGGATTTCTGCATGTGTCAGACACCAAAAATAAGCTGCATTTTAACAACACAACTATAACGGCTTCCCCCCAGTCTTCAAGCTCAGCATTATTTCAAACTTTCAACAGTAAATTCACCATTTTTTATTAAGCGCTATTATGATTGTGGTCTCCCTTGTCCCAATTCCTAATTCCTAAAGTGCCTTTCCACCGCTTTATCCAACCTCGAATCCAGTTTGCATTGCATTGCTCCATTTTTCTTTGCGCTGTGCACAAACACAGATATAAATCACGTTTGTTGTGCTCTGCCACTGTCGAGCGCTCTGGGACGCTACTCTGCATGAGGGGCAAGTTATTGGTGTGTGAGGGACATGGTCATAACATGATTTGTTCTGGAACCCCCCCCCACCAAAACCAGCTGGAATTAATTTGGTCTCAGTTTAACAAGAGTCCCTTAAAACAACATTAACAACGTGCATTTATATAGAGCTCTTCATGAGCTTAAATTCCATTGAAAGTGTCTCAATGGATCTCCCGATAATTTTGAATGGACAATTTGTAATGTTATTAAATAGCTACTTTATTATTTTAATAATCTTGAAAACTAACCCTGACTAACGGAGCTCTGCAAAAACTCTTAGTTGCACATGAGTAGACTTTTCCTCAGGCTCAATGAGAGTGATTGGGAGCGGTAATTCGAAGACCGACATCCAGCTCTGAATGGCTCTACTGCTAGAAGCAATGTCAGATCACTTCCATCAATATATACTCCGCATTAATAGTGGAAAAATCATTTTGAAAAGTTCTTTACTTAAGCTGTACAACCCTTTCATTTACAGACCTCAAATATACTACTAATATATACTTGCATTTGATATAGTGCCTTACCATGTCGTTGTCATGTCTCAAAGCGCTTCACAGAACATGCTGTAAAGTATAGTGACTGTATTTTGTGGGCGAAAAGTAGCAGACAATTGCGCACAGCAGTGTCCCACAAACAGTCGTGGATTGAGTGACTGCATTTTTTTTTAATGTATGATTGCTCCCGGAAAGCGATCCTTCAATCAACTAGCAACCGGGTTCCTACTTACAGCTAGGGTAAACAGGCGTGTGGAGTAAGGAAACTTGCCTAAGTGCCCTGCCCATGAATCTAACCCGGATCCTCTGACATCCGAGGCAAGCCTGCTAACCATTATGCAATGAGACTCCGTTTCACGTGCGGAGTAGAGAATTAAACCCACGATCGGTCACTTGCACACATAGAAACTGTTAGAAACTGGTGATGCTCAGTTAACCCCTCACGCCAGAAACCCACAGCTTCCGGAGGTGAGCTGTCAGCGCAGGCTGACACTCAGTACATTGCAGGGTGGAGAGGTTGGAACCAGCCAAACCCCCACCCACCCCCCTCCCCGCCACCTCCAAACCTCCACAAACACACACACGGTTCAAGTGGCAAACATGTCTCTGTTTACCCAGCAGTAAATAGGAACCAGGTTGTCAGTCGATTGGCGGATCGCTTTTCTGGGGGTAATAATCCCTTAAAAAAAGATTGGTCACTCAATCCACGACTGATTGTAGGTGACGCTGCCATGTGCAATTAGCTGTCACGTTTTGCCCGCAAAATATACAGTTGATTTACTTTACAGTATATTCTGTGAAGCGCTTTGAGACGTCTCAAAGGTGTGATAAGGCGCTGTATCAATTGTAAGGATTATTATAATTATTATTAAATCTGGTGCCCCTTTAACAAACTGATGGCACTTTTATATCGTGGCTCCTGAGGTTTGAGCTGTGGTGCCAAGCTGTAGGCGTTGGCACATTCCAAGCTCCGGACATGACACAGGTAGTCGGTACACAACAACACGAAAGAATTTGGCTGTATTACTGTTCAGTTTGTACCCAAAAATCCTTGAAATAATATCAGCCATTCACTGTATGTGACAGTGAGTTTTAGATTCATATTTCATCATCAATGTTTATAACAGGAGAGTAAAGTTTTGTGGTTAACAACGTCATTGGAAAAAACATGTTTGAATGAAAGCCTTGTAACTTACTGCTTCCTGTTTAATATGCTACATTTCAACATTAACATAAATTCTAATGTGTTGCTCATTCGTGTGTTAAAGATCACAATGTATAACTTAATCTCTGGAACATTTTAGTGTTCACATGCCCTTTGTAACATGGGTTTACTTGGAATAAATAATTCAGAAAATGGCTTAATTATGATTCACCCAATTTTCACAGTTGTTATACTGTAATTATCAATTTCTGCTACCCTTGGTGGCTCACTGAGTTTATCCAGTGATTAACTGAGCCATACAACCCAGGAATAGCCTCGAGTTCAATCCCCAGTTTATGTTGAATTACAGTAATAATAATAATAATCCTTGCACTTGATATAGCGCCTTTATTAATATTGTTAGACGTCTCAAAGAGCTTCACAGGATATACTATAAAGTAGTTATGCAATATTTTGTGGGCAAAACGCAGCAGCCAATTGCGCACAGCATTGTCCCACGTATAGTCATGGATTGAGTGACCAATAATTATTAATTTTTTTTCAAGGGATTACTACCCTTGGAAAGTGATTCTCCAATCGATTAACAAGCAGGTTAATGCTAGTAAACACAGGCGTGTGGAGTAAATGTAGTCGTGTGTGTGTGGGAATCGAAACTGGGTCCTCTCGCTTGCGAGCGCGCTAACCACTACGCTACAAGACTCCACAAAAAGGACAGTAAAAGGTTTGGCCACACTGAAGGATCCACCATATAACAAGTTTGCCTGTGGACAGATAGTTAAGCAAGGCAATCATTAAGAAAGCCTTATAATGTCTAGAAAATAATAAATAAACATTTGATATAACACCTTATATAGTGTCGCGGAGTCCTTCACAGGATTTAATGTAAAGTGTAAAGTGACTGTATTTGTCAGCAAACACTATGGCCAATTTGCACACAGTCAGTCCTACAAACAACTATAAAATGAATGCTTTTATTAGATGGATTGTTGGCCAAGGCTCCGGGTGAAGCTCCCTTCTCTTTTCGAATTGTGCCGTGTCCTTTAATGTCCGCATAAAACAGGCAGATGGGACTGACCTCAGTTTAATATCTCATGCAAAGGACAATGCAGTGCGTTCCCCCAGGAAAGTATCAGCCTAGACTGTAAGCTCAAGTTCTGACTTGAGGCCGGATCCCACAACCTTCTCAGAGGTGAGAAGCACTATCGACAGTACCAAGCATGATGTTTATGTCAATAGTTTTAACTGTAGCAGCAATGTTAATGAGGTGTTCTCCTGTTACATTCAGCCTTGTAGTCAAAAGTGGGGCTTAACACATAGAACCACCGGCATAGTCGCTGCAGAAGGAGTTCAGGGCACAGGAGGAATGCAAGATTCTATTTGATCGCGACGCCATCATGGGAACAATGGAAGTGAGTGCTAAAAAACACCGACCAGATGTAGAACTGTTAAATGTGAAAACAAAGCATTAGCGATTTGTGAAGAAAAAAAACACGTACGTCTTTTTTTTGCAAGGATGTGTGTGTAAATAAAGCATGGTAAGAGAGAAAGTGCTGTGATGTGACGCGAGTTTATTTGTGCCATTTTGTGTGTTTTACAGGCACACGTGTACAAGCGGAGCAGTGAGATGGAGCCCAGACTGTGCAAGTGGAGATGCCTGGACACCATTGTAGTTCCAAGAATAAATGTAGCATCAAGCTAATTTATAATAATAATTAATCATAATCCTTGCAATTGATATGGCGCTTTATCATGTCTTATGAGATGTCTCAAAGCGCTTCACAGAATATATTGCAAAGTGATTTGACTATATATTTTGTGGGCAAAACACAGCAGCCAATTACACACACCAGGTCCCACAAATAGTCGTAGATTGAGTGACCAAATTATTATTTTTGAAGGGATTATCACCCCCTGGAAAGCGATCGCCAGTCGACTAATAACTAGGTTCCTACTTACTGCTAGGTAAACAGGCGTGTTGAGTAAGGAAACTTGCCCAAGGTCCTGCCCAGAAATCAAACCCGGGTCCTCTCACTTATGGGCATCAAAAGCATGCTGGAAATTTTCTCATTGTAAAGTTTTACAACCGCTTTGTACGTCATTTAAAAAAAAGGTTGAGCAACAATTAGAATGATTTCTGAAAGAAGTACAGTGTTTCAGACAATATGTGCATTGACTGCACCTTTTCATAGACTTCCATTGCTTTATCACACAAGACATTTACAGGAGGAATGAGGGATATGACAGCAATGCACAGCAATAATGAATGCCTGACTAATGTACTGTACAACAGTACTCTCAGTGTCTCCATAATTATGACTGCAGGGCTTGTATTAACCAATTGTGCCATTGTATCTGTACACTATTGTGCCGTCTATCCACAATTTTGGCAAGCGAGTAAGCCTCACACCATGTAATGTCATGTAATGTCACGATCCCAAGCCTAGAATTCTGCTAGCTAAAGATTAAAATGAACACTGGCCGAGAGNAAAAAAACTTATTACTACATAAAAAATATCTTGAATGCGACTACAAGGGGCCTAATCTGAGAAATGAGCTAGGCCATTCAGGAGTGAAGTTAGGGAGGCAGCCTTCACATAAAGGGTGGTCGAAATCTGGAACTCTCTCTACTCCCAAAAGGCTGTGGATTATGGCTGGATCCATTCACATTTTCAAGACTGCGGTGGATAGATGTTTGTTAGGTCAGGGGATCAAGGGACACAATATGATACGCTGAACAGTGGGGGATTAGGACTGGAGCGGGGGGGTTGGGTGAATGGGGATAGGAGGGTGGCAACTTGAAGAGGAAGGTCTTGAGACGTGCCTTGAAGGAGGTGAGGGAAGGAGTGAGGCGAAGGGAACTCCAGAAGGTGGGGGCAGAGAGGCTGAAGGCCCGACCGCCGATGGTGGGGCGGGCCGGGCGGGGGACATGGAGCAGGCTGGAGACTACTGAGCAGAGGGAGCGGACAGGTTAGCAGGTTGGAGAGGTAGGATGTGGGGCAAAGGTGGGTAATTGAAGTTGATTCCAGTTTTTGGAATCACGGACATTTGAATTGATTGAATGAATTCAATAAATCACATTAGTGTAGTATCAGGGTATCAGTTAGAGAACTCACTTCGCAAGTGAGAGAACCCGGGTTCCATTCCCAGGTGGGACGAAAACTTAGGTAAGTTCCTCACACCACACTCCTCAATTTACCACGTGGGAACCCAGTCGTTATTCAATTGGCACATCTTTTTCTGGGGAAAATAATGCCTCCAAAATTTGTGGGACACCGTTGTGCACAATTGGCTGCTGCATTTCATCCACCAAATATAGTCAATTCACTTTACAGTATATCCTGCAAAGCGCTTTGAGACATCCCAACCATGTAATGAGGCGCTATATCAAATGTAAGGGTTATAATTATTTCAACATACTTGCTGGAACGAACTTGATCCACGTGTACTCTGTATCAATATCCAAGTACAATTCCCTAAGTAGTGTTAATGCCATAATACCTGCAGTATAGAATTATACACCACTGAGGGGATTTTCCCAATATAAGCGCACATTTTAATGTCTAAATATTTCTGACAGGGAGGAAGTTCCCTTTTAACGTTTCCTTAAACAGAATAGGTTCTGTGATAATGGTGTATTTATACCTGCCGAATTACAATCAATGTGTGGAATTCAACACAATACGTGTTACATTCTAACACACACGTCTTGTTTATTCAGGGACTTCATCAAATGTGTTAAAAGTGACACGTTGAATATCTAGTTGAATTAACACACCTCCGAGTGTTGGCATATGACTGAGCAGAACAGGCCTGATTCCAAAGAGCTGCATTGGTTCCTTAGCCTCACTGACTGGCCTCCAATTGATTAGCACTTAATTAAACATTACTTCAGGGCTAGTTAATTAATGCCCATATAATTAGACTCACTGAAAGCGGAGTGGGCAGTCCGGAGAGGCACATATTTATCTTATTAACCCTTTCACTGACACAGAAACCAGTGTGTTCAATAAACGTATTTTTCTGAAGAACGCGTTTGACAGTTGAAGCACGCGGCCTCTATTCCGCTTGTCTCTAGTGTTTGAGTGTGAGCCCGGCACAGTTGATGGCACGTTTACCTCTGAATCAGTAGGTTCAAGCTCCACGTTGGGACTTTGAACTCACTTAGGTTGATCCTGCAATGCAGGGCTGGGGGCATACTGCATTGTTAGAGGTGCCATTCTTTGGATGATACACTGAACTGAGGTCATGGTACTATTTGAAAAGAGAAAGCAGTTTCTCCTCCCTGTTTCCGGGATAACTGTCCCCCAAATAAATTGGTCGTTCATCGAATCAAAGCTGGAAATTTGCTGCATTGGAGGAAGTGCTGTCCGTTAGATGAGACCTAGCGAGGTCCCAGCTCAGAGCAGAAAGTTTCTGATTTCCATGGCCAACAATCCCTGAGATAAAATCGGTCATTCACCCCATAGCTGTTTCTGAGATATTGCTGGCACAGATTGGCTCTTGCATTGGTCTGCAAAATGCACAGTTGCTACACACTACAACAAATCCTACAGTGAAGCGCTTTCAGACAGTTCGAAAAGGATAAGGCGCTGTATAAATGCAAGTTATATCAAATGCAAGTATTATTTATGATGAGATGTATTGGTGGGTACATTTCAATATGAAAGACTTCATTCCATTATATTTCTCCTCTCATGGGTCTTTGGACAATACTTTGGGGGTATTTACCATCTTCCTGTTGCCCTTTGCATTCCCAAAGGGGTTCAGCTTGTGGATTGCCTCGCAAGCGAGAGACCTGGGTTCAATTTCCGGCAGAGCGAAATGTTGGGCAAGTTTCCTTACGCCACGTGCCACTGTTTACCAAGCAGTAGGTAGGAACTCGGTTGTTAAGTCAATTGCGGATCGCTTTACTGGGGTAATAATTCCTTCAAAAAAAGTAATAATAACAAATAAGTCCCTACAATCTATGACTGTTTGTGGGACACTGCTGGTGCACAATTGGCTGCCGCGTTTCGCCCATGAAATATAGTCAATTTTACAGTGTATTCTGTGAAGCACTTTGAGACATCTCAAAGACATAAGGAGCGCTATATGAAATGCAATGATTATTATTTATTATTACCAGTGTCTGTCTACATGCCATTCGCTTCTCTTCCAAATGAGGAAATCATAGCTGACAGTATTTGAACCGTGAATGATTTCAATAAAGATCTCGTAGCACACTTGTTTTCGTTTCTCTCTGTAGTTGCACCTTGTAAACTGGAGTACCTTGACATGTCTTCACACGTCTTCCTTTTCAAAACTTAACGGTTTCAACACAAACCATACTTTTGAGATATTGGGTGTTTTTCTCTATAGTTCATAAATAAGTCTATCTGAGCACTGAGCAGGTGGAAACCTTAGGCAAGTTTCCTTACTCCACACGTCCCTGTTTACCTAGCAGTAAGTAGGAACCTTATTGTTGATGATGGATCCCTTTCCCGGGGTAATAATCCCTTCAAATAAATAAAAAAAAGCGTTCACTCAATCTGCGACTGTTTGTGGGACACTTCTGTGCGCAATTGTCTGCCACATTTCGCCAACAAAATATACAGTCCATTTTACAGCGTATTCTGTGAAGAGCGTTGAGATGTCTTGACGACTTGATAAGGCGTTATATCAAATGCAGGTATTAGGAATAATACGAAGACAGAAGAGGCGTCACTTTCCAATTTTCTTCAGGGCAGGTTTTGACTTTCCTCACTGCCATGTTTCCAGGGTCTTCATCATCTGTGCGTTCATCAGATGAATCAAATACATATTTTGCCCCAGGTATGGTATTCATTTTCTTGGCGAGTCGGACTGTCGGGCTTAAAGGCTCCTGCAACTCAGGCAAATCCTCTACCTCTTTTTCACCAAATTCCATTGTAACAGCAATGCCATCAGCTTTATTCTTTCCTTTTTTTTCTGATAATCTTGTAGCTTCAGCTTTCATAGCACTCATAACTGGATAAAACTCTTCTTTAGGAGAGGGCATAGTCTCTTCCAACTGCATCTTCTTTTCAGTCTTTCCACCCTTGCCCTCTCATTCTTAAAACCTTAGGCAAGTTCCTTACTCCACACACACCTCTGTTTACCGAGTTGTAAGCAGGAACCTGGTTGTTAGTTGGTTGGCGGATGGCTTTTCTGGGGATAATAATTTCTTCCAAAAAAATCCTATAATCTGGTCACTCAATCCACGCCTGTTTGTGGGGCATTGCTGTGCGCAATTGGCTGCCGCCTTTCACCCACAAAATATACAGTCAATTCACTTTACAGTGTATTCTGTGAAGCGCTTTGAGACGTGTCGAAGACATGATAAGGGGCGATATCAAATGCAAGAATTAATATTATTTATTATTCTAGGACTGTTGTGAAGATCACCTATTCTTTCTAGTTATACTTGGCCAAACGTTGCCTTGACTAACCCTCTTGTAACGTGTTAATAAACCTGCTGCGGAATTGGTTAACATTTCGATTGGAAGCTTATAAAACTTTCACAGGCACTCTGCACTGCTGCTTAGTCACAGTGTTCCCTTATGTTAATGCTCAGAGGATGATTTCACAGCCTTAAAGTAAGCCCTGCTTGGGAGTAAGTCATTACTCAGGGAAGCCCTTCATCTCGTTCCCAAGGCGATGGCTAGTTAATTCGTGTTCTAATGATTTGTCATTGGGATGAGCCAGGAACCCCCCTCCCCCAGCACACACCTCCTCCCACTCACACACTCATGCTGCATAACTAATTGGATTCTCTTCCACCTACAAGGTATAGCCTTCCGTTTTTGTTCAATGCCTGGCTCCATTTTATCATCACTTGTTCCAAAATGTCACCAACTCCGAACAGAAGAACCACGCACTAACTTAGAGATACTCAGTTTCACTTTTTTTCGGAGTTGACATGAGATCTTGCCTTTCGAGAACGGTATCGGGTTATTTTTAAGTTTCTAACATACCTTGGATAACAACGAGGACTGTATGAATATCATAGAGCGTGAGAAACAAATGGCTGCTTAGGCTATGCTCGAAATGGGGGGAGAGAGAGAAAGAAGAATGAAGCTACTGTATAACTGCACTTTCCCGCAGATTAATGGTGAATGAATCGTAGAATAGAATCACACAATCTTAGAGCGAAGAAGGAGGCCATTCGGCCCATTGTGCCTGTGCCGGCTTTTTTGGAAGAGCCGCCTAACTAGTCCTACTCACTCCCCCTGCAAATTTTTCCTTTTCAACTTCCCTATTCAATTCCCTTATGGAAGCTACCATTGAACCTGCTTCCGCCACCCTTTCAGGCATTACATTCCAGATTGTGACTACTCCGGGGTAAAAAAAAATGCTCCTCGTCTCCTCTCTGGTTCTTTTGTTAATTATATTAAATCTATGTCCTCCGGTTACTGACCCACCCACCAGAGGAATCCATTTTTCCCTATTTACCCTATCAAATCCCTCTATTAGAGGGATTAAGGGATATGGGGATGGGGCGGGTAAATGGAATTAGGTTAGAAGATCAGCCATGATCTTATTAAATGGCGGGGCACAGGCTCGAGGGGCTGAATGGCCTACTCCTGCTCCTACATCTTATGGTCTTATAGTCTAAAACCTCTCATAATTTTGTTGAACATGATTTTGAGTGTATCTAGGAAATCACACTTCTGAATTCTTGCATTCATAACAGCTTTTTTTTTAGAGAGACACGTGTCGTGAGCTTTCTAATTTTTTTTATATATATATGTGTAGGAAATATCTCCATACACAGAAACCACTTTCCACAGCGCTAACTAGTCACGTGGTTGGAGCTGGGAGTTTGCATCCTTCACAGTTCTCAAGGGATTTTTTTTGGACTGCAACAGATTTTCTATTGATCCATTTTTCAAGCCGTGGTGGTATTGTGTAGAAGTTAGCTTTCCTGCAAACAATCTGCAGCACTGATATCAGACGCAATATTCTGGTAATACTGTAGAGTAATCTAAGCAGTAACCCCTTCTGAGTGGCACTGCAAATCACAGAAGGTGTTGCTAATAGATCACTGCTATTTTTGGGCTATGAACAGGAGGAGGCCATTCAGCCTCTCAAGCTTGTTCCGCCATCCTATTCCATCGTGGCTGATCTGTACCTCAACTCCAAGATTTGTTGTTCCCAGGTTCGATTCCCAGGCGGGGCAAAACCGTAGGCAAATTTCCTTACTTCTCTGTTTTCCCTCTGTCTAAGTAGGAGCCTACCTGTTCATCGATTATAATAATAATAATAATCATCCTTGCATTTGATATAGCGCTTTTCATGTCGGGAGGACGTCCCAAAGCGCTTCACAGAACACACTGTAAAGTGAATTGACTGTATATATTTGTGGGCGAACGCGGCAGCCAATTGCGCACAGCAATGTCCCACAAACAGTCGTGGATTGAAAATGAATTTATTGTTGTGTTTGGTTTTGGAGGATTATTATTAGGCTCTGTGTGGAGTAAGGAAACTTGCCCGAGGTTTGGCCCTCTGCCTGGAATTGAACTCAGGTCTCTCGCTGGCAAAGCGAGTGCTCTAACCACTGAGCTACAGGACTCCACGATTAGATTGATCGTATCCTAGTTCTCATCTTGGACTTAATGTCCAACAGACAATTGGCAGAACAGCAGTGATCCTGGGACTCAAGGGTGGAGGCAGAGGGAGCGAGTCGGGTCCTATCCATGTACATATGAAAGTTAACCCAATGCCTGTGAAGGACATCGCCAAGTGGGAGCAAGGGGAGAGGACCGAGGATGGAGCCCCGGAGAACGCCACACGTGATGGAGTGGGAGGAGAAGCCAGTGGTTTTATCCTTGAATCCATTAAGAAAGAGAGCATCTCTCACCCCTTGGTATTAACAAAAGCTTCCATTAGCTTCCAAGATTGAAATTATTTTACTTATTATTTTAATAATTTGGTCACTTCAATCCACGGCTGTTTGTGCGGACGCTGCCGCGGTTCAGGGCCGTGGGTCTGTTACCGTTAAGCGCTCTGAGACGCTGCCCCGAGACTATTTCCCTCACTCTGAGTGAGAAAGCGTATTCCTTCTCTTTGATCGGAAATGCTGTTTTCATACGTGTGCCGTGAAATTTAGTAATTGTCGCCAATTTCCTTTTATGAACCTTAAACCTCATAAATAATGCTGAATCCTTGCATTTGATATGGTGCCTTATCACATCTTCAAGACGTCTCAAAGCGCTTCACGGGATATTTCCCTGTCGAATGAACTGACCTGTATTTTGTGGGCGAAACGCAGCAGTCAATTGCACACAGCAGTGTCCCTCATGGATTGAGTGACCAAATTATTATTTTCTTGAAGGGAATATTACCCCTGGAAAAGCCGATCGACTAACAACTGGGTTCCTGATTACTGCTAGGTAAACAGGCGTGTGGAGTAAGAAAATTTGGGAAAGGTTTCGCCCTCCCTGGGAATCAAACCCAGGTCCTCTTGTTTGCGAGAGTGTAGTGGCTAGATAATAATAATCCCTCTAAAAACCAAAAACAATAATAAATTGCTCATTTTCAATCCACGACTGTCTGTGGGACATTGCTGTGCGCAATTGGCTGCCGCGTTCGCCCACAAATATACAGTCAATTCACTTTACAGTGTGTTCTGTGAAGCGCTTTGGGACGTCCTCCCGACGTGAAAAGCGCTATATCAAATGCAAGGATGATTATTATTATTATCATAAGAGCGAGTGCTCTAACCACTACACTACAGGACTCCACAAAGTCTAGTTTGTGAGCTAGTTTGCTTTGTAGAAATTAACAGGAATAGACACACATATATTTAGTTATGTTTCTTATAAATCTTTTCAGCTGTTTGGCGTTTAAAGGTGGGTGATGCCAAAGAGCCCTATTTAGCATACATGTTAAGGCATGTGAAGCTTTGTGATAAGAGTATTTTTCGCCTGGAGAAAATAGGATCTTAGAATAGAGCTTGATTCTATTGCATAAACCCCTCTCTACTAATGTGTGTAAGGCAAATACAGTACTTAGTCATGGCTGTGCTTGGAAGAGAGGCCAAAGCTTCAGCACAATCTTAAGGTTTGAAAAATATTAATAACTCGACTTCTACTCAAGTAGATTACATGACCTACTTTGAAAATCTCTCTGTTCATTTATTCTTTTTAATCAACACAGCTCGTTCCAGCCACGTAGTTAATGTTTTACATTTATTTGGGTCTCGGTACTTATCGGCCACTTGATAGCATTATTCTGTGATAATAATAAATAATAATCCTTGCATTTGAGAACAAATAATAATCCTTGTGTTTAACCCGTAAAATATACGGTCAATTCACTTTACAGTACATTCTGTGAAGCGCTTTGAGATGTCTCGAAGATGTGATATATCAAATGTAAGTATTATTATGATAGTGCCTTTAACGCCTTATTCTACAAGAAACTGGAAGATTTAGATAAAGACAGAAGGTGCTAAATCTCAGTCTCAAGATTTCAAATCCCTTCATACCTGGCACCTCCCTACCTCCGACCCGCTTACCCTCCAACCCACTGCGCATTGACTCTGCTCGACGGGCTCCGGCCTCCTGCATGTCTCTCATGCCCTCTGTTCCACCATCGGTGGCGTCGCTTTCAGCCAACACAGCCTGAAACTTGTCAGCTGTATCGTCACTAAATCAGTGAACCACAGTCGACACAGAGAAAGGGGATATAAGGATGTAATCGTTGGAAGAATGTAGGAGCAGAGAGGGCGCTGAGGGGAGCAGAACAGTCAGAGAATCGTGATGCTGCTCTTACACTTGTGATCATGTTATTTGTAATAAACTTTGATTCCAATACGTTTCGAGTACACCTGTTGTTCAGCATCGAACCTGTAAACTCTTCGGAAGGAAGGGGATGAGGTTGACGAACCTCTGGCACACTCTCCCTTTATCCCTCTGCCTTATAATAATAATAATAATAATAATCCTTGCATTTGATATAGTGCTTTTCATGTCTTCTCGACGTCTCAAAGCGCTTCACAGAATAGACTGTAATTGACCGTATATTTGTGGGCGAAACGCGGCAGCCAATTGCGCAAAGCAGCGTCCCACAAACAGTCGTAGATTGAAAATGACCAATTTATTAATGTTTTTTGTTTTGGAGGGATTATTATTAGGCTCTGTGTGGAATGCCCAAGGTTTCGCCTCTGCCTGGAATTGAACCCAGGTCTCTCGCTTACAAGGCGAGTGCTCTAACCACTGAGCTACAGGACTCCTTCCTTCCCCAAGGAGACCTTCCTCTTCGACCGTGCCTATAGGCACCTCCCCCCGACTTGCGCTCCACCACCGTCAAGCGCTCTGGGACGCTACCCTGCATGAGGGGGCGCTATAAATAAATGCAACTTGTCGTTGCTTTTCTTAAAACTTTATCCGACCCAATATCCAGTAGGGTAGCATCCCGGAGGGCTGGATCCAGCCTGTCGGGTGCTGGTTTATTCTACGAATTGGCTCTGTAAAATCGTCGCCCCATTATTTAGTTGTGTTTTTTTTTCCTGAGCTTGTAATCGTGGTTCCCAGCTAATCAAAACCTTTCTCACATCTTGATTGGATTCATTTGGTGAAATCTTTTTCCGCCTCCTGGAGGGACTATCCCCTACCCTTGGCTTGCAGGAGCCAAGTGTGCACCTCCCAGGAACTACAGCAAGTTGCATTTATTTAGCGCCCACAAGAAGGGTAGCATCGCTGAGCGCTGGAGAGCCACCCAAAGGCACCGGATGACCAAGTCTGCCACAAAGAATTGACTCGATTGTGACATTCCGTTGACAAGTACGAACAGAAGAATTTACGAGACGAAAGAAGGCCAAAGTCCACGCGGTTCACCTTCCACCGTCCTGGCAGTCGCTTGACACGTCGTGTCCCCGAACTATGTACCGTATCCCCGAGATATTATTTCATGACAAGAAGCGAGCTGATTTGCTTTGGAAAGAACCCCTTCCAAAAAGTACGCGATCGCTCAATCCACGGCCGTTTGTGGGGACGCTGCTGTGCGCAATCGGCTGCCGCGTTTCGCCCACAAAACACACAGCCCATTCACTTGACAATATATTCAGTGAAGTGCTTTGAGACGTCCCAACGATGTGATAAGGCGCTACATCAAATGCAAGGTATAATATTATGATTATCCCATCCAGAATGCAAGCTACAAATCCTCTCCGAGCTCAGACACATTCTTTTTCTCTTGCTCGCTATTAGCTGTGAGATATTGTTTGCGATTGCGATGATACAGGGGTCCAAATTTGCATTCGTTTAACCGAGGCAGTCGCCAAGTGAACGCTCGGAGACAGAACAGAATCGTAAAGAGACGGCAACGGTTTAGTGCACGGATGTGACCAGATGTATCTTAAGGTTGTTCAGACAGCGAGTTGTGCTGGTGAGATGTCAGAAGTGCTGCTGCGATGCTGCAGGCACGGCCTGAGGCACTGCATTGTTTGTGTGTTACCAGGGGCGTACCCAACACCCTCGCAAAAACACCCACGTGTGGGGGAACGCCACAAAGTGCTTCCCGATTGCCCTCCACGATCTCTGATTCATCCCTGGTAAAGAAGCTTCCTGACATCCAGCCAGCAGCTGAACGGAGGCGGGAGTTGTGGTGGGTGGGGGCGGTGGGGAGAGAGGGGGGAATACTGTGCATGCGTAGTACAGAGCCTAATTGGTGGGAACTGAACTCAGATACAACCACAGCTTCAAGCAGGCAGTCTCTAGGTATGGGTTGAGCTCCCAAGCACAGTATTCCCTTGGCTCGGTGGTTATAGCGCTCGCCTCGCAAGCGAGAGGACCCGGTTTCCTTATTCCACCACACCTCTGTTCACCTTGCAGTAAGTAGGAACCGGTTGTTAGTCGATTGGCGGATGGCTTTCCCGGGGGTAATAATCCCTCAAAAGAAAAATTGGGCACTGTTTGCGGGGGACGCTGCTGTGCGCAATCGGCTGTCATGTTTCTCCCACAAGATACACAGTCAGTTCACTTTACAGTACGTTCTGTGAAGCGCTTTGAGACGTCTCAACGCGATAAGACGCTGGGTCAAATGAAGGATTATTATTTTATTATCTGGGCAAAGAAGTTTACAGACATTATGATATAAACCCCCTCCCCCCTTCCCTCCACCTCCCACTCCGTCTCCACTCCTGGTCAGATAATACAGCACCACCAAAGCTCGGTCTCAGCCTGGTTGAAAATCAGTTTCATCTGTCTGCTGTCAGATATATTCAGCCTTTCAGCCTCCTCATGTAAATTGAAAGCCGAGCGGGGCAGGTCAGCTTTTGATTGCACTGTTGTTTTGCGTACTGTAATAAACTTGTATCTTATTGCATTGTGTCCGGCGTTGCATCTGAACTTGGATAGTACCACAATCCTCGCATTTAATATAGGACCGTAACACATCGTCGAGACGTCTCAAAGAGCTTCACAGCTTTGTGGGCGAAACGCGGAAGCCAATCGCACACAGCAGAGCCTCACAAACAGTCGTGGATTGTTCTACCAATTGATTTTGGAGGGATTATTACCCTCGGAAAGCAATCCCCCCCCCCACCCCGTTTGACTAACAACTGGGTTCCTATTTACTGTGTAATTGGTTCCTTTCAGGCAGGAGGAGGGAGAATAAAACACACATTTTGTAGAGTAGTTTACCGTGAAGTGGCATTTTGGCCTATAGGTGAGACATGGTCAGAGATTAGGGCAATGCTATTGTGTTCAATTTTACGTTACGTTTTTTTTCCCCCCCCCCCTAAAGAATGGAGGGAATTTAGTGTGTGATGAGGTTATCTATCTATCAATTAGACATCACCTGGGAGAGAAATCTCGTGTGCGGTCTCACTCCAAATTTAGCTAATTGGTAATTAAGAGGTTCGCCATTTCTAATTGCGTCTTACAGACCAGAGGACTGAGCGGCGTATGATTGCCAGGAGTTAGCTGGAGAGGACGTGAGCATTGTCAGTAATTGTGCAGCAGACAGGAAGGCATGTCTGTCACAGGGAAAATAATCAGCTCCACGCAGTAATGATCGCCCAATATAAGTCCTTCCTGAGGTGGTAACTGCAATACATGTTATTTTGCGGAGTTCTGTAGCTCAGCGGTTAGAGCACTCACCCCTCAAGCAAGAGGATCCGGGTTTGATTCCCGGGCGGGACAAAATCTTAGTCAAGTTTCCGTACTCCACTCACACGCCTCTGTTACACAGAGTCACCACACTTTGCAGTATTTTCCGTGAAGTGCTTTGAGACGTCTCGAAGACGCGATAAGCCGCTGCATGTCAAACACAAGGAACATTATTATATTTATTAAGCAAGGCCAGTGTTACGCTAGACTCAGGCTTACATTTTTGGGCTGTAAATCTCACGGTATAAATTGCAACTAGCTGTGTTCTCGCGACGGCGACGACGGCAGCTCTGTGCGTGGTGAGCAAGATTTCTTGCCCGTGCCTGTCACTGTAGGAATGAGAGCAACAAAGTGGGAATGCCGAAAATCCGAAACTAAAGCGGATTATATCTTTGATTCACCAAAGATTAATTTGAAGCAGAGGGTGGCCAACCTTTCTGGTCGGCCAACTAAGTCACTTTTTTAACGGCATTTCAATAATAGTTTTTTTAATCGAATTGCAATGATAACAATAACCCTCGCATTTGATACAGCGCCTTATCATGTCGTCGAGACGTCTCAAAGCGCTTCACAGGATGTACTGTAAAGTGGATTGACTGTATTTGATGGGCGAAACGTGGCTGCCAATTGCGCACAGCAGTCTCCCACGAACAGTTGTGGATTGATTATTTGTNGGGGGATTTAAAAAATATATATTTTTTCAACGAGAGATTTGACCATCCTCCCACATGTGGCGTCTCCTCTTGTGCGAAGAGGATGTATCCTTCATCCTCAAATGTGTTAATATATCGACAACAATTTGCTTCGATTATGGTAATTACACAGGTTGATAGGACCCACCAGAAAGAAATCTTGTTTGCAACTCAGCCCAGAAATAAGCATTGAGGCTAAAAATCTTGAGCCATCAAGTCTTGTTGATCTTTGCACTCAAAGCTGTTGTGATCAACACGTCTGATCATGTTGTAGAGGCTATCGCCAGCATTTGTTCACACCAGAAAGGAAATGGAAAGCTATCTGTATAAAATGAATCCATATTTTATATATAAAATTATTCATATCTCTGACCTGCTCACTCCCCAACCCACTACCCGCGCCGTTCGTTCGACCACCCGTAGCCGCGCTTTCAGCCGCTACGCCCCAAAACTCTGGAACACTCTCCCTCTATCCCTCCGCCTCGCACCCCCCCCCCCCCCCCCACCACCCCCCACACTCCTCCTTCCCCATCTTCGGTTCGCGCTCGAAAACCATCCTCCTCGGGGGCTGTATGAACGCAAGTTGTTGTTATAAGGTGTGCGCGCGGTGCTTCTCTAGGAATTAGTCACCGATTGATTGAAGAGGAAGCTGGCTACAAAAATATCAACCTATTAGTCTAATAATGTCATGCAGGAATGTAAATAGTGCACAAATGAAAAATTCCAGGTCCTAATTAAATCGTCTGATGTATTGTGATGTGTTTGCATTGGTCTTTTTCCTAGTCTTGCTCTACATGATACATCCACCCACTGCCCAGACTAGACCTCCTTCCCTTACTGCACAGCCACTATGTCATTTAATGTTTACTTGGAAAACCACAAGGAGAAAACCGATGACTCATTACTCGATGACTCAAACAAACACGAAGGCTGACCAAGATTTCCCTTCCCTTCGAGCCTTTAGCTCTGGTTATTTATGTCGAATTCTCTCGGTATCTTGGCAAATAACTGCTCAGCAAAGGCAATATTCTGCCGCTTTCTTTCGTTTTATACGTGGACTCCTGTAGAGAAGCAGTTTGACCAGTCGCCACGCAAACGAGAGGACCTGGGTCCGGTTCCTGGGGCGAGGCGAAACCTTAGGCAAGATTCCTCACTCCACACAAGCCTCTCTTTACCCAGCAGTAAGTAGGAACCCGGGTGTTATGCGTCTGGCAGATCGCTTTTCCGGGGGTAATAATCCCTTCAATCAATCAATAAATAAATCAATAATTTGGTCACTCAATCCAGCACTGTTTGTGGGGGACGCTGCTGTGCGCAATTTCTGCTGCCGCGTTTCGCCCACAAAATGTAGTCAACTCACTTTACAATGTTATCCTATAAAGCGCTCTGAGACGTCTCAAAGACGTGATAAGGCACTATATCAAATGCAACGATTATTATTGGGGATTATTACTATTTCCGGGATTCAAACTTCATTTCATTAGCAGTTTTTGGAAATGCCTTGGTTTTAAGTTCTTGTTGGGAACATCTGTAGACCTGGAATTCATAGCTGTCTGTTCCTTTCAAGCAGGATTTCTGCCTCTGCCTTTCTTGAAATAAACATTCAGAATTTTACGCTTTCATTTGATGAACGACTGATGTTTGGAATCGGGTGTAAAAATACAGGTTTCTGAGATGTGACTCAAAAAAAAAATCACTTCGCTAAAATTTATACCAACAAAAACTGACATTGAGTGTGTTTTACTTACAGAAATGTAAATATAATAGGCTGACTTCTGCAGGACGTATGTGAGGTTTTTCTGAACTAGTTCTTTAGCATCTTAAGGAAAAAAATTCTTTAAACAATCTCCGCTATCCCCACATTATTTAAATTCCACGATGGAGTATTTGAACGTGGACCTCTTTGCCTTCTCTTCCCGCTCATAAAGAACGGACTAAGTCGATTTCCTTCACATTTTGAGATGCATTTTTTCATTCAGTGATTAAAACACAATATCGGAAAGCGGACTGCCAATTTAAGAAAAATAATTTCATTATTTAACAAAAAAGAACACTTTCCGGGGGTAATAATCCCTTCGAAAAATAATAATAATCTAGTCACTCAATCCATGCCGCGTTTCGCCCACAAAATCAATCCACCGTCAGTCCAGTATATCCTGTGAAGCACTTTGAGTCGTCTCAATGCCGTGATAAGGCGCTATAATCAAATGCGAGCTTTATTATTTATTATTATTGTTTTATTCTTCTGGTGATAATCCTCCGTTCGTGTCTGCTTGTCACAGACACATTGCTGCTGTTCTAGTTATTCAGGAGTTAAACAACAACAACAAGATTTACATTTGCATTGGGCCTTTCATGTTGGGAGGATGTCCCGAGGCGCTGGACAGCGACAGCATTTCAGACCCGAGCTGGGGTCGGGGGGGCGGGGGAAGGGAGGGGAAGGGAAGGGGGGGTGGCCGATGGCATGGTCGAAGAGGAGGGTCTTGAGGTGGGACTTGAAGGAGGCTAAGGAGGGGGCGAGGTGGGTCGGGGGACGTGGAGCAGCCAGAGCCGGCTGAGCGGAGGGAGCGGGTGGGTTCGTAGTTGGGAGAGGGGGTTAGGAGGTCGCAGAGGTAGGGTGGGGCGAGGCCATGGAGGGCTTTGGAGGTGAGGACCAGGATCTTGAACTGGATCCTCTGAAGGATAGGGAGCCAATGGAGTCGGGCGAGAGTGGGGGAGATGGGGTCACGGAGTTTGGTGCGGGAGAGGACACGGGCGGCAGAGTTCTGGGTTATCTGCAGTCTGCGGAGGGAGGAGTTGGAAGTTTTCCCATAAACCATTGACGAGAATCATTGATATTTGGAAGTGGAGGAAATTCTGGGTTAGCCTTTGGTTTTGTGGGTTGTAGAGCTCATTGATGTTCAGTAATTGTATCTCAGACATATTCACCCACAAAATACACAGTCAATTCACTCTACAGTGTATCCCGTGAAGCTCTTTGAAGCATCTCGAAGACGTGATAAGGCGCTATATATCAAATGCAAAGACTATTATTATAATTAACATTACTCAAACATCAGACCAACATCTTATTGTTATTAACAACAATAATAATTATTGTTATTAATGTTCTGTACAGCAGATGGAGAGAAAAACGCAAAACTAAGAACCTTCCTACTTTCCTATTCAGTCGTGCCTACTTTTAGCGACCAGCGAGCTGTTAAGAGAAACACATTTAATCTTTGACTCTGTCTCGTCTGTTTTCTTTGACCCATGCTGAAACCCATCACCACGCTAAACCAGACAGAGTTACACATATTTAACCTGCTTACACGTGAATATGTCCTTGTCTGGGATGGACTGCGCACTCTCTCCCTGGAGGGATTCACCCGATTTACCCATTTCTAGCGAATATTGGAACCAGGGTGGGAAAGTTTCCTTACTCCACACACCTCTGTTTGCTTATCAGTCGGTAGGAACCCAGTTGTTAGTCGGTTGGCGGATCGCTTTCTGGGGGTAATATTCCCTCTAAAAATAATAATAAGTTGGACACTCAATCCATGGCTGTTTGTGGGGCACTGCTGTGCGCTATTGGCTGCCGTTCGTCCACAAAATAGACAGTCAATTCACTTTACAGTACATTCTGTTTACAATATACTTTATAGTATATTACCCTTTGAGACGTCTCAACGATGTGATTACAGCACTCCAGGACGCTACCCGGGCGAAGGGGGCGCTATATAAAAGCAAGTTGTTGTTGTTGTCGTTGTTGTGATAAGGCGCTATATCCAATGCAAAGATTATTATTATTATTTACTGTTATAAATAGGTGTGTGACAAGACGGTGGGAAGGTTCCAGTGGAGTGGCAGGGATCGGTCACTTGTTTGGTTCAGACTGAGAGCCAGATGTGTTTTGTGGGCTGTTACAGTTGAATACTCGGAGTTGCAGGTGGCATGCAGACAAGCTATTAAACTAATCAGCATTTCAGAGGCACCCTTGGACTCTTCTTTAATAGTATTACATGTCTCAGTCTGTCTGCTGTTTTATATGCAATTAAAAAACAATTCCAGCCATTTCTGGTCCTATCACTTATTTCCTACTTAGTTATTCAACCCTTTGAACACTAGTTGAATACGAGGTATTTATGGCAGGTTACAAAAAGCAAATATAATTTTTTGCAATTTTTGCAAAAGCCTGTGAATTGCGGAGCGGTGTAAATAATAACAATAACCCATGCATTTGATACAGAACCTTATAACGCCTTCGAGACGTCTCAAAGCGCTTCACAGGATACACTGTAAAGAGAATTGACTGTGTGTTTTGTGGGAAACCGAGCAAGCTAGTTGCACACAGTTTGCAGTATATTCTGTGAAGCGCTTTGAGATGTCTCAGTGATGTGATAAGGCGCTGTATCAAATACAAGGATAATTATTAATATGATTAAAATGGTGTGTTGGAGTATGGTAACCATTACTCTCTGTCTGCTGTGGAATGAATTACTCATATCAATATCGATTTAGCAGTTTTATTTGAGGCTTTTGGCTGTCATATTAATCTGTGGCAAACGTGGAGATTGAACAGTGAAGTGGAGGTGACATCTACTGTGGAAAAGTGTTAATTAATGCATCACATTTCAGATTTTTCACCTCCATGTGCCCAAATGATCAGAAATTGGAACACAGGCCTCAGAAAAATGTGGAGAGATTAAAAAGTTAAAACCAATAGGGCAATGAGTATTGCAACAACTTCTGCGCTTCATATAAACGGCATCAATAGGATATCTGAACCCAGAGGAACCTTCGTGATCTTGTGACGAGAGAAAGCTAATACACGACAATACGTTCAAATGCACCAAGGCAGCAGGACAGAAGAGTGCAGGATCAGGGTGTGAAGACAAAGTTCCAAACAGATTTTTTTTCCCCCCAGGGATCGGTCTGACACACACGGAAACCCATCACCGTGGCTTAAGAGTCTCCAAACCCAACTGAGAATTCCCTGCCTCCCACCTACACATGGGAATCCCAGAGATAGATTGTTGGAATGGGAATGCGCTCTCTCTCTCTCGCTCTCTCTCCTTCTCTCTCTCTCTCTCTCCCTGGAGGGAGGCATTCTGCTTACCTAATTCCGGAGAGTATTAGGCGCAGGTTGGCGAGAGCCAAGGCTTGAGGGGGAGCCCCAGAGTGTGCGTTGGGGTAACTGCTGGAGTCTAACCATCTAAACCCACACACAGCTCAGCCATTGATGTCGCTGTCTGGCCGAGCTTTCCCGCTGCTTGTCCGGCTCGGACCCCCCTCCCCGTGAGTTAGGGGCTTTGGCTGTGGGGTTACCAGGAGCTGAGGGGGAGGATTTCCTGCCCCCAGTGACTGGTTTGAAGCTTAACATGAAAGCTGATTTTCCACAGTGCTGAGTAAAATCAGCTTCAAATTGAGAATGAATCTTCCCAAATCCTGCCCAATCTTACATTTCAAATCAGCGTTGCTGGAGACTCGAGGAATTACAGCCTCCGATTGTTTTATTTAGCGAAAGATGAAGTTTAGTAGTTAAAAAAATTAAAGAATCGACCTCATTTAGGATTGTATTTCTTTGTGAAAGGGGCAGCGAATGCAAAGCTTCTGCACGTAGGATAAATTGAAGTATCAACCAGACCCTCAAAATAATAATAAATAATAATAATCCTTATATTTGATACAGCGCCTTATCACATTTTCGAGACGTCTCAAAGCACTTCACAGAATATACTGTAAAGCGAATTGACTGTATATTTTGTGGGCGAAACGCGGCAGCCAAATGCTCACAGCAGCGTCCCCCACAAACAGCCGTGGGTTGAGTGACCGATTTATTGTTTATTATTTTTTGGGTGGGTGGGGGGTGGCGGAATTATTACCTTCTGTGCTTCACCCGGCAAAACACTTTTTTACAACTTGTCAATTGTTTCCAACGCTGTGTGTACCGGTGGTTAAAAGGCTTCCTGCCATACATGTACAGCGTTAAAGACCTGCCGATTGTCAAGATGAATAGCTTTAAGCACATCCAATTTGTTTTTTGCTCAGCAAATATATATAGGTTTATCACCAACCCGGCAGATTTCACCGAGGCTATTTATCATTCTACCATCCTGTAGCTCCGCAGCTAATGAACTGTACCGAGTCAGCTCTTAACTGAGCAATAATCAAACCGGGAGCCTCCGAAGTAAAACTCTGGATCACAGTGCAGTGCAGTCAACCCACTTTACATTGTATCCTGTGAAGCGCTTTGAGACGTCTCAATGACATGATAAGGCGCTATATCAAATGCAAGGATTATTATTATTATTATTTTTATTGAGTGCTGAGGGTTTCCCTCGTTCTCCCCACCTCTTTCTCCCTTCGTTTCTTCTTTCTACTCCGGTCGTTTACTCATTCTCAGCTTAAAAGAAAAGAACAGAGGGCAGACGAGGAGACCTTTTTTTTTTGAGGCAGCGAGCCGTCACGGTCCGGAACTCGCTGCCTGAAATGGTGGCGGAAACAGATTCAATTAGAACTTCAAAAGGGAATTGGATCGGGACTTGAAAAGGAAAAATTTGCAGGGCTATAGGGTAAGCGCGGGGGAGTGGGGACTAGTTGGGGTAAGAGCGGGGGAGTGGGGACTAGTTGGGGTAAGAGCGGGAGAGTGGGGACTAGTTGGGGTAAGAGCGGGGGAGTGGGGCTTTAGTTGGGGTAAGAGTGGGGGAGTGGGGACTAGTTGGGGTAAGAGCGGGGGAGTGGGGCTTTAGTTGGAGTAAGAGCGGGGGAGTGGGGACTAGTTGGGGTAAGAGCGGGAGAGTGGGGACTAGTTGGGGTAAGAGTGGGGGAGTGGGGACTAGTTGGGGTAAGAGCGGGGGAATGGGGTCTAGTTGGGGTAAGAGTGGGGGAATGGGGACTAGTTGGGGTAAGAGCGGGGGAGGGGGACTAGTTGGGGTAAGAGTGGGGGAGTGGGGACTAGTTGGGGTAAGAGTGGGGGAGTGGGGACTAGTTGGGGTAAGAGTGGGGGAGTGGGGACTAGTTGGGGTAAGAGCGGGGGAGTGGGACTAGTTGGGGTAAGAGTGGGGGAGTGGGACTAGTTGGGGTAAGAGTGGGGGAGTGGGGACTAGTTGGGGTAAGAGTGGGGGAGTGGGGCTGCCTACCTTGTAGCTCTTTCAAAGAGCCGGCACAGGACCGATGGGCCGAACGGCCTTCTGCACTGATTCTATTCTGGAGTCCTGATGACTCCAGACTGTAGCTCAGGGGTTAGAGCACTCGCCTCACAAGCGAGAGGACCCGGGTTCGATTCCCGGGCGGGTCAGGTCGGGCGAAACGTTGGGCAAGTTTCCTTACTCCACACACACACACGCGCCTCTGTTTACTCAGCAGTCAGTAGGAACCTGGTTGTTAGTCGATTGGCGGATCGCTTTTCCGGGGGTAATAAACCCTTCAAATTTTTAAAATATTGGGTCACTCTATCCACGGCAGTTTGTGGGGACGCTGCTGTGCACAATCGGCTGCCGCATTTCGCCCACAAAACAGTCAATTCACTTTACAGTATATTCTCCGAAGCGCTTTGAGACGTCTCAACGACGCGATAAGGCACTATATCAAACGCAAGGACTCTTATTATTAATAATGTGTGTTGCGTAATACAAGTTTTCCACAAGTTCTCTGCGTAGAAACTCACCCTGTCCACTTGTTCAAAAAAGAAATACTTTACGTTGTTCTAAAGTATATGCATAAGAACCGAGCAGAGGAATTTCTTGGCGATCTCAACTGATTGAGGGATGAGATGATTGGGATCTTTTACGGCAGATCTGTCCGTTCCCCCAAATTCCCAGTTGAGTTGGGAACCGAAAAATGTTGCCGCTGTAAATCATGTTTCTCTGCAAATTACAGAACATGTCAAAAAAGATGATGTGCCATCTTTGTTCCTTGACCATTTCTAATGACAACGCCTGCGTTTGTGTCTCTGATGAGGATCGGTGACTGCTGAGCTTGCAAGGCACGCTGCCTTAGTTTGCAGGGAACTTAGTGTGAGTTTGAGATGAATTGCGCTGAAAAGCCTGAGATATACCTTAAGTTACACAATGGAATAACAAATGCGTCTGCAGTCGACGGAGACCAATAACGGTACTAATTCACTAATAATAATAATAATGATAATAATCCCCCCCAAAAATAAAATTGGTCACTCACTCCACGGCTGTTTGCGAAACATTGCCTGCGTGTGACTGGCGTGCCACGTTTCGCCCACAAAATACGCAGTCCTCACACTTCACAGCACATCCCAACGCACACTCTGGGGGCTCCCCCCGAGCCTTGGCTCTTGCCAACCTGCGCCTAACGCTTTCCGGAATTAGATAAGCAGGGGATGGGTGCCTTCCAGAGAGAGAGAGAGAGAGAGAGAGCATTCCAATCCAACATGTCCATAGGGGGTGGGGGGGAACGCATGGAACTCTCAGCTTGGTTTGGAGACTCTTAAGCAACGGGGATGGGTTTCTGCGTGTGTCAAGACCAAAGTAAATCATTCCTCTGACACTGGGGGAATCATCTTTGTGGTTCTTCTCTCCGTTGTCTTCTCGGGCATAAAGCAGCCTCTGGTGTCGCGGTGACCAGAAGTTGAAGTGCTCCCTGACCAGTCCACCGTATAGCTTCAGTGTGACTTCTGCCAACCAGTAATCAACTGAGTTGGCAATGCAACCTCGCGTTCTGTTTGCCTTGTTTACTGCTGCCTCACTCACACTGTTTTGTCACGGTGAGGCGATGAGTCAACTAACACTCTTAGATCTCTTTCAGCTCCCCCCTGGCAAGTTGATTGCGATAATTGAATTTCACATTTTTTCACTTCATTGAGATTCCATCACAGGAGGCCATTCGGTTCCTGGTGCCAAGCTAGCTTCCCACTCGCTTTACTTGCTCTCATCACATTTACCCGCTCCCTTCCCCGGGTATTATTTTTCAACCGATAGCCCCTGTTAACCAAAGCCCTAACAGCTAGGGTGGTCCGAGCTGGACAAGCAGCGGGAAAGCTTGGCCAGACAGCGATATCAATGCGGTTTTAGCTGGGGTCTGGGTTCCCCAAGCCTTGGCTCTTGCGTTCAATATTATAATAATAATAATAATAATCCTTGCATTTGATATAGTGCTTTTCACGTCTTCTAGACGTCCCAAAGAGCTTCACAGAACACACTGTAAAGTGAATTGATTGTATTTGTGGGCGAACGCGGCGGCCAATTGCGCACAGCAATGTCCCACAAACAGTCGTAGATTGAAAATGACCAATTTATTATTGTTTTTGGTTTTGGAGGAATTATTATTAGGCTCTGTGTGGAGTAAGGAAACTTGCCCGAGGTTTCGCCCTCTGCCTGGAATTGAACTCAGGTCTCTCGCTTGCAAAGCGAGTGCTCTAACCACTGAGCTACAGGACTCCACACACAGCAGCGTCCCCACGTTGGATTGAGTGACCAAATTATTATTTTTGAAGGGATTATTACCCCCGGAAAAGCGATCCACCAATCGACTAACAACCGGGTTCCTACTGACTGCTGTGTGTGTGTGTGTGTGTGTGTGTGTGTGTGGAGTAAGGAAACTTGCCGAGGGTTTCTTCTTGCTTGGGAATTAAACCCAGATCCTCTCGCTTGCGAGGCAAGTGCTCTAACCACTGAGCTACAGGACATAATAATGTAAGGCTGATGCGTGCACATGCTGAAATGGGAAATAAACATATTACTGAATCTCACTATAATAAAACAGACATGTCATTAATATACAGCTGTAGGAATCATGGATTCTTCATTCTAGGAAACTATATTTCAGCATGCACAACATGTAGGGCACACACTGGGGCAGCGACACAATCATTTAGTTATTTACACATTTCAATGAACTACTTCTATTTCTTTATTGAATTAAAAAAATCGTACGTTGGGGATCACGAATAAAATTAAGAATAATTGGATTTTTTAAGAGTATGATATAGCGCAGTTAATCCCTCTTCCATAGAAATGTACCGAACATTCCTAATCAACTAAGCCTGGGAGGAAGTTTCGCCCACAAAGTACACGCAAAATTTCGCAAGCGAGATGACCTGGGTTCGATTCTGGGTAGGATGAACCTTTAGGCAAATTTTCTCACACCACACACCTCTGTTTACCTGACAGGAAGTAGGTGCCGTGTTGTAATAATCCCTTAAATTTTTTTAAAAGAAATAATAATTTGATCACTGTTTCTGGGACCCCACTGTGTGCAGTTGGCTGCCGCATTTCACCCACAAAATACACAGTCACTTCACTTTATTCTGCAAAGTGCCCTGAGATGTCTCAAAGAATTGATAAGGTGCTTTATCAAATGCAAGGATTATTATTATTATTATTATTATTATTATTATTATTATTATTATTATTATTATTATTATTATTATTATTATTATTATTATTATTATTATTATTATTATTATTATTATTATCAGTATTATTATCAGTATTATATTCATTCTCTTTCTAGGACCTGGGCTTATAATAATTAACAGCCATGAAGTGAATGATCAATCTGATTGTGAGATTGTTGGCCAGGACACTTATTATTTTAGAATAAGCAAAACCACAAAATGTCTGAAAAGTGGTGGAAGCAGATTCAAAAATAATGGGGGAATGGGGACTAGTTGGGGTAAGAGCGGGGGAGTGGGACTAGTTGGGGTAAGAGCGGGGGAGTGGGATTAGTTGGGGTAAGAGCGGGGGAGTGGGACTAGTTGGGGTAAGAGTGGGGGAGTGGGACTAGTTGGGGTAAGAGCGGGGGAGTGGGACTAGTTGGGGTAAGAGCGGGGGAGTGGGACTAGTTGGTAGCTCTTTCAAAGAGCCGGCACAGACATGATGGGCCGAATGGCCTCCTTCTGCGCTGTAGGATTCTACGATTCGATGAATGGTGCCGGTGGGATCTTTAACCTCCAGCTGGACATGCAATCCGGCTTTAGGAATCCTTAGCAGGAAGGCGCTCTCACCTTTGCAAACCCCTCCACGTGTGGATGGGGAAGAATCTGAGTGTTTCCCAGTTGCACCGGCAGAGCTCAGCTCCACTCCTCAGCCCTTTCCACAAAATGTGAACCGGTAAAGTAGTCTTTACTACTTTTTGTTGAGTGGAGGAGAGAGAGGCAGCTTTGCTCGGTGCTGCACCTCATATACAGGTCACGTGGGGAGGGAATCTGATCACACACCCTTCACTGGGAGACACACATGAGATTGACTGAAGGATCATCTGCAATGGTAAACCAAACCTCGAAGTATAATCTTCGAGGAATGACAGAATAAATCCTTTGTTATAATTCTTTGTGGCGCCCTGTAGCTCAGCGGTTAGAGTACTCGCCTCGCAAGCAACAAGACCTGGGTTTGATTCCCGGACGTGAACTTTAGGCAGGTTTCCTTCCTCCACACATTGCAGGTGAGCCTTTGGCTCTTGTGTACTTAGCAGTAAGTAGGAACCCGGTTGTTAGTTGATCGGCAGATCGCTTTCTGGCGGTGTGTGCCAAAAAAATAAAATATAATAATAATAATTTGGGCACTCAATCCATGACTGTTTGTGGGACGCTGCTGTGTGCGATTGGCTGCTGTGTTTACCCACAAACTGCACAGTCAAAGGCACTGTATCAAATGCAAGCATTATTATTATTATTATTATTATAATATTGAGTAACGGTACTTTAAAGAATGTTGAGTGTCTCTCACACTTTCCCTTTTCCCCTGACAGCCTGAAAATCTACACGACGGAACGATTGTAGGCACAGAGCTTTCACGTAAGCATTAATTCATCGGTATTTGTACATTTTCTCCTTTATGCGCTCTGCTCTACACCCCCATCACAACCACCTCCAGGCCTACACATCTTCCTCCAGCTGAGAGGAGGCATTGGCACAAACACTTCTCCAGAACTATGACACCAGTATTGCTCAGTGCCTTAGTCAACAGGAGGAGGTGTGCTAACTGGAGTTACACAGTGAGATTGAGACGAGGCTGATCTTCATAGAAGACCACAGGTATCATAGAAGCATAGAATTATACAGCACAGAAGGAGGCCATTCGGCCCATCGTGTCTGTGTCGGCTCTTTGAAAAGAGCTTCTAAGTCAACCCCACTCCCCCGCTCTCTCCCCATAGCCCTGATCAACCCCACTCTCCCGCTCTCTCCCCATAGCCCTGATCAACCCCCACTCCCCCACTCTCCCCCATAGCCCTGATCAACCCCACTCTCCCCCCATAGCCCTGATCAACCCCACTCCCCCACTCTCCCCCCATAGCCCTGATCAACCCCACTCCCCCACTCTCCCCCATAGCCCTGATCAACCCCACTCCCCCACTCTCCCCCCATAGCCCTGATCAACCCCACTCCCCCGCTCTCTCCATAGCCCTGCAAACTTGTTCTCCCCAAAATAATGATCTACTACTTCACTATTAAAAGTTGTTATGGAATCGGTTTCCACCACCCTCTGGGGCAATGCATTCCAGATCCCAACAACTCGCTGTGTGAAAACATTTCTCCTCACCTACCCTCTGGTTCTTTTGGCAACTATTTTAAAGCCATGTCCTCAGGTTACCGGCTCACCCACCAGCGGAAACATTTTCTCCCTGTTCACCCTATCGAATCCCCTCCTATTTTGCCACTAACATTTTGCTGCTGAAACAATTACCTACAGGGTCCAATTAATGGCCCAAACATGCATGTATCCCATGTGTTTTGAGGTTACAGGTTATAATACTGGAAATTAAGCAGTGTATCCATGGAGCTTAACTGGCTCCAAGGTGATGTGTTTGTCAACAGAATGTTGGAATCGAGTCCCCCCCCCACCTCTGTGACGGTCTCTCGTCCTGGTTCCTGAGCCAGGAGGGTCCACGGTATTCCAGGTGATGGCAGCACAGCCCGGCCCGGCTCATTGGCAGGACCTGGAAGGGCCGACCAGTCACCGGGGGCCGGGAATCCTCCCCCTCAGCTCCTGTTAACCCCACAGCCAAAGCCCTAACTAACGGGGAGGGGGGTCCGAGCCGGACAAGCAGCGGGAAAGCTCGGCCAGACAGCGACATCAATGGCCGGAGCTGTGTGTGGGTTTAGATGGTTAGACTCCAGCACTTACCCCCAACACACACTCTGCGCTCCCCCACCCCAAGCCTTGCAGATTTTGTTAGACCTATTTCCAGAACTGTACAGCTTCTAGCCGATAAACACCGAGCCATGCCATTTGTCTCTGATGGCGATTCAAATTCACTACTACAACAACAACAACTAACCAATGACTTTTACACGGCGCCTTTCATGTCGGGAGGATTCACAAAGCGCTGGACAGTCAGGAATTTGGAGCCGAGCTGGGGGTTGGGAACAGGAGGGAAAGTTGTGGGGAGGAAGGTGACCGAAGGCAAGGTTGAAGAGGAGGGTCTTGATGTGGGCCTTGAGAGGGGGTGAGGGGAAGAGACTGTAGGATGGAGTTTCAAAGGGTGGGGGTAGAGAGGCTGAAGGGCCGACCGCCGACGGTGCGGAACATGGAGCAGGCCGCTGAGGGGAGTGAATGGACAGGTCTATACGGAGTTAGCAGGTCACAGAGATATGGAGGAGCAAGGCCGTGGAGGGCTTCGAAAGAGAGGACGAGGATATTGACGAGGGTGTACATGTTCCTCAGAGAGAAATTCACGGTGAAATGTTTGCAAAATTAGGTCACTGTGAACAATGACAGGGACTTCGTCTGGGACTGAGTTTGAGTTTCTGATTATGTCTTCCATTTCAAGGCATTTCAACTGCAATGCTTGGCTTTGACTAGTCTGACAAGCGAATGGAAAGGAAGCGTACAGCGTAGACAGATTCCAGACGCAAAAGTAATAGGCAGAGACTGACAGCAAAGAGTGATGTTAGATAAAAAAGCAAATCTGCATCCGCTGAAAGGAACTGTGACTTTTGACAGAGATAGCAATAGGTGGAAACTTGTAATGATCTTATACTGAAGTTTTCCTGAGAGATGCTAATCCTATTAACCCTTACACCTTCGAGACCCGACCTAATGTAAAACGCAACCCAAGAGCTGGAATTTAACTTGAGGACATGTCTACCCCTCATTGATGAGCCAGACAGGCTGTTCCCGATAGATCTATCCACTATCCTCTGCACAGAATCCCCAAGTCCCACGTGCCCTGCATGGCCCACCCCTCCGTCAGCGGTCGGGCATTCAGCCTCTCTGCTCCCATCCTTTGCCTCTCCAACCCAACACTCCCTTTGCCTTGCTCCCCACCTCTGCTTGGGTTGTGGTTAGTTATAACGAACCCGGGAAAAGCTGCCTTGGACATTTGTGATAAGTATATTTGTGGCAAACAAAGAATTCCGCGAGAACATCGTCGGCTTAGGCAACTCTGCTGCATTTGCACGGGTGACCATTTTAAGAGGAGACGGAGTTTAATGATGTGTGAGCTAAAAACTGATGCTGCTTGGAAATTGCAGTCATTTTTTCTCACGTCCTCTGGTAATGTGAGCCGCGGGCACTGACAGCAAAACTCCGAGTTAAACACTAATCAGATCCCTGGAAAACAAGAGGTTATTGTATTGTCGCTAGTATCCGTACAAATAATAATAATAATCCTGGCATTTGATACAGCGCCTCGATCACGTCCTCGAGACGTCTCAAAGCGATTCACCGGACACACTGTAAAGTGAATTGAGCGCAACAGCGTTCCCACAAACAGTCGTAGATTAAGTGGCCAAACTATTTTTATTTATTTTGAAGGGATTATTATCCCCGGAAAAGCGATCCATCAATTGATTAACAAGCGGGTTCCCACTTTCCCCGCGGTAAAGAGGAGTGTGTGGAGTAAGGAAACGTGGCAAACATTTCGTCCTGTCGGGAATTGAACCCAGGTTGATGATTTGAGCATGAACTCTGCAGTGAGCCCTCTAGTGACATGACTGTCAGGAACACAAGACCTACTAACAGGGGAAGGGGGGGGTGTGGCAGGATATGTCCTTTAACTTTTAAAAACAACTCCATAAAATCGGCGCCTCCTGGCATTGTCAGCAAAAAACTGGGAAAAATATTGAACAATTTTACAGCAAATGAGCAGACTTCAAGGTCAGCGCAGGGCGTGTGGAGTGGAGTTCCCCGGAGCTCAGGGGTTCGAGCCCTCGCCTCGCGAGCGAGAGGACCCGGGTTCGATTCCCGGGCGAGTCAGGTCAGGGCGAAACATTGGGCAAGTTTCCTTACTCCCCCCCCACCCCCCACGCACACACACACACGCACACACACAACGAGCCTCTGTGTAACCAGCAGTAAGTAGGAACCTGCTTGTTAATCAATTGGTGAATCGCTTTCCCGCAGTAACAATCCCCGAAAAAAAATTGGGTCACTCAATCCACGACGAGTGTGGGGACGCCGCTGTGCGCAATTGGCTGCCGCGTTTCGCCCCCACAAAATGCGCAGTCGCTACACTTTACAACGTGTTCCGTGAAGCACTTTAAGATGGCTCTCATTATGCGCGTTCCCCAAGGCAAAGGGGTCTCTCTCTCCTCGGCCGGTTGTTCTCTCTCGGAGGCCAGGAGTAAAGTGTGTAAGCACATAAGGGAAATGACAATGTAACATCGTCGGGCTGCGGCGTCAGCGGTACAGAGGAATTATATTAGAGGTGAAATTTAGAATAAAGGGATAATAATAAGCCCTGCATTTGATGCAGCGCCTTATCACGTCTTCGAGGCGTCTCAAAGCGCTTCACAGGATACACTGTAAAGCGAATTGATTGGGTATTTTGTGGGTAAAACTCGGAAGCTAATTGCGCACAGCAGCGTCCCCACAAACAGCTGTGGATTGAGTGACCAATTTTTTTTTTTGGAGGGATTATTACTCCCGGGCGATTGATTAACAATCGGGGTTCCTGCTTACTGTTCGGTAAACAGAGGCGCGTGCGTGGATTAAGGAAACTTGCCTAAGGTTTCCCCCTGCCCGGGAATCAAACCTGGGTCCTCGCTCTTGCAAGGCGAGTGCTTTAACCACCGAGCTCCAGGACTCCACGATAAAAAAAATTCTATTCTCGTCTTTATTCTAAGGAGAAATCACCTTCCCATCGCCTTTTATCATGGTCAGAACTTCCAGCCTGTTTTGCAACAGCTGTTGTGGTTGAGGTTCTTGTCCAAGTTTGTCGACGGGAGATTCGCAAGCGATGCTGTTCAGCTTTGTGTAATGATCAGAACGGGTGCCTGAGCGTAAGACACATTTGGGACAGCCAATATACTTGATGAACATATCTAATTTAAAAAAAAATCTGTCTTAAGAGTTGCTTATTTTCAGGAAAGGACCCATTAACGTGAAAATGTTATTGATGATTTTAATTTAATTTGATTCGATTTGATTTAATTTGATTATATTACGTTACAGACTATAGAAGGCCCAACCCACCACCTGGCACCGGCTTCCATCACTACCAGTTCTTCCTCTACGAGCAACCAGCCAACGAGACTATCTTTCTAGATAATGAGGAAAGGAAATCTAATGGTAAGCTGTGAGATGTGAAGCGTGGGCAGCACGCTCTCTACCTGAAGGTTTGATTTCCCAGCTAAGCACGGTGATGGGTTTCCGCATGTGTCAGACTCCAGACTGACCCCCCAAAAAATACTGTGCGTAAGCGAGGCCAAGGTACGTGCGTCACACCCACGCATGGAAATCCCAGAGATAGATCGTGTTCTCCTCTCTCCCAGGAGGGACTCATCCTGTTTGTAATAGTAATAATAATACTTTATTTGCGTTATTTGCGTTAGCTAATTCCGGAGAGTATTAGGCACAGGTTGACCTGCTTCCAACACCTGAACCCATACATCTGATTTCTCCGTTGTCCTGTTTAACCCCGACACTGAAATAACCTGGAGAAGTCATTGAGAGCCAGTTGAACGGTTATTCTCTTCTGTAATTTGTTTTATTTTGAGGTTTAGCATCGGGGTGGCTCATCATTGAGCGAGCAACCGTTCTGAAAAGAAAGTGATATTATCTCCCACTCAAATCCCAGTGCCTTGTAACATTCCCAACTGGCAGAGCAAGAACACAGCGTGCTCTCAGATTCCAGCCAGAACCTAGTCCATCGCTAGGAGTTGGGTGAGGGAGATCCTGAGTTAATTCTATTAAAATGTGCCTTTACTCTCTGTAAGACAGCCATTAGACTCTGTCCCCCCATCACCCCAGTCCTCGCCAGGCTCCACTGCTCCCTGTCACACACACACTAAACCCCGTCCCCCCATCACCCCAGCCCTCGCCAGGCCCCACTGGCTCCCTATCACACATACTAAACTCCGTCCCCCCATCACCCCAGTCCCCGCCAGATCATCTCACTCATTTACAAATCCCTTCACGCCCTGGAACCTCTTCTCTGACCTGCTTACTCCCCAACTCCACTCGACCGGCTCCGGCCTCCTGCTTGTCCCTCGTGGCCTCCATTCGACCATCGATGGCCGCGCTTTCAAACTCTGGAACTCTCTCCCTCTATTCCTCCACCTCGTGCCCTCCATCCCCTCTTTTCGATGAAGGGCGGTATACAAATGCAAGTTGTCGTCGTCGTCGTTGTTGTTGTTGTAGGGAAGATGCAGTAGGTGATTGGATCAGAGGGTACGAGAGACATGCAGGATTACAATTCTATCATCCTTGCGTTACAATATCAAGCTGTTTCTGAAATGAATCCCGTGTCCCCTATCTCAACATCCTCAAATTACATTTATATAATGCCTTTTATATTGGGAAGGATGTCTTGAAGTGCTTTTAATTACCCTCTAAGTAAAGAAATACTCCTGGTGTCTTGTCTTTTGGGGTCAGCCGGGTGTCTAACACATACGGAAGCCCATTACTATATCTGTATCTGTACCTACACCCAACTGAGATATTCCATGCATCCCACCTACACATGGAAATCCCAGAGATATTGATTGGAATGGAATGCGCTCTCTCTCTCTCTCTCTCTCCCTGGAGGGCCGTGTTCTGCTGTTGGATGGCATAGAGAGGGAAAGACTTGGTGTGTCTGTCGCATCGCCCCAACTCCCCTCCAACCCAACTCTCGGCTTGGGTCCCAAACCCCTGATTGTCCAACGATATGAAGGGCACTTTACATGTGCAATTTGTTGTTGTTGTTGTTGTTATGTGCGGGTGATATTGTGCTGCTTGTGGACTCGCCCAGGGACCTTCTGCCCTGCACCCGCCATCTTGAACACTGGGCCAACCAATGGGACACGACAATAAGTTGCCTGAAGTAGGGGGTGATGTTACACGGGGCTGATCCTTTGGCTCCCTGCAACACTATGAAGATAAGTGTGACTTTCTATTAGATGTGCACATACTTAAAGAGTCTAAATATAGCAGCACATCACCTCTGTACACACACAGCCCTGCCCAATTCTGCCCGCATTCTGCAATTCACGTACATCTGTTGTTACTTACGATAAATCGTAATAAGATATTGGTGCCAAAGAGACAGATGGCGATGCAGACAAGAAGCTAAATGGAGATTTTGTTTGAATATACAGTAACTAAGATAGGTTCGATTCAGTGCCTGATTTCTCCAGATGGAGGTCTGAAATGACACCGATGCCTTAAGATAAAACCTTCATTTCAGTTTTGGAGTTCTGTAGCTCAGTGGTTAGACCCCCCTCTCGTCTCGCAAGCGAGAGGACCCGGGTTCAATTCCCGGGTAGGCAGAGAGAAACCTCAGGCAAGTTTCCTTACTCCACACACACACACACACACACACACACAAGCCTCTCTTTGCTGAGCAGTTGTTAGTCGATTGGCAGGTCACTTTGTGGGGGCAATAATCCCTTTAAAAAAAATTATTTGGTCACTCAATCCAAGACTGTGGGGACGCTGCTGTGCGCAATTGGCTGCCGTGTTTCGCCCACAAAATATACAGCCAATTCACTTCACAGTATCTGTGAAGCGCTTTGAGACGTCTCCAGGATATAATGAGGCGCTATAACAAATTCAAAGATTATTATTATTTTTTATTGAATTCAATGCCTGTTTTCTCCAGCCAGAGATCTGAGGTTCCTCAGATAGGTTCCAAGTTAGTCAACTTTTTGGAACTGAAATGACATAAGGTCGAGCCTTGAGATAAGTTCTTCATTTCAGTTTTGGTTTCATTTCATTTCACTTCCCCTGCCTCGCCCACCCCACCATCGACAGTCACTCTGCCCCCAACCTCTGGAACTCCATCTCCACCTCGACCCCTCCATTGCCTCCTTCAAGACCCATCTCAAGACCCTCCTCTTTGACCGTGCCTTCGATCACCCTCCTTCCCCCATTGCCCTCCACCCTCCCCAATCCCGTGTCCCAGCTCGGGTCCGAAACACGGACAGTCCAGCGCCTTGGGACGTCCTCCCGACGTGAAAGGTGCTTTACACGTGTAATGTGGTTGTTGTTGGTTTAGTAACGGATTTTCTGCAACTCTTCAATTCAGCACCGCAGAGCAATAGGGATTGTTTCACACACAGGGACTTTACCGTATTGTGTTTCAGGACTGAACTGCACTGAACTGCTTTCAGGATCAATACAAAATCTTTACTAGTTGTTGATTTCTCAAGATGAATATTGTGGCATTTCTTAATAGATCTCTTAAATAAGAAGTCTGACTGATACCAATGAGTTGATTGCTCCAAAAATTAGTCTGGATTTTCCCTTTCGATATTTGACTTTCTTCTTCCAGTAAGTGAAAGTGTAATAATAATCGTAAATCATCATATTAATAATCCTGGTCCGTGCCTTTGTCACCTCTTGGCTGATCTACTCTAACGCCCTCCTCGCCGGTCTCACACCCACTACCATCCATAAAATCCAAATCATTCAAACCTCTGCCGCCCGCATTCTCACCCGCACCAAACCCCGGGCCCCGATCCCCCCCAGTCCTGGCCAGACTGCACCGGATCCACTTCAAGATCCTCACCCTTGTATTCAAGTCCCTCCACTCCTCTGCACCCCCCGACCTCTCTGACCTCCTCTCTCCTCAAAACAGTACCCATTGCCTTCATTCCTCCGGGTCTGGCCTCCTTCTCGTCCCCCGAATCCTCCGCTCCACCCTCGGCGGCCGTGCCTTGAGCCACTGCGCCCCGAGGCTCTGGAACTCCCTTCCTCACTCCCTTCGTCTCGCTCCCCCCCTTCCAATTTTCAGGCCTCTGCTGAAGACCTTTCTTTTCGACCCCCACCCCCCCTCCCCCTGGGCTCGGCCCCAGGATCCGTTACTGTAAAGCGCTCTGAGATGCCCTCCGGCGCGGAGGGCGCTGTATAAATCCAAGTTGTTGTTGTTGTTGCAATCATAATAATCCTTGCATTTATTATAACGCCTTATCACATCGTCGAGAAGTCTCAAAGCGCTTCACAGAATATACCGTAAAGTGACTTGCGCCTGATGTGATAACAATAACATTAATCCTGGCATGGTACTGTCACTTATCACATCGAAAGTCGTTTCAAAGTGCTTCACAGAATATATAATAAAGTGGATTGACTGTATATTTTGTGGGTGAAATTCCTTACTCGGTTATATCCCGGTTTCTCAAGGGAATCCTCCGTTTAAAATGTATTCAGTTGGATCGGAGTCGCTGAAGGTTGACATTGTATTGTGGACTTGTGGATTTCTTCATTAAGAACTGACACAAAATCAACTCCGTAGTTAATGTTTAATGTCTGCAATCGCTGCGTAGATACCATCATGTAAATTTGCCCAGACATGAGTAAGCCCCAACTGGCTTTGCACAGTCATTTCTCCTTTCAGCGAAGCTCCCAACACCCACGTCAGCCCACACAGAGATCAAAGTGACACCTTTTAAAGTTCATCTTAATTGTGGGCAACTTAATGCTGCTTACATTTCTTCTCTTAAACAAAAGTCAAAATAATACGGCTCATTTTGGGCGGGAGGGTGTGGGGGGTGGGGGTGGGGGTGGGGGGGGGGGGCCTGGGTTTTCAAACCCCGTTTTTTTTAGAGACTTTTAGTCTCTGTTGGTTTTAACCATTTCCCTGTAACCTGTAAAAAAAAATAAACAAGCAATAATAATTAGGTCACTCAACCCATGACTGTTTGTGAGACACTGCTGTGCGCAACTGGCTCCGTGTTTGGCCCACAAAATACACAGTCACTCCGCTTTACAGTATATTCCGTGAAGCGCTTTGAGACGCTTCACCAACCTGATAAAGCTGCGTATCAGATGCAAGGATTATTAGAATTATTAATATTATTATTAACCGGCAGTCGACCCGAACTGCCGTAGGATGTGACGGAAAACGAAAACATGAGGGGAAGAGACTATTCATTGGATGGTTGACGCAGTTTAGGTGTAAAGGGTAATGGGTTCTCGCACATGATATGTTTAACAGATGCATCGTACTGACCTGTGGAACCTTCAATATACTTCCACGGAACCACTTACGAGTTACTTACAACTCCCGTTTCAAATGTGTTATAGATTCCAGTGAATTCAGTAGCACAAATCTGTTTCATCTGATATAGAATCAAACAGTCGTGGATTGAGTGACCATCTTATTATTATTATCATTATTATTATTATTTTAAAGAGATTATTACCCCAGTAAGCGATCCACCGATCGACTAACTTACTGCTCGGTAAACAGAGACATGTCAAGCAAACCGAAACAACTTTGAGGGATTTTTTTTGCGCGTGATTTACCCTGAAGCAAAATGTCTTAAACATTCCATATAATGCCTCCACCAGATGGGAAAGCGAGGATTGAAAACACTTGCCACGTGAGGAAATTCCTGCCAAAAACTGTCAGTTTCTTACTCTCCCAAGTCAGGGCCAAGACAATCGTCGTAGCTGCAAATATATTTCTGTGTCTCCTACTCTGAGAATTCACCCGTTAGCAGTTTGTTCCGGGCTTCAAAATAGTCAGAAGGCAGAGATGCTAAGCTTTAAAAAAAAATTATAATAATGCTGGATCATTAATAATGACAATCCTCGCATTCGATACAGCGCCTTATCACAGCTTCGAGACGTCTCAAAGCGCTTCACAGGATAATCTGTAAAGTGTAGTGACTGTGTATTTTGCGGACCAATCGCGGCAGCCAATTGCGCACGAACAATGTCCCACGAACACTCGATTGAGTGACCAAATTCTTATTTTTTTTGAAGGAATTATTATCCCTGGAAAAGCGTATGGGCCAATCGACTAACAGCTGGTGGGAGGGTAGGGGGTGGGTGGGTGACCAAAGGCACGGTCGAAGAGGGGGAGAGGAGGGTCTTGAGACGGGTTTTGAAGGAGGAGAGGGAGGGAAGCGAGGCGAAGGGACTGTGGGATGGAGTTCCAAAGGGTGGGGGCAGAGAGGCTGAAGGTACTGACCTGACCGCCCTTAGGGGATGTGGACCAGACCGGAGCCCACTGAGCTGAGGGAGCGGACAGGACGAGACGGAGTTAGCAGGTCGCAGAAGCAGGGAGGAGCGAGGCCGTGGAGAGCCTTGAAGGCGAGGACGAGGGCTTTGAACCCCAAACGTCATACAAAGTGTTGCATAAAAGCGCACCTTTTACGGATTGTGGGCACTTAAGACATTTCAGTGCCTGAAAGCTCGAATCCGCTGGGGCCGAAACGTTCATAAAAGAGCTTTGCGACACTGGATTAAAAACGATTATGCGGCAGTTGGCTTTCAGGAGCTGTAACTGCCTGTTTTAGACTTTAAGTAGCAGTTAAGCTTGTTGACATGTGTGTTAACCTGATTATTATAGCTGCTCTATCATTAGCCAGGGAAACGTCTGAATCAATTCCAACTATCTCCAGTAATTGACACTCTGAGCACATCTTCACAAGGCTTCGAGATTTGTTGCTTCATTGTCTCCTAATTCGGCTCTGCGCGAATTTATTTATCTCCATTTCCGTGCAAAGTGCGTGTCAGGGCCTAATAATTCACTGTAATAATTAATATTATGACGCCCTCGCCCCAGCCCTGGCCAGGCTCCCGCTGGCTCTCCAACACCGAACGGGTCGATTTCAAGCTCCTCACACCTGTCTTCAAATCCTTCCCTACCTCTCCGACTCGCTTAATCTCCAACCCACCACCCCACTGTCTCCGCTCGACTGGCTCCAACCTCCTGCTTGTCCCTCACCATCAGCGGTCCGGCGTTCAACCACTACGCCCCGAAACTCTGGAACTCTCCCTCTATCCCTCCGCCTTAGCCAAATCCCTGACTGTCTTGGGACGACCTCCGAATGGCTGCCGCGTTTCGCTCACAAAATAAACAGTCACTACGCTTTACAGTTTATCCTGTGAAGCGCTTTGAGATGCCTCGCTGTATCGAATGCAAGGATTATTATTATTATAATTATTCCAAATGTAATTCAATCCACAACATCACTCTTCTTACTTAACCCTTTAGAAATACAAGTCTGGGATATATGTCATAACTGTACAGTGGGAATAAATGTCAGTGAAACCAAATTGCAACTGATAATAAGAAAATTAAATTCCAACAGGCATCCTCACTCACGATTTGGTATCATCTTTAATATTAGGGGTTATTTTACTCAGACTCAGTAGCTATGTTTAGCAATAAGTCAGATTATATTGTCTTTATTCTTTGTGATGAGTGTTGGCGCTAACGAAAAAACAATCTTTCATTATAATTCATTATAATTAATGAAATGCTAAGTGGAATTTGCATTAGAAACTTTTAGTGAATTCTCAACTGCTTTTGTGGACAATATTGCACACGGTCTCCATCTCTGTCCAACATCAACAACAACGACTTGCATTTTACGCAGCTCTCCCTCACGCTGAGCAGCGTCCCAGAGCGCTTGATGGTGGCGGAGACGACACTCAGCCAGGGGGAGGGGGAGTGACCGTAGCTACGGTCGAATAGAACGGTCTTCGGGCGGGACCTGAAGATGGGGAAGGAAGGTGGCGAGGCAGAGGGATTGGGGGAGAGTGTGACAGAGTTTCGGGGCGCAGTGGCTGAAGGCGCGGCCACCGATGGTGGAACGGAGGGCGTGAGGGACGAGCAGGAGACCGGAGCCGGTCTTTCAAAGACTTTGTGGAGGGTTTGCAGTAAAATCTTACAGAGAACCTTACAGTAAAATCCTCCCGATGTGAAAGGCGCAATGTCAAATGCAAAACTTTTTTGGGGATTCGAGGAAACACCAGAAAAACAGGCAGTTATATTGTACACCCCACAAGTGAATCCTAAGGTGGTAGGTTAGCGTTCAGTCTACTTGGAATAACCACAATTTGTCCTCCTTTCAGTCTTTTGGTTTCCCTCTTCAGCTTTGCAAAGAAAAACATTTGGTCACTTCAACCCACGGCTGTTTGTGGGGACGCTGCTGTGCACAATTGGCTGCCGCGTTTCGCCCACAAAAACTTACAGTCAATTCAAGTACCGTTCCAGGTTTACTTTCTCGACAGCGGGGTGAAGCCCTGTGCCAAAATGCACGGATTATACGATGATCGTTACTATCATCTCGGCGTTGATATGAACACAGTCTGGTTTGCCTGAACCAGTCAGGTCGTGAACTGCGCCATAAACACACACTTTCTCATTCATTGCTGTCTTATTTGAATGTAGGTTGAAATACTGAAGCCAAACCCTTTATGGTACTTTTCATAGACGTACGCTCAAATGGTTTGTTTCCATAGAAACATGATGTATGTGATTCCTTCTCAGGAGGTGGCTTATTCCTTAAATCAGATCTGTCTTGTTGACTGTATATTGTTAACTGGATGTTGCAAACACTGCACTAAATCCACTGGTACACAGACTGGACATGAATTCTTCATATTACAGTCTCAATACGACAGATCTTGTGAAGGGGGGATCTTCGTAAATAATAATAACTCCAAGGCCCGTCTCAAGACCCTCCTCTTCGGTCACCTTCCTCCTACCCCCCACCCTCCCCGCCCTCCACCCCAGCTCGGATCCAACCCCCAGCTCGGATCCAAATCCCCGACGGTCCAGTGCTTTGCAATGTCCTCCCGACGTGAAAGGCGTAAATGTCATTTGTTGTGCCTGTCCTGAAATGATCTGTCCCATTGCCTTGACATGTCTAAAAGTACTCTTCTAGGATTTCTTTCTCGATTCTAGTTATCGTCCTAAATACCTCTATAAGGTCTCCTTTCAGGGCAGGTGAACCCGACTTTCTCTACACACACCTCATAACTCGGGAACTCATTGAAGATCAATATGCACGGGGAGGTGAGGTGATTGTTTCTACAATTCACTGTGAAAACATAACCTGATCATTGTGCATCTTAAACAGCACAAAGTCCTTCAAATAGAAAGATTTTAATAATAATAATAATCCTCGCATTTGATACAGCGCCTTCTCATGTCTTCGAGGCATCTCAAAACGCTTCACAGAATATACTGTAAAGTGTAGTGACTGTGTATTTTGTGCACAAAACACGGCAGCCAATTGCACCCAGTAATGTCCCACAAACAGTGGTGGGATTCAGTGACCAAATTATTTTTTTTGATGATGGGGTAATAAGACAAATTGGGAGAATAGGAGGTTTGAGTGTTAAACACAAATTACACCGGCTTCAATCTCATACTGTGTAATGAGAGCTGAACTCTTCACACGAATTACTACCTTGCTGCCGAGGGAAGGTATTATTTTCAATATGATGTGATCTGCAGTATTATGAGCCCCATTGATGTACACAGTAAAAACTCAGACGTGGGCTTGTGTTTGTACCCGGTTCCGGACAGAAAAATCCAGATTGTATTTTCTCTCCAAAGCCCACATTTACTAAAAAAGTAAAACCATAACTACTCAAGAGAGTTGTCATGGTCTGGAACACATGGCCTGAAAGGCTGGTGGCAGCGGATTCAATGGTTGGTTTCAAAAGGGAATTGGATAGGGACTGGAAAAGGAAAAATGTGATGGGCAATGGGGTAAGAGCGAGTGGGGGAGTGAAGGAGGGAGAAGTTGGGGCAAGAGTGGGGGAGTGGGAGACTAGTTGATAGCTCTTTCAAAGAGCCGGCACAGGCACGATGGGCCGAATGGCCTCCTTCTATGATTTAGTTTCAGGGCAATAATCTTAACGTGTACGATCACATCAGATGTCGGTTAAACTCAGGATAGCTTTGAAAGCCGATCTTCTCAAGAATTGCAGAAAGCCGCCTTCTAAATTGAGACCGAATCAAAGAACTTTTCAAAATCCGGTTTAATCTTCGATTCTAATACGAGGGTCAAGTTGTTTCATGACGAGCACGGGTTTTACAAGTGAAACTGCAAAGGCGTCGAGATAATCTCAGCACAGATTTCCATTGAGATTACACATCTACTGTTCTTTGTCTCAAATGGTCTCAAATCTCCTTTGTCCGTCCCAACTACTTGTACAAGGTCGTGTTGTTGGCAGATATGGGTAAATTAGTTCCACAAACCCATCTCTAACAGAAAGGTAGATGGAAAATAAGCCGTTTTACAACACAATGCAACATTACGTTTGTAATAATAATCCTTGCATTTGATATAGCGCCTTCCACATCGGGAGAACGTCCCAAGGCGCTGGACAGCCAGGGATTTGAGCCCGAGCAGTGGGGGTGGGGGGGGGCGGTTGGGGTAAGGAAGGGTAGGTAGGAGGGTGGCTGAAAGTGCGATCAAAGAGGAGGGTCTTGAGACTTGCCTTGAAGGAGGCGAGGGAGGGAGTGAGGTGAAGGGATGTGGGATGGAGTTCCAAAGGGTGGGGGCAGGAAGGCTGAAGGCCCGATCGTCAATGATGGAGCGAGCCGGGCGGGGGACGTGGAGCAGGCCGGAGCCTGCTGAGCGGAGGGAGCAGAGGTAGGAAGGGGCAAGGCTATGGAGGACCTTTGTCTTGTACTGAACGATAGAACCAGAGGACACGGCCTGTGATCGAAGGAGGGCAAATTAAGAACAAATCTGCGGAAACTCTATTTCGAGGAGCGAGCGGTAAACGTGTGGAACAGACGGCGGAAGCAGAAAGCGTTGATTCTTTCAAGATCGCGTTGGATAGATTTTTGTTAGGGAAGAATATCCGGGGAGGATACTGTGTATAGTTTGGGAACATGACACGTCAAGCGACTGCCAGGCTGGTGGAAGGCAAACTGGATGGACCGCGGACTCGTTCACCAGCGGATCCTCATGTTCTTGAAATGAATGGGTTTTCACCAGAACGAGGTCCCACACAGTCTGGGCTCGTTCTCCCTATGGTTTGGGTGTACAATCCCTGTGCGATGGAATTAAAAAGCATCGGGTATGATTAGCAGAGAGAGCAGAGTTCCGCAAATGTTCTGTTTTCCCACCACCTCCCTCTCCCTCACCACGGCTGCACTTCTGAAGTTGCTTGCAATGACTCACGCAGATCATCGCTGATTAACTGTACGCACAGTCACAGTCTCATCGCTGTGTTTATCTGTGCGAAAGCACATCAACGTTTCTACTCAAACTCAAAAGAAAATACAGTCATTGCACTTCACAGAATATTCTGCGAAGCACTTTGAGGCCCCCATCGCTGGTTTCAGTCAGGGAAACTCGGCTTAACGTTTAAGCCACAGGAATGGTGGAAAATTCTGAAACTCGGCCTCGGTTTGGAAGCCGATTTCTTTGCGAGAACCGTGTGTCAAAAAAAAAAAATGGCTTCCAAATTTAGAATAAATGAACGATTAAACCGAGAGGTAAGACCTACATTTGAAGTAGCGCCTCTCACGTCAGGCGGACGTCTCGAAGCCCGTCACAGAATATTCTACGGAGTGTAGTGACTGTATTTTTTTCGTCGGGCAAACATGGCTGCCAATTTGCGCCCAGAATGAGCTAGGAAGTGAATGGCTTTTATTTGAGGGATTGTTGACCAGGCGAGGAGAAGCTCCCTTCTCTTTCTAAAATCCCTTCACACCTCCTTACCTCCCTGACCTGCTTACTCTCCAACCCACTACCCGCTGCCTCCGCTCGACTGGCTCCGGCCTCGCGCCCTCCGTTCCACCATCAGCGGCCGCGCTTTCAGCCACTACACCCCGAAACCCTGTCACTCTCTCCCCTCAATCCCTCCGCCTCGCCCCTTCCTTCCCCATCTTCAGGTCGCATCTGAAGACCTTCCTGTTCGACCAGTGCCGACAGTCGGCCTCCCCCGGGCTTGGTGTTCTGTTCCACCATTGTCGAGCGCTCCGGGGCGCCAACCTGCATGAGGGGGACGCTGTTATTGTCGTTGACTCAGAGGTGAGCGTTGCTACCAGGCTGACTCACAAATTAAACCCGAACATAAGAATTTTTGCACAATCCTGCACGATCTTCATCTCCAAAACAAAGTGGCCTCAAAGCCTAAAACGAGGTGGAATTTCAGGCCTAAGATGTCTTTGTTTACCATTGTTCTCAACTGGATCATGTTCCGTTGCCTCCGGCTTAATCATATTTCTAGGTATTCATTGCAGTGTGTAATTGAGAGGTGGGTGAGAGCAGACGTGTAAAGAGCGGAGTTGGATGGAATTGTAACGTGTACCTACTTGCTCGGTAAACACTGAAATTGCTAAATTACTTGTCCGTTGACCCGTATAAAATTTGCATGCGAGTGGATCTGGGGTATTTACTCGTTGCAAGAGTAAACCTGCGGATTTTGGGGGAGATTGGGGCAGATTCGTAATTCAAATTCACAAAGCGCAAAGCCCAAAAGTGAAACTTTTGCGCAAATGAATAGCGACGGACAAGTGGCTTCGGCAGCGGATTCCACCCGTAAAAACTAATCTTTACAATATTGTTTTTATATCTCCGGATTCCGTAATAATGCGTGCTTGTCTGTGCGTCTGTCTATCCGCGTGTGTACACATCTGACACACACACACACGGACATATAGACTATAGAGTCTTGTAGCACAGTGGTTAAACCACTCACCTCGCAAGTGAGAGGACTCGGGTTCGATTCCTGGCCGGGGAGAAACCTTCGGCAAGTTTCCTTACTCCACATGCCTCTGTTTGCCGAGTAGCAACCCCGTTGTTAGATTAGCGGATCACTTTCCAGGGGCAATAATGTGCTGCCACATTTCACCCACAAAACACACAGTCAATTCACTTTACAAGATATCCTGTGAAGTGCTTCGAGACGTCTCAACGATATAATAAGGCGCTGTATCAAGTGCAAGGATTATTATTATTATTATTATTATTTATGTTATTACAGAGCAGTTCTAACTCCACAGGCAGTTTCTGGCTTCCTGAATGCTCCTCACTGAGTTTCCTGTAACTGTACAATCTAATATTCAAAAACCTCATGTGAAACCAGATTGAATATAATAAATGTAACGATGCCAAGAGAAACATGGTAAATAAGCAGATGGGGTCTTCATGTAGTTCATAGCCCTCGGGAACAATTCAACTGATATCAACTTTGTTCAATCTAAGAAACCCATAACATCACATGAATGAATGTGTTCTATTGCGCAGAAACATCTGGTGCGAGAGTGCCTTGATATTGCCCAATTGCCTGGTTGAAATGGCTCCAAAAACAGCACTCGAAGCATTATCTTTCGTCGATTCGGTCGTCTCTTTAGAAATATTGTTGTCTTTGCTCAGCCGGCCATGTGCACATTTAGCAATGGAGGCACCGTGCGTGGGAATTTGGTAAAATACAGCCTTCTCTTTTTGTTTCATGTGTTCAATGAGAATGGGATGGAACTGCAGTGAAAAAAACGACCAGAGATGTGAAATGATAATAATAATCCCCTTATAATAATAATCCCTGCATTTGATACAGCAACTTATCACGTCTTCGAGACGTCTCAAAGCGCTTCACAGGATACGCTGTAAAGTGAATTGACTGTATATTTTGTGGGCGAAACGCGGCAGCCGATTGCGAGCGAGAGGACCCGGGTTCGATTCCCGGGCGGGCGAAACCTTAGGCAAATTTCCTTACTCCACACACACACACACACACACACACGCGCGCGCGCCTCTGTATACCTATCAGTAAGTAGGAACACGTTTGTTAGTCGATTGGCGGATGGCTTTCTGGGAGTAATAAATGCTTCACAAAAATAATAATAATTTGGTCACTGTTTGTGGGACACTGCTGTGCGCCAATGGCTATGTTTCATCCACAAAGTATAGTCAATTCACTTTACAATTATCCTTTTTCAGAAGGGATTATTTCCCCTGGAAAAGCAATCCACCAATCGACTAACAACCGAGTTCCCACTGAATGCTGGTAAACAGAGGTGCGTGTTTGTGTGGAGTAAGGAAACTTGCCCAACATTTCGCCTTGACCCGCCCGGGAATCGGACCCAGGTCCTCTCATTTGCGAGGCGAGTGCTCTAACCATCGGGCTACGTGATTCCATCGCCATACTGGCATTTAATTATCACCTCACTGCATTAAAAAACATCTTACGATACCTTTCCTAAGCCTGAAATCGTTTGCTGAACATTTTTAAATGTCACAGATCCTGCAGGGAAATTGTTAACGGACTAAAACAGACTCATGTTGGTGCAGAAGTGACTCCGGGCACCAGTGAGGTTCCGATGGGCCAACAAGGGCACAAGACAGGTTCAGTTCCATTCGCTCAGCGTCGTTTTTTTTTAAAAAGCCGGGAATTTCCCCTCTGAACAGGAAAGTGATCATGTTTTGTGTATTTATAAACCGGTGTTAAAAAAAAACAAGCAGTTCTGCCTCTTATTGAAGCAGCGGGATTTTCTTTGACCGCATACGGGGGAGTTAGGTTTAGTCAGAGCTGGAGTGACTGCCAGACTGAGGAGGAAAGAACTTGCGTTTTTATGATGCCATATCAGATCGAAGTGTCTCAAAAGAAGCTTAGAATATAATCTTATAGCATAGAAGGAGGCCATTCGGCCCATTGTTCCTGTGCCAGTTCTTTGGAAGCGCTGCCAACTAGACCAACTCCCCCCTATTACCCCAACTAGTCCCACTCCCCCGCTCTTACCCCAACTAGTCCCACTCTCTTGCTATTACCCCATAAGCCCTACCTATTTCTTCTGTTCAAGTCTCTATCCAATTCTCTTTTGAAAGTGACCATTGAATCCGCTTCCATCAATCTTTCAGGCAGAGCGTTCCAGATCGTACGATCGCTGTTTTTGTTGAAAAGACAGTGGTATTTGCACCACCACCAACAACAGAATTACACTTGTCTTGGGCCTTTCACGTCGGGAGGACGTCTCAAGGCGCAAAGGTGAATGAGGTTTCGCCCTGACCTTGCCCGGGAATCGAACCCAGGTCTCTCGCTTGCTTGGGGGAGGTGACCGTAGGCGCTGGTCGAAGGGGAAAGTCTTCAGGCGCCACCTGATGGATGGACCTCGAGTGATGGACGCATTTCATGATGTGCACACCATCACCTTAAATCTCTTCCCATTAAAATCCATCTGCCATCACTCCTTAGCGCTGACTGTTGGAATAACAGTTTCGGCAACAGGAGCAAGTAGCCTTCATGACTGTGGCTCCATACTCTGTTGCCTGGTAACCAACTGGCTCTCTCAAATCATATATTGTGTTCGAATTGCTGTAGAAGTACTACTGCGGGCTATATATACTGTTTGAAGTCTTATTGTGTCACTGGTGTTATCGCATAACCCATGGGAAACCTTCCACCCTAATGTAGTGAGATAATAACCGCAGGATGAGCTGTGATTTCATCTCTACTCACGTTAGGAGTTAATCTGGTTTATGTGGGATTCCAAATATGCTTTTCTGATTTCTTGAGAACCTCAACATGACACCCGAAACAAGGGCTGGTTTAGCTCAGTGTTTTTAATGCAACGATAATAAGCCTTGCGTTGGATACAGCGCCTTATCACGTCTGCGAGATGTCTCAAAGCGCTTCACGGGATACACTGAAATAAGTTGAACTGTAAATTTTGTGGGGCAAAACTTTTTTTTGTGCGCAGCAGTGCCCCACAAACAGCCAATGGAATGAGTGACCAACTTTTGGGGGCAGCGGAGCTTTTGCGTAGACGATGTGGGTTCCAAGTCCTGACCCAAGGTTTGAACCCACAACCTTCTGATACGGAGACGAGAGAGCGACCACCGAGCCGGGCTGACTGCAGGCTTCACCACTTAGCAGCTGATCTCTCTGCCGCTCCAGTTTGTTTGCTGAGCTGATTCGCTGTTTAACTGCGTTATAGATTGTTCACTGATCAAGTAATTGTTGCTTTAATTGTCCCCCGGGGAGTGTGTTTGAGAGCGCAAAGCGGGTGTGCAGTGTTCTACTGCTGTGCTTACGTTAATCATTATCCTTCCATCACGGAAACATGCGGACCCTGATTTGGAAGAAATTTCCCGTTTCCCAGGTATCTACTACAGTTCACCGTCGAGACAGACCAGGAGACTAAGAGTCCGAAAAATTAGGACATTAATAATAATAATCCTCGCATTCGATAACGCGCCTTATCACGTCATTGAGACGTCTCAAAGCGCTTCACACTCTTGCGGGGAATTGGCGGATTGCTCCCCCGGAGTACTAACCTCTCTAAAAATAAATGCGGTCACTCAACGATCATATCAAATGCAAGGATTATTGTTATCTAGGACTGTTTTCAGGAAGAGTTGGTTGAGTTCACAGTAAAGGATGAGGAGGCAGCTCATTTACTGTGAAATGCAGGTTTCCAGCAATCATCACAACTCATTGATAAGCAACACATTCCTGTTTTGATGGTAACTTGTTACAGTGTGAAATTGTTGGATAAATTCAAATCAGTTGTGTCTCGCTGGTAGCCCATTGCCACACAGTAGATTTTGAACATCTTACGGTATTCAGTGTTAGCATCTCACCAGTAATGTCCAATATTATTCTGAAAACTTTCCAACTGACAGCATGAATATCCCAGGGAGTAAATTGAGAAGAGTGACAGGCCATAACAAGCAGTGTTTCATGAACGTTGGCAAATCATGTCACAGGGATTTTTCCTGAGTATCTTGCCCGGCGTACAGAAATCTGTTACTTTCTTCTTCCAGAAGAAATCCACACCATCCATTCACAAACGGGGTGCAGCCCCTATGGCCTGAAGTCACAGCTTTACGAGATGTGTTTGACGGCCAAAGAAACAACCAGTGGTGTCCGTAGATCAGAGCACTGGCCTCGCAAGCGAGAGGGCCTGGGTTCGATTCCTGGGCGGGACGAAGCCTCAGACAAGTTTCTTTACTTACTCCACACGCTTCTGCTTACCGAGCAGTAAGTCGGAACCTGGTTGTTGGTCAGTTGGATCAGGATAATAATTTGGTCACTGTTTGTGGGACATTGCTGTGCGAAACATAGAATCAATTCACTTTACAGTGGATCCTGTGAAGCGCTTTGAGACGTCTCAACGATGTGATAAGGCCCTATATCCAATGCAAGGATCATTATTAACCAAATAAAAGCTCATTACAAATGCAACGAACAGAAGTGGGAAGGAGGCAGAGCAGGCTGGAGCCCGCTGAGCGGAGGGAGCCATATGGAGATAGCAGGTCACAGAGGAGTGAGGCAGTGGAGGGCTTTGAAGGCAAAATTGAGCAGCATTTAGGAGGGGAACTGGATAAACAGCGTGCAGAAATTGAATGTAAAAGGTAGGGGGGAAAGAGCAGGGAATTGGGATAAGAGACTTCAGCTGCAGTGGGGGAGTTAGCACCAGCTCAGGCTTGATGAGCCAGATGGCAGCCCCTGTTTCCTGCAATTTCTGGTTCTATAGGAATTATTCTCAACCTCATTGATGTTCCTCCCATTATCTCTTCACCCAATGGCATCATCAAGTGCAGGCAGCCCTATTAATAGTGCTCACGGTGAATCCATTTGAATATATTTGAGAAAGCGTAAAAAAAAAAAAAAAAATCTATTCGGGGTTTCGAACTTTTTAATTCTAGATGTCACAGAGATTTAATGAGGGACATCTCGTTTGTGGGGCTGTTAACGAGTGGTGGAAGGATTCACTTCATCTCGGTTCCCTCCAGGATCAGGCTCGGTATTAATTTTCACCATAATCTCCAGCGCAGAGAAGGAAAATGCCAGATGCTATTATTGAGTTTGTACAGAAGATGTTAGCAGCAGCAAATGTCTTTATTCATCATTATTACTATACGCAGTGAAACAGAATTGTTGCCTATGGAAGCCCATTGGGTTTGAACATATCTCCTTCGCAGTAATGGGGTAACAACTACAACCCTAAGGTGCCACTTGTTTCGTGCCATCTGTATTAACGACCCACTTACCCCTCATTATAGGAACTCTTGTGTCCGACTACTTTCTTGAACAGGTTGCACCAATTTAGCTCCAGCGAAAGTGCTGCACATTTTGATTGATTGTCCCTCTCTTTGAGTAATAACCCTCGCATTGATACGGCGCCCGATCACATCATCGAGACGTCTCAAAGCGCTTCACACAATATACTGTAAAGTGTGGTGACTGTATACTTTGTGGGCGAAACTTGGCAGCCAATTGCACACAGCAGCGTCCCCACAAACAGCCGTGGATTGAATGATCAAATTATTATTATTTTATTAAAGGATTATTACCTCCGGAAAGCGATCTGCCGATCGACTAACAACTGGGTTCCTACTTACTGCCAGATAAACAGAGGCGTGTGGAGTAAGGAACTTTACCTAATTAGAAGCAAGTTAGTTGTGACTCTATGAGGAGAGAGAGTGGTTTCGGAAACTATGGCAGCTGAAAATTCCTTTTTATTTTTATTTTTTGCTTAGTCGAATGTCTGCTTTACAGAAACACAGCACTATTCTTAACGGTAAGTAAACCAGACTGAGAGTTCCACTCTTGTATGCCACCTACACATGGAAATTCCCCTTTCTCTAGAATGCAATGTGTATTAATAATAATAATAATCCTTGAATTTGACACAGCGCCTTATCACGTCTTCGAGACGTCTCAAAGCGCTTCACAGAGTATACCGTAAAGTGAATTGACTGTGTATTTTGTGAGCGAAACGCGGCAGCCAATTGCCCACAGCAGCGTCCCCACAAACAGCCGTGGATTGAAGTGACCGATTTATTATTATGATTATTTTGAAGGGATTATTATCCCTGGAAAAGCGATCCGCCAATCGTCTAACAACCAGGGTTCCTACTGACTGCTGAGTAAACAGAAGCGTGTGTGCAGAGTAAGGAAATTTGCCCAACATTTCGCTCTGCCTGGGAATCAAACCAGATTTGTGGGAATCGCGAGGCGAGCGCTCTAACCACTGAGTTACTGGACTCCACGTTCTGGAAGATGCGTTCAAATGGGTTGCGTGACCTTCTCTGTCTGAACCTCTTGCGTGGTTTTGTGTTGGGAACACAGAGAGCACCTGCCTCTGTATGTCCAGCCGTTGCATCCCAGCTGCCCATGGCAAATGGACAGAATGTAAGTCCCGAGTGGCTCAATAGAGCTTCAGTAAGTGTTACGGACAACCTCACGTCTTCAGAAGTTGACTTTGATCTGATAAAAATTGACCTGACGAAAGAGTCGTCTTTAATTTCCTGAAAGGAATTCAAGAATAACTTCACATATCTCTGCCCGACTGTACAGAGAATCTCCCCCGAGGATATCTTGCATCTTTTCCCAACTTTGGTTTGGTCTACTGAAAATCAGAACTATAATAACAGCATAACAATCCCTGCGTTTAACAGAGCATCTTATCACGTCTTCGAGACGTGTCAAAGCGCTTCACAGAATATGCTCACTGTAAAGTGAATTGACTGGATATTTTGTGGGCGAAACTCGGCAGCAGAACTGCGTTTAACAGGTCAACACATCCGTGCCTGCAAAGAATTGACGTACAATATCAGCTTAGCATACCTGGGGGGGGGGCAGTAAAAAAATAATAATAATTTGGTCACTCAATCCACGAGTGGGGACGCTGCTGTGCGCAATTAGCTGCCGTGTCTCACCCACAAAATATGCACATTCCGCTCTACAGTTTGGTCTTTGAAGCGCTTTGAGACGTGATAAGGCGCCGCGTCAACTGCAAGGATCATTTGTTGTTGTTTCTGCCTCATGACGGAGACAGTTTCCGTTTCCTGTGTGAAAGTGTGGCTGCTTGAAGCAGGCAAGGGCTCGATTTCGATCCGCTGTCAAATAGCAAAGTCCAGGGTTCATCTGACTGTCTGAGCTTAATTCGAACCCAGGACTTTATCGGTATCGGTTAACCATCGTTTCCTCGATCCTTCTAAGTTGCAACAGTAGTTTGGTGTTGTCCCTTTTTCTGTAACTCACAAGGAAATGCTCCACTTCCAGTTTCAAACTGAATGCCACCCTTGTGATCAGGTGATTCAAATATCACGCTGTGTCTCTCAGTCAAAACACTCCATTTTCGACATGGAAATGAAAGTTTCCTCTGTCAAAGTCTCCGTCCTCTCTGCACGGTCAAGAGCAGCAATTGCTAAACGAGCGGTTGTGAGTCCCTGTGCCAAGTTGTTGCCCGTAATAAAATCACAATGATGATAATAATAATCCTCGCGTTTGATACAGCGCCTTATCAAGTCGTCGAGACGTCTCAAAACGCTTCACAGCACACACAATCGCGCACAACGGCGTCCCACAAACCGTCGTGGATTGAGCGACCATAATTATTATGTTTTTAAGGGATTATTATCTCCGGAAAGCGATTCACCAATTCACTAAGTATTCTTACTCCAAACGCCTCTGTTTACCGGCAGTCAGTAAGAACCCGGTTGTTAGTCGATTGGCGGATCGCTTCTCCGGGGATAATAATTCCTTAAAAAAATAATTTGGTTACTCGACTGTTTGTGGGGGACACTGCTGTGCGCAAATGGCTGCCTCGTTTCGCCCACAAAACGCACAGTCACTAACGCTTTACAGTGTGTCCTGCGAAGCGCTTTGAGACGTCTCGTCGATAAGGCGCCGGGTCGAAAGGCAAGAGATTTAATTAGGTAAATTAGGTAAGAGAAGGCAGGGGGAGAGAGTGGCTTGTCCTCAGCTTATCTGAAGTTCTCGAACCCAATGAGAACCCAGTCAGAAAGAGGTGCAGAGATTTGGAAATCCTGATGTTCCCGGCGCACTGTGTGATCTGATACGATGGGTGGGAGAGAGGGTTGAGTCAACCTGGGAAGTGCTGTGTGTGTGTGCGAGTGCGCGCACAAGAAACCAATCGACTTATTGCACGGTGACTAAGAAGGAACCAGGAAAGTCAGAAGTCCGTAGAAGAGGATAATGTCACAAGGTGGGTAGTTGCAATTCAACAGGATACCACGGTCGGACTTTTAAGACGCCTCCACAAAAATCCGGAGTAATTTCGGTGCTGGAGCTCAGAAATAATCCTGTTTCGAGCCAACATATTACAGAGATGAGCAGCCATTATCGGGATGTGGTTTATATATGTGTACATATATATAAACCACCACGGGTTCGATGCCCGATGTACGAACACTGTTCTGCTGCCGAAACAGCTTATGCAGGTCAACTTAGCGCAAGCTGACACTTCACTGCAGTTTCATTGTCGGAGGCGGCTTCTTTTGGCTGAGGTGTTAAACCTCCCCGACCTGCTTTTCCCCTCAACACATTACCACTTGCCTCCACTCGACTACCTACGCTTCCCTCTGCACCCACCCACCCCATCCCACACCCCTCCCTCTTAACCCACAGCCCTGCAGTTTGATCCTTTTCAAGTCCCTATCCAATTCCCTTTTGAAAGCTATTATCAAATCTGCTCCCACCTTAAGAAAAACATGTCTCCTCATCGGCCCTCTGGTTCTTTTGCCAGTTATCATAAATCTGAGACAGTTTCTCCCCTGTCTACTGCATCAAAACCGCTCATCATTTTGATCCCCTGTGTTAAATTTCACCTCGACCTTCTCTGCTCATGAAATAAAATAATAAGTGCCTTGAGCCATCCTCCAGACCTGGGAGGCTTTAAATCAAATGCAAGGAGTTTTATTAAACAGAGACCATCAGATTATAATCGAATCCCTTACCATATTGGTTAGAGCAAACGAGAGGATCTGGGTCCGATTCCTGGTCGGGGCAAAATTATTACCCCCGAGAAAACGATCCGCCAATCGACTAACAACTGGGTTACTTCTTACTGCTCGGTAAACAGAGACGTGTGGAGTAAGGAAACTTGCTTAGCATTTCGCCCTGACTGGGAATTGAACCCGGAATTGAACCCGGGTCCTCTCACCACTACACTACAGGACTCCACACGAGTCGACTGGACAAGCTTCACTGAAGCAGCATTTGAAACCACACAAGTATTAGTTTTAGTTATCATTGTATTAACTTTCTGCATTGAAAACGGTATCAGAAACCACAGGATGCCTTTACTTAGAACCCTCGGTCTCTCAACGGTTGCAATTAAACATCTCCACTTTAATTTCTGTTGCCATTTTTAGTCTATCACGCGGCTGAAAGGGAAACCTTCAGAAAATGTGTCACTGGCATGTTGTGCAGTCTGGCCCGATTATATCAGCCCTGGTAAATAAGCATTTTTAGTAGCATATTTACGTTAGGTCACATGGAATAAGTAGAGAGCAAATCACAGCCGCCCACAGCTAATAACACTAATATTCTGGCTGTGTGAAATCATAATCGTTTCTGCCTCATTCCCCCATCAGCTCCTTTCCTGCAGCCAAAAGTATACCAAGAGACTATCGTGTTTTTTCGCTTTGCACACTTAACAACAATATTAATAATAATTGCATTTGATATAGCGTCTTATCATGTCTTCAAGACGTCTCAAAGTGCACAAATTTTCTGCCTCATTCCAAAATTCACATTTACAGTAAATCCTGTGAAGCGCTTTGAGACATCTCGATGACAGGATAAGGCCCTATATCAAATGCGAGGATTATTATTATTATTATTATTATTATTATTATTATTATTATTATTATTATTATTATCATGAGACCTTCAGCATCCTCTTGAGCAGGCTGACCGGAGGTTTATTCAGTGTATGGATTGACAAAAAAAAATTAATTTGCATTTGCAGGCTGTTTCTGATCAATTGATGGTAATAATCCTTGCGTTCGACACAGCACCTTATCCCGTATTCAAGACGTCTCGAAAGCGCTTCACAGAATATACTGTCAAGTGAATTGACTGTATACCTGCGGGCGAAACTCAGCAGCCAATTGCTCACCGCAGAGTCCCCACAAACAGTCGTGGATTGAATGACCACATTGTTATTTTGAAGGATTATTATCCCAGGAAAAGCGTTCCGCTAATTGACTAACCACCGAGTTCCAATTTACTGCTAGATAAACAGAGGTGTGTGTGTGTGTGTGGAGTGACATAACCTTGTGTAAGGTTTCACCCAGCCTAACTACTGCACTATGAGTACATCAGAGACTGCTGAAGTATTTGCTATGTGATTTTTCTGGACTTTTCTTGTGAGATATTGCAATTCCAGGAATGTTGTGGTTTGTTAAACCCTCATGGTTTGCAATCAGCTGTCTCACTGCTGTGGAATCCCCTCCCACTCTTGAGTTATTGCTTCCTCCCTCGATTTACACCTTTTAACTCCCAAGCTTGGTGCCAGGTAACCACGACTTGTTTTATCTTCTCCATCCTACCCTTTTCGTGGAGTTCCCTGTAGCTCAGTGGCTGGAGCCCTCGCCCTCGCAAGCGAGAGGACCCGGGTTCGATTCCCGGGCGGATCAGGGTGAAACCTTCGGCGAGTTTCCTTACTCCGCACACATACGCACACACCTCCCTGCTTACCCAGCAGTAACTTTCTGGGGGTAATAATTCCTCCAACAAAATAAAATAACTAACGATAATAATTTGGTCACTCAATCCACAACTGTTTGTGGGACACTGCTGTGAGCAAATGGCTGCTGCCTTTTACCCATAAAACAGTCACTACACTTTACAGTATATTCTGTGAAGCATTTTGAGGCGTCTCGAAGATGTGATAAGGCTCTATATCAAATGCAAGGATTATTATTATTATTATTATTATGATTATTATAGTCATCCTTGGTGATGCCTTGAACTATGGACCAAGGTTTTGCCCTGCCCGGGAAATGAACCTGGGTCCTCTGGCTTGCGAGGCGAGGACGCTAACCGCTGAGCTAAGGGACTCCGGGTTCGATTCCCGGGTAGGGCGAAACCTTCGTCAAGTTTCCTTACCCGCACGCCTGTGTTAGCGATCCAGAGGCTCTGCATTTATCCAGTTAAGCACTAGACTGTTCCAACATAGGTCAAGCCTATTCCTAGTGTGAGGCTCGGTGAGAACAACAACAACGTGCACTTCTATAGCGCCCTCTGTGCAGGATAGCGTCTCTAAATGCCCCCCTCGTGCATCTTTCGCTCATTATACAAGTCAGCCCATCTCCGACTGTTGCTAGGAGATTCACCTCTCCTCCTATGATCTGGTATTTAAAAGGTGTCTCCAACTCAGCGGTGAAATCAAAATACATCACCATAGCAGTGGAGAGAATCTCCTAGCAACTGCTACAGCTGGAGGTGAGCTGCCTCTGAGCATCTTCCTGGGCTTGTTGCGTTTCGCCGTTGGATCCACTTTGGTTGCGTGATGGAATTTCGGGGTACAGAATGCGCCATTTCATAACCGATTCACTCTTCCCGTCCAACCCGTGGTGAAATAACAATAACAATAACAATCATCATCCTCGCCTTTGACCCGGCGCCTGATCACGTCTTCGAGACGTCTCAAAGCGCTTCGCAGGATACGCCGCAAAGTGGATCGACTGCACATTTTGTGGGCGAAACGCGGCAGCCGATTGCGCACGGCAGCGTTCCCCCACGAACAGCGACTGGAATTGAGCGACCGAATTATTATTATTTATTTATTATTATTTTTCGGAGGGATTGTTGCCCCTGGAAAAGTGGTACCAATCGACATCCAAGTTCCTACTTACTGCTGGGTAAACAGAGACGTGTGTGCGTGTGTGGAGTGTGAAGGAAACTTGCTCAACGTTTGGCCCCGCCCGGGAATCGAACCCAGGTCCTCTGAGATAAAGTTCTAGGGCTGAATGGCTTTCTGGTTGTTAGTCGATCGGTGGATCGCTTTCTGGGGTTAATAACTCTCCCCAAAATATTTTGATGACTTAATCCACGCCTGTTTTGGGGGCCCTGCTGTGCGCAATTGGCTGCTGTGTTTTGCCCACAAAATACCCAGTCACTACACTTTACAGTGTATCCTGCGAAGCGCTTTGAGACGTCTCGAAGACGTGATAAGGCGCCGGGTCAAATGCGAGTATTATTATTATTATTATTATTATTATTATTATTATTATTATTATTAAAGCATCGGATGAACACTTAGACGTGAAACACTGGGAAAAATTGCACTCTGGCTCCAGAGTTTCCTCCGTGAATGCAGTGAACGGAACTGAACGGCCGTTTCATTACACACAGTCTTCGGTTTGAATCTGTTTTCCTGTAGGTTCCGTTACGACCGAACCCAGTGAGCGCGGAACTTAATGCACAGCGAAACACGAGTGGGGTTGGAGTTATACCGCAGCAAATATAAAAAGCAAAATACAGCTGGCGCACACCTCCTTTGGGGAATTCTAGCTGTAGGTGTAATAGCGAAAATAACACATTTCACTGTTGCCCTTTATGACTGTGTGATACTAAATGTATGATCGTGGGCTGTTATCGGGGCACATTAAAAGGGCAGAAGAGTGAGGCTACTTAAGGTTACTGGGATGTCCCTCATTTGCCACGTCGAGGATTACTTGAGTTTTTTGGAGGTGAAACGTACTCCCCATCACGTCCGCTGGTGGAGCCCCCGTAGCTCAGTGGTTAGAGCATTCGCCTCGCAAGCGAGAGGACCTGGGTTTGATTCCCGGTCAGGGCAAAACTTCGGGCAAGTTTACTTATTACGCGCACACACATGTGCACACGCACGCACACACGCGCGCGCACGCACACACGCGCGCCTCTGTTTACCAGCGGTAAGTAGGAACCCGGTTGTTAGTCGATTGTTAGTCACTTTTCCCATGGTAATAATCCCTTAAAAAAATAATCTGGTCACTCGATCTACGACTGTTTGTGGGACGCTCCTGTGCGCAGTTGGCCGCCGCGTTTCAACCGTAACATACAAAGTCACCACGCGACGTGCTGAAGGGCGACATCGAATGCGAGGGATTATTGCAGCAGACGTTAATTTGCGATCCGAGTGCGGTGCGACACTTTTTTTAACGCGTCTCGGTTTCTCCCAGTCTGAGGGGAGAAAGAGTCCAAAAGCTTTATGACAAGGAGGTTCAGATACGAGTCCCTATCGGATCCCAACGGCAAACAGCTTGGGAACAGAATTTACAAAATGGTCTTTTTCGAGACGAGTGCCATCCTGTTGGATTTACACCTGTTCGTAACGTTTAGCTCTTTACTGTCACTTCCCCGGGTGACAGACTGACAACAACAATACCCGGAGTCACTGAAGCCAAAGACTGAAATCGCTGTGACTCTGCCGCGAAGGAACATACTGGCGGAGTCTGTCTGCAGCACTGGATATTTTTGGTCAGCCGGGTATCTGACACTTGCGGAAATCCGTCACCTCACCTGAGCTGAGAATTCCCTGCGTCCCAACCACACGCGGGAATCCCAGAGATAGATTGTTGGAATGGAATGGGCACTATCTCTCTCTCTCTCTCACTCTCCCTCGAGGGACGTCCCCTGTTTACCCAATTCCGGAGAGTATTAGAGGGGGGGAGCCCAGAGTGTGCGTTGGGGTGACTGCTGGAGTCTAACCAACTAAAGCCATATAGCTTGACCATTGATATGACAAAACAACTTGCATTTACATAGCGCCCCCCCCCACCCCACACACACACACACAGTGTAGCGTCCCAGAGCACTCGATAGCTTTCCTGTTGCTTGTCCAGCTAGGACCACCCCACCCACCTGCTGGAGCCGAGTGGATGGGGTTTGCACCAAAGCTCATCCGTCCGCAGTCACTAGGGGAGAAGGATTCAATCAAGTGCGAGTAACAGAATTTTGAAGAAGGAAATAACATCCAGTTTATTCCACTCTTGGGAAGGATTTTCTTGCTCCTGAGTCAGGCAATGCGTAAAGCAAGTGGGAGAGAAGTGAACATGTGGAGCAGCCTTATCTCCAAACAGTCTCGCTGCCTTACATAAGTCAAGTCGTTAGTGGGGAAAGATTGCTTCGTGCCTAAACGCAAAGGCTAAAAATACGGTCCTAAATTTGCCTTTAGCGCCGAGGAGCACAAGCCTGTTTTTTAAGCAATTAAAATCCACCCAAAAAAAGCTTCCAAGTGTGATTTAATAATAATCCTTGGGTTTGATTACAACGCCTTACCCTGTCGTTGGGATGCCTCAAAAGCTTCGCAGCTGGAGGGTGGAGTGACTGTGTATTTTGTGGGCAAAACGCAGCAGCCAATCGCGCGCGCAGCAGCGTCCCGCAAGCAGTCGAGGATTGAGTGGCCGCATTTTTTTTTGAAGGACTTGTTACCCCCGGAAAGTAATTCGCCAATCGACTAACAACCAGGTTCCTACTTACTGCTCGGTTACCAGAGGCGTGTGCGTGCGGTGTAAGGAAACTCGCCCAAGGTTTCGCCCGGCCTGGGAATCAAACCCAGGTCCTCTCGCTTGCGAGGCGAATGCTCTAACCACCGAGCTACAGGACGCCACAGTTTAGCATCATACCAGCAGATGATACAGTAATGTTCTCTCATTCCGTTGCTGTGTATAACATCAATTGAAAGTTAGCTTCAGATTAGAAGTCAACACAACTCCCTTTGAACCTTTGCTGTTTATTCCTGTGTAAATCTGGACTAACATTGGAGACGATATTAAGCCAGTAATATTTTATGAGCGGGTGCCAGCTCTCAGTTTAATATAGACGTCTGTAATGAATCCAAACACATAGAAAGTTGGCTGAGGCATTTCACCCACAAAATGCGGTTAATTCACTTTACAGTGAAGCACTTTGAAACGTCTCGAAGACGTGATGAGGCGCTGGATCAAATGCAAGGATATGGCTTTATTTCCCATAGTTGTTTTTATCCATCACCTGGGGATGTGCATATGAGGATCATTTAAATGAACCAATGCAACAAATTATAAGTGCGTCCAACTCAGTAATCACACAGAGCTCTGTCATGGCAACCGCATTCGTGAGTGTGACTGTATGCTACAATATCACAGGAGTTCAATCATCTGATCTCCTACTTTCCCTGATCATCTCAGCACAAACAAATCTGCAGGACTTTTAGTTTGATTAATATCTATTTTTAAAAAGAAAAAATCTGTCAAGATCCCAGCTGGCAAAGGCACTGCCCAACCAGACAAACAGCGATACCAATACAATGAGATATAATAATATTAATACTTGCGTTTGACACAGTGCCTCATCATGCCTTCGAGACGTCTCAAAGCGCTTCACGGATTATACTGTGAAGTGTCGTGACTGTGTTTATGGGAAAACTATGTGGGTTTAGATGGTTAGACTCCCGCAGTTACCCCAACCCACACTCTGGGCTCCCCAACAAGCCTTGGCTCTTGCCATCCTGCGCCTAATACTCTCCGGAATTAGGTAAGCGAGGGGGCGTCTCTCCAGGGAGAGAGCAAGAGAGAGAGATATAGAGAGAGAGAGAGCACATTCCATTCCAATAATTCCGGGTGTAGGTGGGATGTGGGGAATTCTCAGTTGGGTTTGGAGACTCTTAAGCAACGGCGATGGGTTTCCGCGTGTGTCAGACACCCGGCCGGGCAAAGAATAAAGCAAGACAGACTAAACCATATCTGGGCACCGGACGTGAGACTAGGAACAAAATGAGGGCTCAGCAGAATATTTTTTTCCCACAGAGAGTTGTTGGACTGTGGAATGTGCTGCGAAGTAACGTGAGGTTTCAAGAGAAAAGTAGACAAGCACATGAAAGATAAAGACATTCAGCCACAAAATACAGTCCTAGACTCTACAGCATATTCTGTGAAGCGCTTTGAGACGTCTCGAAGACATGATTTGGCACTATATCAAATGCAAGGATTATTATTATTATTATTATTAGACTTGATGTCGATGGGTCAGGCAATGAGAATGCTTTGAGAGTTAGCAAAGACCCAACGAGCCAAATGACCATAAATTTCTATGATTCTATGTGTCTCTTGAGGCTGAGACCATTACGCCGCGTGAAAGTCAATTGGATAAATATTTTAAGAGGATTTATATAAAAGGATCAGCAGTGGGGAATTGGGATTAGAGCAGTCAGCTCCAGTGGAGTAGTTAGCGCTGTCATTGACTTGATGGAGTTTCTTTCAGCCTCTCTAAAACAATAATAATCCTAACATTTGATACAGCGCCTGATCACACCTTTGAGATGTCTCAAAGCGCTTCACAGGATATATGGTAAAGTGTCGTGACCGTGCGTTTTGTGGGTGAAAATAACCCATATATACTACAGTAATGTAAAACCCCATTTAAAATTCCATCATCTGTCAGTCGAGAAGTGCTGTGTTAAAGAAAAGTTTTACTTGTTGAGTGAATGATGTCCCCAGCCTTGCCTGCACCACCATCGGCAGGTGGGCCTTCAGCCTCTCTGCCCCCACCCTCTGTCCCTCCGCCTCGCCCCCTCTTTGGCCTCCTTCAAGACCCGCCTCAAGACTCTCCTCTTCAACCGCGCCTTCGATCACCCTTCTACCCCCATCCTCCCTGCCCTCCACCCTCTCCCTGATCCCAACCCCAAACCGGGTCCAAATCCCTGACTGTCCAGCGCAACGGGACGTCCTCCCGACGTGAAAGGCGCCGTGTAAACATCATGTGCTGTTGCTGTTGCCGTTGTGCAGTGCAGGAGTTGAAAATGAACAGGATTCTTGTTGTTGGTTGGAGATGGATTTACTCTGATGTGGTTTTGATGTCTCCCGGTGTAGGTGGCTGGAACATGAACTTATTTGTGAACAGGTACAGGCTCGGGAGTCCAGTGGCTTCAACGCAGTTTCTGATGGAAAGATTTCAAAACGGCAGATCCTCGCGGAAGGTTTAATCAAGAGGAGCTTTGGCCCTTGGACGACCAGAGCAAGCAACTCTTGTTGTTCCTCGTTCGTCAATGATATCGGGAGATCGAGCTTCTTCTCGATTGCCCTGACAGGTTCAACCAAACGGTCGACCTCTCCTGATAAGCAATGTCAGCCTCACAAACTGTAACTGAACTTTGCGGAGAGTTTGAAAGTATTGTATGAGCAGCAACACTCTCACACCACCAGATCCAATGAAAAATACAAGTACTTTTTCCTTCTCTATTTGTGTCTTTTAATGCCAAGGACATGGGGAGTAATAACAGAACGCAGTTCTACTGTGCAATGCGAGGCGTCCTCTCTGAATTTCACTGAGGAGCCCGTAGTGTAGAGGTTAGAGCACTCGCCTCGCAAGCCAGAGGACCCAGGTTCGATTCCCGGGCGGTTCAGGTCAGGGCAAAACCTTAGGCAAGTTTCCTCACTCCACACATACACACACACACACACGCGCGCGCACACATACACGTTTCGCCCGCAAAAACACACAGTTACTCCACTTCACAGTACCACTGTGCGAAGCGCTTTGAGACGTCTCGACGACGTGATAAGCCGCTCCAACAGATGCAGGGATAATTATTATATAAGGATGCCGAGGCTGCATTGCTGCAGTTCTGAGCAAAAACAGGGTCGTAATCCTTTCATTTAGCACTAATTAGCAGTTGCTGAGCCAAATTGTTTGGAACTGTCCAGAGGAAAGGGAAATGTTACACTCACGTCTTTGGGAGATGAATTTAATTTAATAAATTGATTTAATAAATAGATGGCAGATATACCTGAGCTGCCCCAGACACGGTCGGTGCTTACGTTGGCTGGGAGGTTTCCTATCGTTTTTTTGATTTCACGTTGAATGTGATTCCTTTGCAGGATTGATGTCCGAGAGCTGGAGAGATGCGGTGTGGATTCACTCAGTGGCTACCAGGTTCGGACGTTATACATGTGAGGAGGGGCTGGATAAATCATAAGGAGCAGAGCAGAGGAATCTGATGATGATGATGATGATAATAATAATCCTTGCATTTGATATAGTGCCTTACCACGTCTTCGAGACGTCTCAAAGCGCCTTTGCTTGTCTCGCGTCCCCTCCGTTCCACCATCGGCGGTCGGGCTTTCAGCTACTACAGCCCGAAGCTTTGGAACTCTCTCCCCCCAATCCCTCCTCCTCCCTCCTCCCTCCCTCCCGTTCGGCCACAGTTAAGCGCTTCGAGACTCTGTCCCGCACGAAGGGTGCTGGTGTAAACATTGCGTGACCTGTTGAGTTAGCAGTTAGCACCCCTTTATGGTGGGGCCCTTTGCAGTTTGTGGCTGTTGTGTTGTGACGGATCAGTTCACGGCACATTTTGGCGTTCGAGTGTTTCCACTGGACTGCGGACTCCAGTCTGAGCCCCTCGTGTCTCGATCAGGCACCGAATCCTAATTAGAACGAGAGTCACGGGAGGGAAAACCCCGTTAATGACAGTGCCCTCACCCCCCCATAGGAGACAGAGAGAGAGAGAGAGAGTGTGTGACAGAGAGAGAGGGAGCGAGGAGGGAAGATGGATTGTGAGCTCGCTGAATATCATTTCTCAGAAATAAAGGAAATTAAAGCGGTCATTCGAGGGGTTTTAAATACAGAGTGTGACCTTTCGGTTATTAGTAATGTGGGAGTTTTGATATTGTGCTTAAGACATGATACTGTGTTTGAACACCAGCAGCAAGCTAACCCGTTCTGTGCTGTACTCTACAGGGAGATGGGACTTCTCGCAGTATATTGCACAGAGTATGACACACTAAACAGGCTTTATAGTGTAGTGCTGTATAGCACAGAGACACAGCTATACCGCACTCCCTCTAGTGTTGTAGTCCCAACGACCACTTGCACAAAGGAGGCGGCAACTGAGGCCGCGGAGACAACGGAGCCCGAATTCAATGCTCCATTTCCTCCACGGCCTCCGAGTCCTGGAGCTCAGGCGTTAGAGCCCTCTTGCCTCGCAAGCGAGAGAGGACCCGGGTTCGATTCCCGGGCAGGTCAGGTCAGGGGGAAACCTTAAGCAAGTTTCCTTACTCCACACACACCCACACACACACTGTTTACCAGCAGTCAGTAGGAACACAGTTGTTAGTCGATTGGCGGATCGATTTTCTGGGGGTAATAATCCCTTTATAAATAAATAGTAATAATAATTTGGTCACTCTATCCCCGAACTGTTTGTGCCGAATCGGCTGCCGCGTTTCGCCCACAAAACGTACAGCCAATCCACTTCACGGTGTATTCTGTGAAGCGCTTTGAGACCGTCTCGACGACGTGATAAGGCGCTGCATCACGTGCGAGGACGATTATTATTAAAGAAAGGAAACGCGGAACAAATAAAATAACTTTTCTGGAAATTCTGAAACCGATTGCCAAACCGATTAAGAATTTTCCTCTATTAACCAAAAGCAAGGGAAATGAGTAAGGCCGAACACTGAAGCAATAATATCCTCTTAAAGAAAGACAACAACCTTAACAGTCGATGGAGCTGCGTTCAGTGTTTCGTAACAGCCGAAGGCAAGTGATGTTGTGCAACAGACAGATTGTAACAACAACAACAACTTGCATTTAGACAACGCCCCTCACTCAGGGTAGAGTCCCAATGGCGGAGCACGTCGCTGAAACTGGGAAGAGGGGAGGCGACCGTAGGCACTGTTGAAGAGGAAGGTCTTTAGGCGCGACCTGAAGATGGGGAAGGAAGGGGGCGAGGCGGAGGGATAGAGGGAGAGTGTTCCAAAGTTCGGCCACCGATGGTGGAACAGAGGGCAGAAGGCACAAGCAGGAGGCCGGAGCTCGTCGAGCGGGCAGTGGGTTGGTGGGGTGAGCAGGTGGGAGAGGTCGGGAGGTGTCAGGGCGTGAAGGGATTTGAAGACGAGTGTGTGAGGATCTTGAAGTCGATGCGTTAGGTGATAGGGAGCCAGCGGAGCAGTGGAAACCTCAGCAAACTGCTTCTCATTTATTTATCTGGTTCAAACCTAGACTGTCGGTTCCCTTCAATCATTGCCTTTAGGGTTTGTGACTTAGAGTTCCACGGTGGAATCCCGTTGGTGAAATGTCTCTTCGTGTTAAGCTCCAAGAGGCGAGCGATCATGCGGAAACTCAACGGATTCTTACATTGGTGATCTCGTATGATGGCTTCATGATGGGCCAGAGACAGATCGACTTAGCTGTGGCTTTTCCAAGCCATTTCATACCGTCTTGCTCCACTGCCTCTCGCAGATAGCTTCACCTTAGCACATGGCTCGAGAGAGGGGGACTGAAACTAAACGAAAATAATAATAATAATAATCCCGGCGTTTGACACAGCGCCTTATCGCATCTTCGAGTGACTATTGGAAAAGAGAGGAGAGTTTCTCCCGGTAACTTGGCCAACACATCTCAAATAAACCGCTTACAAAATTAAGTCAATACACCTCACAGCAAACACTCCAAAACACTTTGAGACATCGTTTTGTGAAAGGCGCAATGTGGATGGTTCGCATCTCAAGCGAGAGGACCTGGGTTTGATACCCAGCCTGTGCGAAACCTTGGGCAAGTTTCCTTACCCCGCACACATGTCTCTGTTTACCGCCAGTCAGTAGGAACCCGGTTATTAGTCGATCGGTGGATCGCTTTCCGGGGGTAATAATCCCTTCAAAAAAAAATGTAGTCACTTACTCCACGACTGTTTGTGGGACACTGCTGTGTGCAATTGGCTGCAAAAAAACAGTCACTGAGCTCGACGATAATTAGCGTAAAGTGGGTTCAACTCGATAAATCACCATAAAATGTGAGGGCTTTTTTTTTTACTTATTCCCCGCATGTGAATCAATCCACCTTAACTTCACTGAGCAACGCTCTTTCTGGCTTAAGCCTGTTGACTTTGATGAGGCTGATGTGAAATACACAGCACTTGCAAGCCATCGGCGGTGAAAGCCGCTCACATTGGCATTCCTTTATCTCGCTCGCTCGCTCGCTCGCTCGCTATCTTGTAGCTCAGTGCAGTCACATTCTGATCGGGATTCCTGGCTGGAATCCTAACCGTGTGCACGCAGATTATTCCCCTCCTCCGGATGTTTTTCAAGCCCATTTGCAACTCCCACTATCTCTCCTAATCCCACTAGTTTATCCCTTTCCCAACATCCCACCCTTTTGCGACTGCATTTCATGTGTAAATAAACAAGTCGAATACTTTGCTCTTGGCAGAGTTCCCGGGTTATTTGGAGTCCCGTGGCGAAGCGGTTAGAGCCCTCACCTCGCGAGCGAGAGGACCCGGGTTCGATTCCCAGACAGGGCGAAACCTTAGGTCAGTTCCTTTACCCCACGCGCCTCTGTTTACCGAGCAGTAAGTAGGAACCCGGTGGTTAGTCGATTGGAGGATCGCTTCCTGGGGGAAATAAGCCCTTAAAAAAAATGTGCTTACTCAACCCACGACTGTTTGTGGGGACGCTGCTGTGCGGAATTGGCTGCCGCGTTTCGCGCGCAAAATATACAATGAATTCACTTTACAGTACATTCTGTGAAGCGCTTTGAGACGTCGCAACGATGTGAGAAAGCGCTGTATCAAATGCAAGGATTATTATTATTATTATTATTATTATTATTATAGTGATGGTATTTTCCTGGTAATATATCATGGTAAGGTTTTCATAACCACGACACAATTAATGTTGTATTTTAATATATTTTATTTCCTTTAACTTAGTATAAATTTTGAGGGGAGAGAGAGCAGGGAATGGGGTTAGAGTGGAGAGCTCCAGTAGGGGAGCGAGCCCCAGCCCAGATACGATGGAGGGGTGGAGAGAGAGAGAGAGAGGGGGGGGAGAGGGAGAGAGAAAGAGCAGAGTAATGGGATAGGGGTAGAGAGCTCCAGAGAGAGAGAGAGAGCGAGAGAGAGAACCAGCACAGACACAATAAGCCGAATGGCCTCTGTCTATGCTGTAAACTCTCTGTAATTCTATCAATCCAAACGAGTTTGACTGGGGCCACGTGTGAATCATGAGTTGCTGTTTCTACTGATGCAGTACATCCCCAACAGACGCTCTGCTAGATTTCATCGCAAGAAAAGAGAAGCGAGAAACACAAAGCTAAATATAGTCCTATTTCCGTCAGGTTCACCATGCAAAGCGCCAGCCACCAGTAACAGACTGAGCAAAACTCGCTGCCAACCATTTTATTTAACTCGATTCCGTCCTCACTTCGGTCCTCGTTAAGAATCCTCCCTCTCACGTATCGACAGACCCGGTTAAGGAACCCCCCCCCGACATTCGTGACCCACCTTAATACTTTCGAAGTATTAAATGATTAATGATTTATTCCTTTTTTTTTCATTGTTATTTTTCGGCCTCGATTGCTTAGGCAAATGTCCTCGCTCCGCGCATCTCTGTTTACCAGCAGTTAGCAGGAACCCGGTTGTACGGAGAGAGAGCGCGTGTGTGAGAGAGAGAGAGAGAGAGAGAAAAAATCAGTAGAGATACAATAGGCTGAATGGCCTCCGACTACGCTGGAAGCTTTCTGTAATGACTGTGTGAATCATGAGTTGGTTGATTAATCGATTGGCTGATCACTTTCTGGGGGTAATAGGCTTGGGGTGGGGTGGGTGGGGGCTGCGGGGAGAGCCCAGAGTGTGCGTTGGGGTAACTGCTGGAGTCTAACCATCTAAACCCACACACAGCTCCGGCCATTGATGTCGCTGTCTGGCCGAGCTTTCCCGCTGCTTGTCCGGCTCGGACCCCCCTCCCCGTGAGTTAGGGCTTTGGCTGTGGGGGTAACGGGAGCTGAGGGGGAGGATTCCCGGCCCCCAGTGACTGGTCGGCCCTTCCAGGTCCTGCCCATGAGCCGGGCCGGGCCGGGCTGCAGTTAGATAAGCAAACCAGGTCAACTTCCTGCTGTGAGCGTGCTCATCGCAAAAGCGAGTCTTAATGCAAGAAAGGAAATTTACGACGTAATACACCGCAGAGCAGCACGGAAAAAAAAACCCTGTGTGTGTGTGTGTGTGTGTGCGGTGTGTGATCCGGGTTAAATAAAGCAAGATAAGGAAGTTACCATTTAAACTCTGCTGATTATTCATTTCATGACCTTTCGGAACTCACCAGATTGAACTGCTAACAGATATTGTTTATCCTTGACATACACACAGGGGTGGCCGACAAAGTCGTGATGTCAGTACAATAAGTCTTCAAAGAAATGATGATTTTTATTTTTATTTTTATTTGGAAATTGGGTAGATATCACAAGCTTTTGGTCACCCCGTGTAATAATTACGATAATAATCCTGGCCTTTGATATAGCGCCTTATCGCATCTTCGAGAGGACTCAAAGCTCTTCACAGAACATACTGTAGGTGAATTGACTATATTTTGCAGCCAAAACACACACATATATTCATATAGAGATTTTTATCGTTTTTAATCGATTGGGGGAATCCCTTTCCCCGGATAATAATCCCTCCCCCCCCAAAAAAAAATATGCCCATTCAGTCCACAACTCGGGATACAGTATATATTTTGGACAGACCTTGGTCTTCTTCTGCCCGGCAAATTCTTATGTTCTTATGACTGTTTGTGGGGACGTCGCAGTGCGCAATTGGCTGCCGTGGTTCGCCCATAAAATGCACAGTCACTCCATTTTACAGTGTATCCTGTGAAGCGCTTTTTGAGACTCTCAAAGACGTGATAAGGCTTTGTATTGAATATAACACTATTGTTACATAATACTATTGCTATTATGGTCAGATTCTCCTTCTCCAGTTCCACACGCTTCCGATTTGCAATTTAACTAAATTTGCATGGGATGCGTTGATATTTTCCGAGTGACATATCACGGTAATGTTTTCATAACGAATGCCATTAACGGTTCACGCTGGCGATCTCGTGCTTTTAGGCGTTAAACTGAGGTCCCGTCTGCCTGTTCAGGTGGACGTTAAATGATGCCACACGTGACAAACAGGAGGGAGTTTCTGTCTCCTGGAATCCTGACCTCAGTTAACATTCGTTGCTCACTTGGTGACTGTTTGCGGGATGTCGCTGTCTGCAACTTTGCCATTGCATCCGACTATAAAGCAGGCGAGGACTTCCATTGGAGAGCTTGTTTTCAAATCCCATTGCGTCTCCTCCACCTCTCCAGTTTGCTCACCCGATCCCCACCCGCTCCACAAGGGCGTCCCAAGCCGCAGGACAGACGGAGTTCGAAAGCACGGTCGAAGGGGAGGGTTTTGAATTGGGTCTCGAAGGATTTCCACGCGGAGGTGGGATGCCTAGAATTCTCAGACTGGTCCTCTGCTCGCTCACCCACCTTCCTGCTGGGTAAACAGAGGCGTGGGGGGGTGTGTGTGGAGTAAGGAAACTTGTCTTAGGTTTTGCACTGCCCTGGAATCGAACCCAGGTCCTCACTTGCGAGGCGATTGCTCTAATCAGTAAACTACGTAACCTCAGCGGGGAATAATAATAACAATAATAATCCTCGCATTTGATACGGGGCCTTATTATCTCATTGAGATGTCTCAAAGCGCTTCACGTGACCCACTGTAAGTGAATTGACTGTGCATTTTGTGGACGAAACGTGCACAGACCGTCGTGGATTGAGTGACCGAACGACCATTTTTTTTCCGAAGAGATATATGAACGGCCACGAGTATTTATTCTGCATCAGAGGAAAAAAAAAGAGGGAAATTGAGGTTTATTCTAAACGTGGAAATCGGTTGCTGCTAATTTTGTTGTAAAATAAAGGAAATACGTAACACCAGAGAGGAAGTAGATACTGCTGTCTAGACCACAGACAAACAGTTACACACTGCTGTAATGGAGCACTCTTTGGACGAACATTTCACTGCCTTTTTTTAAGCTCGGACCACATTGCTCATTGATTTCCAATTGATTGTATCTTTGGCGTTTCACGTTTGCGCTCTTGTGAACCACGAGACGTACAGAAATACAACTTGTTTGTTAATTAGCACAAAGAAACTGCTGCAAAAATTTGACTCCGTCACCGTCAACATAAAACCCAGCACCAACAGCACACAGTGAGTGACAGCCCATTGATTGTGGACTCCCTTCACGGGTCTGGGCTCAGTTAATAATAACAATAATATTATAATACATTATAATAATCCTCGCATTTGACACAGCGCCTTATCACATCTTCGAGACGTCTCAAAGCGCTTCACAGGATACACTAAAGTGCCCTGACCAGGAATCGAACCCGGGTCCTCTCGCCTATTATTAATTTTATTAATAATTTTATGGTATTAAAATGCTTTTAACCTTAAGTTCCATTCTCAGACACGGACCTCGCTGTGGGGTGCTTTTTTAAATGAGTCCTGGCCTCAACCCCCTTTCCCCCTCCCGCTCAAGGCAACTTTATTCCAGCCGTTAACTTCCCTCGGAGTAAAATAAAATGGTGTCTGTCCTGAAATTCCACCTTACAACTAATTATCAACCTCCATCTCTCAACTGTGAGGATGTAGTTGAATCTGCCTCAGTGGTAGCGCTCTCTCTCTCTCTCTCTCTCGCTCTCTCACTCTCGCTCCTCTGAGTCAGAAGGTTGTGGGTTCAAACCCCCACATGTTGGGACTTGGATTCACACAGTCTGAGCTGACGCTGGGGGTATGTTGCACTGTCGCAGGTGCCGTCCTTCATAATCTCGAAGGAATTATTACCCCCGGAAAGCAATCCGCCAATCAACTAACAACCAGGTTCCCTCTTACTGCTGGTAAACAGAGGCGTGTGTGCGCGTGTGTGCGCGTGTGTGCGCGTGTGGATTAAGGAAACTTGCCTAAAGTTTTTCGCCTTGTCCTGACCCTCCCGGGGATCGAACCCGGATCCTCTGGCTTGCGAGGCGAGGGCTCTCGCCACTAAACCATGGGACTCAATGGTAAATTGATGCCCTCTGGTTACTGACGTGCCAACACTCTGCAAATAGTTTTGCCCATATTTTCCTTATCAAAATAGTCTTGCGGTAGGTTTGATGACGGTGTGTTTAGCAGGCAGGAGGGGTGTGGGGATGGCGGTGGGTGGGGGTGGAGGGTGGGGGGGTGGGGGTGGAGGACGGGGGGGGGTGGGGTGTGAGATACGGGAAGTTGTGTGAGCTGATTTTGTGATTGACTTTATACTTTAGGGGCTGCTGAACACGTGACGCGGACCAGCCGCACTTTGCGAGGGAAGTGGTCAAACAGTTCTTGTGTATTTCTATTTCTGCTCCACTCACACAGCTCCGCCTCAGTTCCTTTTTCCATTGATAGTTTTTTTTTCTTGTTGAAGAAGAAAAACAACAATCCTAAATGCGAGCGGGTAGAATGCTTCAGCGCGAAATGCATTTAACCTTAATTTCCATTCTCTGGTTTCAGGCATCATCGCAGTCATTTGGACTCTGTTTTTAATTTCATAATTTAGAGAGTGAGAGAGAGGTTTGGATGAGAGGCTTTCTGATATTATTTATTTCATGTCAACCTTCCAGGGTACCCAAACTACCATTATTAGTCCCTCAAACGAGAGGACTTGTGTTCGATTCCCTTCTGAGGCCAAACCTTAGGCAAGTTTCCTTACTCCACACACCTCCGTTTGCCCGGCAGTAAGTAGGAACCCAGTTGTTAGTCGATCTGCGGATCACTTTCCGGGAGTAATAGTCTCTCAAAAAAAGTTAGGCCACTCAATCATGACGGTTTGTNGGGGGGGGGGTACTGCCGTGTGCAATTGGCTGCTGCGTTTTGCCCACAGAATACACAGTCACTACACTTTACAGTGTATTCCGTGAAGCGCTTTGAGACATCTCAACGAAGTGGTAAGAGCGCCAAACAAAATAGTGACTTGAGAGAGGTGAGCGAGCTGACCGCTACACTACAGGACGCCCACGGAAATCAACATGGGCCGAACATTGGAAATCTGTCCAACGTTTCATAAAAGATGTGCAATATTTATCGCTGTGGGGGTTAACGTTATTTAATGGTATTTCTTAATGGGATCTGTTGATTAATAAATCGGAAGTGAGATTCATTCTGGTAACTAGAAGCATGACATTACTTCCTCTCGAGTGTATTCTGCCCCCAGAATAAATCCAAATTAGAATGTCCACCTTGACGTCATGGATTTTTTAAAATTAATCAATTTGTTAAGAAACAGCGCGAAAATAGCGCTTCTCTGCCGAGAGATTTCCGCACGAAGAGTAATTCGTTCCCTTTGGGGGTAATCGAGAGGATCGAGACCCTCGAATCCTGACGAAAACACGAAACCCAGGTTGAAATCAAGGATAATAATCAATAATTATTTAACAAACCGAACAAAGTGAAATAAAGTCGTTAGGGTCTGAAAGGCTGGTGGAAGCCGATTCGGTAGTAGGTTTCAAAAGGGAATTGGATGGGGACTTGAATAGGAAAAATTGCGGGGCTTTGAGGTAAGAGAGGGTGAAGTGGGACTAGTGGTAGGTCTTTCAAAGAGCCGACACAGATATGATGGGCCGAATGGCCTCCTTCTGTGCTGTGAGATTCTATGGACTGTCAGTAACTTCGGTTCCTGCTGTTGCAGTGAGATGTTTTCGCCCCTAATTGTAAAACAACACGTTTCCTTTTTGCTTTAATGCTTTTTAATTGCGTGAAAGAGAACCGGTTTCCGATGCTGTTTCGGTTTTTTTATGGAGGTCTGAAGTCTGGCTCTCGTGAACGCAATCGACGGTACCAATGGTAATCAATAAGCCCCGCATTCGATGCAGCGCCTTCTCGCGTCTTGGCGACGTCTCGAAGCGCTTCACAGGATACGTCGTGAAGTGGAGTGACTGTGTACTTTGCGGCCCATTGCGCACGGCGGCAAAACGCACACGTTACAGGCGTCTCAGCGACGTGATAAGGCGCTGTATCAAATGCGAGGATTATTCTTCTTATTATTATTACAAGTCCCTTATTGAATTATGACAATGTTATCGGCTTCTCTGCTAACATCCTCTTCTGGGGCGGGGCGGGGGGGGGGGGGGACGCTTCCAAAATGGCAGCTATTTTGCGGGTGAAGCTTCGACCTGCGCGACCTCCTGTGACCCATTTTCCACCCCCTCACACATCAGAGCGAAAGCACATTCTCATTCACTCGGGTGTTCACCTCCTGGTTTGGGTGAGAGAGAGAAAAAAAAAGGATTCTCCACCGAGATTACAGCACGAACAGCGTTGATGTGAGCAAAGCTGGTAAACCCACCCACCATCTCATTACAGCCCCCAGACTAAACATCACAGCCTGGAGAACGTGAGTCATGAAACCGAAGGGATGACTGAGGCAAAACAACACGGCAAATGAGAAAGTGTTTTCCTATACTGCAGGAGTCCTATCTTAGCGTTGTGGTTAGAGCACTCGCAAGTGAGAGGACCTGGGTTCGATTCCCGGGCGGGTAGGGTGAAATCGGTAATGATCCCTTAGGAAGGGTGGCGGGGGGGTCGCTCGATCCATCGCTGTTTGTGGGGACGCTGCAGCGTGCAATTGGCTGTCGTGTTTCCCCGCTGGTTGGACCCCAGACCTGAGCCGCCCTAATTCCACCCGAACCTTCTCGCTGACTTGCAAGTGGTCGGCGAAATGGAAGGAGAGTCACCGGCTGCGCGCCTGACTCGTCTGGGTCTGAAGATTGTGGGTTCGAGCCCCCGTGTCCAAGAAACGTCCTCCCAAGGTACTCGCAAGGTCACCGGATTGGTTTGGATGAAGAAGAAAGACCCTTCGACAAGGATGGATTAACCGACAAACCAGGTAAGACCGAGCGTCGGGCCCTCTGAGCTCTGAGGGGTCGATTGATGCCTTTACCTCCCAGCTCCACCTATCTTCCCGTCGCTCCCCACGATGAGGCTGTGCAGAGAGCAGCGGGAATTAAGTTAGGAGGACCTGGGTTCGATTCCCGGGCCGGGAGAAACCTTCGGCAAGTTTCCTTTCTCCGCACGCCTTTGATTACCCAGCCGTAAACAAGAGGTAATAATACCTTTAAAAATAATAATAATAATAACAATTTGGTCACTCAATCCACGACTGTTTGTGGGACGCTCCTGTGTGCAAATGGCTGCCGCGTTTCGCCCACAAAATGCGCAGCCATATACACACTATGGTCTGTGCAGCGCTTTGGGACATGATAGGGCTCCGTATCAAATGCAAGGATTATTATTATTATCATCACAAGAGCAGGAGAACGGCGAGTTTATCCTGGGTATCAGGTGGAAAGATCGTAAAGGAAAATTCCTAATAACGTGTGACGTAGAGAATGTTTACACACACATGCAAATATCACTGGCATCACTTGTGACCTTGTTTCATTTAAGGCATCGATGATTCAAGATTACAGTCTATTAGCACACGGTCTATGTGTCATACGTATGTACAGTGAGCTGGCATGTACTGGGATGTCCCCACTGCCCAGATCTCTCACACTGAGAATAGATGGTCTGAGTCACAGGGCATAGTTAGAAGTCTTGCTGGATGATGTTAGAGGCACTATGAGTGGTTTAGTCAAGCCAATGTCAGCCCCCCCCCCACCCCCTACTCCGTGATGGTCTCTAACCCCCGGTTCCTGAGCCGGGAGGGGCCTTAGTGTCCCAGGGCACTCGCTGCTGATGGCAGCACAGCCCGGCCCGGCTCATGGGCAGGACCTGGAAGGGCCGACCAGTCACTGGGGGCCGGGAATCCTCCCCCTCAGCTCCTGGTAACCCCACAGCCAAAGCCCTAACTCACGGGGAGGGGGGTCCGAGCGGGACAAGCAGCGGGAAAGCTCGGCCAGACAGCGACATCAATGGCCGGAGCTGTGTGTGGGTTTAGATGGTCAGACTCCAGCAGTTACCCCCAACCCACAGTCCTGCACCTTGTTTTCTGGCTCCACTTACACAACTATATACATTTGGGGTCAGTCGGGGTGTCTTGACACACACAGAAACCCACCACCGTGACTTAAGAGTCTCCAAACCGAGCTGAGAATTCCCCACCTCCCACCTACACATGGAAATCCCAGAGATAGGTTGTTGGAATGGAATGCGCTCTCTCTCTCTCTCTCTCTCTCTCTCTCCCCGGAGGGACGGCCCCTGTTTACCTAATTCTGGAGAGCATCAAGGAGCCCAGAGCGTGCGTTGGGAGCAATTGCTCGAGTCTAACCAACTAATACCACACATAGCTTGCCTTACGGCGCAATCAAATGGCTTTAAGTGCGGCGGAGTGGAAGCTGCAGTTGTGAACACCTCTGCGGCTGAGTTGACATTGGGTTTGCAGCTTGTAATGGAATCATTGCTTGTTTTTTTTTGTGTGTAGGTTTTATTGATAACAATACAGCTTTTCCAACAGCGCCTTTGCCGAGAATATGATACTGCTGTGCTCACGACGGCATCAAAGTCTCTGTGTGTCATCTGCTGTGGGTGTAAATACTAGTTTGTGGCGTGTTCCTTTCCATGAGCCGAGGTTTCTCTGTGTGTACGCTCCACCCCCACAAACATTTATTGTTTTGGAAGGGAAAACCCCAGGCTCCACCCCACCTCCTCCCCTCCCACCCCACAATATTTACTCCCCTCCCCCTCCCCCCCCCCCCCCCACTTTAATGACTGGCTCCCAAATGATCAGACGGTCACCGGAGGCCTTTTAGCGACCGCGAGTGAGTGGTGGAGGAAGTACGCTTTAACCTCTTTGTCTGCACTCCCTGCCTCGTTTCACCCACAAAATACACGGTCGCTCCACTTTACAGCATCTTCTGTATGCAATGATAATAACAATCTTTGCGTTTGATAGAGCTCCTTATCGAGACGTCTGAAAGCGCTTCACAGGATACACCGTAAAGTGAATTGACTGCGTATTTTGGGGGCAAAACGCAGCAGCCAATTGCACACGGCAGCGTCCCCACACAAACAGCCGTGGGTTGAAGCGACCAATTTATTATTATTATTTCTTTTCAAGGAATTATTACCCCCAGAAAAGCCAATCGACTAACAAAAGGGTTCCTACTTGTGTGTGGAGTAACGAAACTTGCCAAACATTTCGCCCTGTTGGGTTTTGCTCTAACCGCTTTGCTAAAGGACTCAGGGATGGTGTTTGAGATAAGTGGGTAGGACGGTATACTTCGAGCAGGATAGCGTTAGAACAAACTCCGTGACCCCATCACCCCCCCATCCTTGCCCGGCTCCACTAGCTCCCCATCCCCCGGAGGATAGAGTTCAAAATCCTCGTCCTCACCTTCAAAGCCCTTCATGGCCTTGTTCCTCCCTACCTCCGTGATCTGCTACCTCTATACCAAACTGTCCACTCCCTCCGCTCAGTGGGCTCAGGCCTGCCCCACATCCCCCATCTTGCCATCCCCCCCCCCGCCACCGCCATCGCCGGTCGAGCTTTCCGCCTCTCTGCCCCCACCCTTCGTCTCGCACCCGGCATCGAGGGATGTGGGGAAAAGGCAGGTAATTGGAGTTGAGGTTCAGACCAGCCGTGATCTCATGGAACGGGGGAACAGGGCCTGTCATGTGTTGCTGTTGTTGAACCAGTGGCAAAAGTGTGCGATTCAGAGGAACCTGGCCATTAACAGCCATCCCGGCTTTGCTGCTATGGTAATACATTGTCATATCATCACCTTAGCAACAAACCCTCTCTAGAAATTGTACCACAGTGCCGAGTGAGGCAAAAACTACCACGTAGCCACGGTTGTGCGAGGGGAGAGGATTCCAAACCCCAAAGTGGTTGGAAATCCTACTTAATCCTCACCTGTGAGACCCTGGAGTCCCGTAGCTCAGGGGTTAGAGCCCTTTGCCTCACAAGCGAGAGGACCCGGGTTCGATTCCCGGGCCGGTCAGGTTAGGGCGAAACATTGGGCAAGTTTCCTTACTCCACACACACACTCACACACACGCGCCTCTGGTTACCGGCAGTCAGTAGGAACCCGGTTGTTAGTCGATTGGTTTTTGCGGGGGTAATAATCCCTTCAAAACATAATATATATAATAATCATTTGATCACTCAATCCACGTCTATTTGTGGGGACACTGCTGTGCGCCATTGTCTTCTGCATTTTGCCCCCAAAATACTCAGCCACTACACTTCATAGCATATTCTGTGAAGCGCTTGGAGACATCTCAACGATGTGCTTCTCTGCAGTAGAAGCTTTTGGAGTCCGTGCTATTATTGACGTATGAAGGAGGAGGATGGATAGCTGTGACTTTGTGAACTGCAAACTTTATCCCGAGGTTATAATGTGCATCAGACTGTGGGTGAGGACGAGGGACAGCCCAAAGGATCAACACTTCTCATTTGTGAAATGATTTAACAGTCAAAGCAGAGAGCAGCAGTCTTCCGCAATTTGCTGCAGATTCCTCAGGCGGTTGAGGACTTGTGTAATGAACAATGACATTGAATTCCCAGTTTATCGTGAGGAGTGCAGTCGTTTGCACGGTTGCGCTTCGCAAGCGAGAGGACCCGGGTTTGATTTTATCCACCACTGGATTTTACCGGACTCCCTCGCTCCACCATCCCGGCAGTCAGTCACCTAACATGTCGTGCCCCGAACTATATCCTGTATCCCCAGATATTATTTTCCGGCGGAAGTCTATCTCCAGTTGTTCTTGAAACGAAAGACGTTTTCTGAAACAAACACAGGAGCGTGTGGTGCGAGGAAACTTGCCGAGGGTTTCGCCCCGACCCGGGTCCTCTCGCTTGCGAGGCGAGTGCTCAAAACTAGTATGCTACAGGACGCTCCATGGATAAATCTTGATTCGTGTGATCAAAGATGGATGCAACCGGAGACACTTGCATTATTGTGAGGGAGATGGAGCGGAGGGATTCTCCTCGAAAGGGATTCAGTCCATTACCATCTTTTTTCTCGGTCCCCCGCCTATTTATCTATGACTTTAACATCTTCATTCTGCAGTTGCTGCTTCTATTTCTCACTCTTACTTTCCCCCCTGAGCATGACTAATGCTTCACACATCCTATTAACAAGCTCTGAGTATCCCGCTACTTGTTCTCCAATTTAATCTGATTTTTTTTTTTACTCCTTGCTCACTCCTCCCAGGATTGCTCGCTCGCTCCTGATCTTTCTTTCTCCAAAGCCGTGCCACGCGGCATTCAGGTGAAAAGATCCCGTGGCTCTGTTCAGATAAGAGAACCGGGTTTATTCCTGTATTAAGAGATCTGCCAAGCCAGCCAGTGGAATAATAATAATAATGATCACGCCAATAAACCTCGGGCTCGATACGGCACCTTACCACGTGGCCGAGACGTCTCAAAGTCCTGCACAGAATAGAGCGCAAAGTGAATTGACTGTTCATTTTGTGGGCGAAACGCGGCAGCCAATTGCGCACAGCAGCGTCAGCACAAACGGTCGTGGATTTATTAACCCACCCACCCACCCCACACACCCCCCGCCGCCGGAAAGCGGTCAGCTTTCTACGTACTGCTGGGTAAACAGAGGCGTGCGGAGCGAGGAAAACTATTGAGGGAGTTAAAAATATTACATATATATATTTTCCCTCCGAACCGAAATGCCGGATCGAAACAGAACCTGCCTCTGAAAGTCTTTTTTTTTTTGGAAACAGGGCATTAAAGGCTGGCATGGGAAGCTGCTTTACTGCAGTGAGTGTGGGAGGTCAGTTTCTCCGCAGGTGTGGGAATCCCTCCTGGACTTGTGTGAATTGGAACCATTTACGTCACGCGGGGGAATCCCTTTTATCTTGTGCGCGAGAGAGAGAGAGAGCTGTAGTGTCAATTATATTGTAGTTGCAAAGTGCTGCCACCTTCAGCTCAGGATTTCTTACACAATGCTCGTTCGAGTTATAATCCCCCCCCCCCCATCTTTCTTCAAGACCTTTATCCCGATTATTATAACTTTTTCTTAAAAAATAAACTCTTTATCGATTCCCACAACCGAGAACGTACCGCGTGTGTGCGCGCGTGTGCGTGTCTTTAACTGAGTGTAGTTTAACTCTGCGTTTCCAAAACCCACACCATAAATGTAAAGGTAGATTTCCTATATATTTTTTAAAGAAGATGTGCTTTACATTTCTTACGCAGGGCGACCATAAAGTCGCGATACCATTACAAGGTCCAATAAATCTTAAAGAAATCATTTATATATATTTGTGGACATTTTGGGGGGATTACAGGGTAGACATCACAACTTTCTGGACTCCCTCTTACGTTGTGATTTTTGTCCCTGTTAAATGTTTGTCGAATGAATTCGATTCCCCCAGAAGTGAGGTCGGTTATAACTTAGGGGGAAAAAAAAAAAACCTATTTTAGGAAGGGGGATAAATTCATAAATTGATATCAATATACTATTTAATAAATACACACATACTAATAATTTGGTTCCTCAATCCACGGCTGTTTTATGGGACGCTTCCTGACTGCGACGTTTGAGCCACAAAATACAGTCAATCCACTTAAATAGGATATTGTGTGAAGTGCTTCGGAACATCTCGACGATGCGATAAGGTGTTGTACCAAATCCGAGGACTACGATTATCAGCATTAATAATTCATGCAACTCAGTGAGTGGAGTGGCTGATGTTTCGAGGTGGGGATGGATATTGAATCTCGACATGTTTAAGGATTGTGAAGCCTCGCACTGTCAAGCGTTATTATCCCAAATGTCAGCATTTAACACTGTCAGAGCCTTTCGATCACTTCTCGAGTCCTTGCAGTGGGAATAAGGCGGCACGTGTGCGCGCGCGTGTGTGCGTGTGTGTGTGTGTGTGTGTTTTGTGTCTTTTTTTTCCCTTTCATTTGCATGGGAACCAGGGGAAGAAACGTGATTTCTGCAGTTTGAACTGACACTAATTGGAACAAACGTGTATCAGGCGCAGAAATGGATAATGATGTCGGGGCAGAAAGCCGCACTGTTCCGAATTGTCAATTCCCATCTGCTGCTGTCATTTCGAGCACTTGCTATCAGGTGATAATATTCTAGAAATGAGAGGGGAATATGTCCCCCTTCCCCCCCACTTCCCATACACTCAAAGCCCCAACGCAAGGAATATTATACAAAGATCAGTAACTATCTGGTTAGACGCCGAGATAAGAGTTTTCTCTTTGGTCGGCCGGGTGTCTGACACAGGAGGAAACCCATCACCGTTGCTTAAGAGTCTCCAAACCCAACTGAGAATTCCCCACATCCCACCCCCACACCTGGAAACCCCAGAGAGAGATTGTCGGAATGGAACCCGCGCTCTCTCTCTCTCTCTCTCTCTTCCTGGATGGACGCGCACCCCCCCACCCCCCACCCCCGCCCGCTTACCCGATCCCAGAAAGTATTAGGTACAGGTTGGCGAGAGCCAAGGCTTGGTCAACACGAGCCGAGTGGGATGATTCCTTGCCCCCTCCAGTGACAGGTCTGCCCTCCCAAGTCCCGCCGATGAGTAAGGTCATAGAGTGGACCTGATTCTGTTTGGAAGCGAGAGGACCCGGGTTCGATTCCCGGCAGGTGAAACGTTGGGCATGTTTCCTCACTCCACACGCCTGTTTGCCGAGCAGTCAGTAGGAACCCACTTTGTCGATTGGGCGATCACTTTCTGGGGGAAATAACCTCCCAAAAATTATAATAATTTGGTCACTCAATCGACAACTGTTTGTGGGGACGTGGCTCGGCGCAATTGGCTGCCAAGTTCCGCCCACAAAACACACAGTCACTCCACTTTGCAGTATACTCTCTGAAGCGCTTTGAGACGTCTCAACGACGTGATAGGGCACTGCATCAAATGTGAGGATTATTATAATAAACAACAACTACAACTTGCATTTACACAGTGCCCCCCACCCCCCCCACCACCACCAGAGCTTGACAGTGGCGGAGCAGGACACTGAGCTAAGGGGAGGGGGGAGATGACCCCTACGTACTGGTCGAAGAGAAAGGTCTTCAGGCCCAACCTGAAGATGGGGAAGACGCATCACTGAAATTTTTAATTTAATTTCATGATTCATTTAATTTAATAATTATTCATTTGCATTTTTAATAAAGATGCGCTTTAATTTCTTTATTGTTAACTGTTATTTGTGGTCAACAACAACAATGACAACAATAGCATCTGATATTGGCATTGATTTTGTCACTTGAGACGTCTTGAAGCGCTTCACAGGACATTCTGTCAAGTGGAGTGACTGTGTATTTTTATGGATGAAACGTTTAACAGGTTGTGGCAAGAAGTCTTGGTGAGTTGGTCAGGTTTAATTCGAGGTGGAAAGTAACTCAGATCGGATCCAGAGGCTCGAGAGCACAGACACAAGTTGGGACTTAAAAGAAATGGGTGAAAAAGCTTTTTTTTTGCACACACACACACCCCTTTCTCTCTCTCTCTTTTGCTTTTCCTTCCCTCTTTCTTTCTCTCTCTCTCTCTTCCTTTTGCTTTTCTCTCTCTCTCTCTTTCTTTTTCTCTCTTTTTCCTTCCTTCTCTTTCTCTCTCTTTCTCTTTCTTTCCTTTTGCTCCCCCACCCCCCCCCTCTCTCTCTCTCTTTCTCTCTTTCTTTCCTTTTGCTTTTCCCTCTCTCTTTCTCTCTCTTGGTGTTTTGCTGCTACATAAAAAATAATAATAATAATATAGTGTGTGTATACATATGTTTGTATATATGTATGTGTGTATGTATGTGTGTGTGTATGTATGTGTGTATGTGTGTGTGTGTGTGTATATATGTATGTGTGTATGTATGTATATATGTGTGTATGTATGTATGTATGTATGTGTGTATGTATGTATGTATGTGTGTATGTATGTGTGTGTGTATGTGTGTATGTGTGTATATATGTGTGTGTGTATGTATGTATGTGTGTATGTGTGTATGTGTGTGTGTATGTGTGTATGTATGTGTGTGTATGTATGTATGTGTGTATGTGTGTGTGTGGTGTGTGTGTGTGTATGTATGTGTGTATGTGTGTATGTGTGTATGTGTGTATGTGTGTGTGTGTGTATGTATGTATGTGTGTATGTGTGTGTGTATGTGTGTATGTGTGTGTGTGTATGTATGTATGTGTGTGTGTATGTATGTATGTGTGAGAGTGAGATCAGAAGTACCCATTACGTGGTACCTTTTTAAGGATGTGGGTTCCGATTTGGCAGTATTTTCCACTCTGGGGACACACACACAAAAAAAAACACGACACACACACAACACAACACACACACACATCCACAGCCGGAAAATGAGCCAAATTTGGCTGAGGAGTGCCACTGACGCTTGGACCGGATTCACCTTATATGGATTTCCACTTGAATCCAAAATGGCTTTTTTTATATATCAAAAAATAGATATTTATTATTAAAAAAATAAAATAAGAGGTTTTTTTTTTTGGGGGGGGGTGGTGGTGGTGGTGGGTGGGGTGGGGGGGATTTGGTGGGTTTGGGGGTGTTGTTGTGGGGTGGTGGGTGGGTGGGGGGATTTGGTGGGTTTGGGGGTGGTGGTGTGGGGTTGGGTGGGGGGGGATTTGGTGGGTTTGGGGGTGTTGTGGGGGGTGTTGTTGTGGGGTGGTGGGTGGGGGGGGATTTGGTGGGTTTGGGGGTGTTGTGGTGGCGTTGGGTGGGGGGATTTGGTGGGTTTGGGGGGTGTGTTGTTGGTGGGGTGGTGGGTGGGGTGGGGGGAGGGGGGGATTTGGTGGGTGTTGTTGGTGGGGTGGGTGTTGGGGAGGGGGGGATCTGATGACACAAGCATAGCCAAGAGAGAGAGTGAGGGTGGGTGGGTGGAGATAGATCTGGTGCAATATGCTTTACAGGGGTGTGTGTGTGTGTGTGTGTGTTGGGGGACACACATGGGTGAGATGGAGAGTGTTGGGGTGTGTGTGGGGGGGGGGGGGGGGGGGGGGGGTGGAGGTTAATTTTCCAAGGTCTCCCTCTCCATCCCTCTCCCTCTGCACTCCAGGAGAGGCTGTGGGGGTGGACTAGAAGGGGGGGGGGGGGTTGAGTGTGTGGGGGTGTGTGTGTGGGGTGTGTGTGTGAGGGGGGGGGGGGGGGGGGAGATGTGTGAGTGGCTCTGGCGCTTGAATTCCCCTGAATCTCAGGCAGAGACACACACACACACACACACACAGGACCAGCCCCAATGTTCCATTGTGCAGTGGCTTCCACCCGCCCCTACGTCACCAGAGCCGACGCGCCGCGTGTCCTTTTAAGGGCATCTACGTCACGGAGCTTTCCTCCTCCAGCGTTAAATAGCTCAGAGCACCGACTTCCCCCCCAATAGCATTGCACTGCCCTCAGCGGAGAAACACTCACTCACTCACTCACTCACACACACAGAGAGAGAGAGAGAGAGAGTACATCTCTGTCTCTCCCTCTCTCATCCATCCATCCATCCATCTATCTATCTATCTATCCATTTATTTATTTATCTCTCTCTCTCTCTCTCTAACTCACTAACTGTCTCTCTCTCTCCCTCTCTCCATCGAGCTAACTGTCTGTCTATCTATCTATCTATTTATTTATCTATCTATCGATCTATCTCTCTAACCAGCTCTCTCTCTCTCTCTCTCTCTCCATCCAGCTAATTATCCATTTATCTATCTAACTATCTATTCATCTATCTATTTATCTATCTATCTGTCTCTGTAACCAACTATCTCTCTCTCTCTCTCTCCCTCCATCTATCTATCTATCTAACTATCTATCTAACTATCTATCTATCTATTTATCTGTCTGTCTCTCTCTCTGTTTATCTGTCTTCTCTATTTATCTATTTATCTCTCTGTCTATCTGTCTCTCTGTATGATTATTTTTTTTAATGCATACACAGACACACTCGTACAGAGGGGGGAAAAAAAATAATTTGCAACTTGTTTCCAATGCACCTCGTGGATTAAGTCGCCCTGGGATTTATTGATCGAGCGAGTGACTTTATTGATTGATTGATTGATTGATTGGAAAGGATTCCCCCCCCTTTCCTTTCCCACACCTCTCGCTGTGTATCCTCTGAGATGATGACAGGGAAAATAGCGGAGAAGATTCCTGTGACGATGAGTAATTTATTGAACCACCTGCCAGAGAGTATGTATTCGGAGGAAGAGGTCGTTTCCTCAGCGGTTCCCACCTCAATGAACATTTTTAACACGGATTCTGTCTACAATCAGATCGATGGAGGTGAGTCTTACATTTTTTATTTCAATCCCCAATAACTGTCAGTGAAGTCAGTTATTATTGAGCCATATTGTTATGTGATAATTTGTTATGTGTTAATTATCACAGGTCAAAGTCTAGTCTATTGCACATTATATTGGAGATACATATCTATCTATTTATGGACTATAGAGACTATAGAGACGATACCCACTGTATATACTGACTCTGTGTTTCACGAGTATTATATATTTTTTAAAGTAAACCTCGAGATCAGAATTTCCTACCGATTCTGAAATGATACCTATGTGGATGTGTACAACGTGTTAGTGCGTGTTACCGAGATCATGTTATCTAAGTGAACATGTAGTCGGTGCATTAATATTTCTGCTATATGATCCGCTTTGGAGTCAGAGTGATGAGAATGTAACGCAGTCGCACTTGAAGTTAATGCAGTGCCTCCAACGTGGAGACGTCTCAAAGCGCTTCGCAGTACATAGCTGTCAAGTGGAAATGATAGGCAAAGAGTGAAGCGATAATGGGGCGAACGTGTTGAGCAATGTGTGCAATATTGTACAGAAATAATGTGATGTGGGCTGTGTTTAGAGGATTGCAGTTGTGAGTGTATGATCTAGAAATGCTTTCATGAATTGGTTGTAATTACTAAAGTCCTAAAGACTCGGATTCCTTCTCTATAATTTGATTTTATGGATGGAATATCACAGGTGGAACACACACACACACACACACACATCTCTACCACAGCTCATTGCCTGTTAATATCTCCCAACTATGTGCTTCAGGGATGGATGGATCATCTCTTATTGGCCCCTTTTGATCACAACAACAATAATAATTAGAATACACACAATTAGATGATATCATACGGTTTCAGGCTTTAAGTACAGATAATGAAATGGAGGTGCATTAGATGATGTGTCTCTTTATATTTTTAGAAACAATTATTTTGCTGGTTGGGAGATGGATCAGCAGCAGATAGGTGCGCAGATACACACACACATATATATATATTTCTCTCTCTCTCTCTCTCTCACTCTCTCTGTGAGTCTCTCTCTCTCTCTCACACACACACAACATCCACATCCACACTTGCCTTGTGCTGTGACTTTCCATTGCGTTTCACGTCAGTTACACACACACTCACACACTCACACACAACTCTGTTGAACATCAGCACAACCACTTACTTGCTATTGCTAGTTAACAGCAACTTAATTGATATAAGGTTTGTTTAACGTGTGTGTTTTATAATAGGTGTGTGTGTGTGTGTGATATAATATGTGTGTGTGTTTTGTGTTACAATAGGTATATATGTGTATGTGTGTTATAAAACATTTCTGAATAGTTTTATTGCTTCAAAACTTATGATGATTTCTCTCTCTTTTCACCCCCTCCAGAGTCAATGATGGACGTTGGGATGGATAAAGGCAATCATGACATGTCCTATCAAAATTCTTTCCCCACTCTCAGTCGCAACCAAACCCTGACATATTTGGGCAAATTTGCTTTCGACTCACCCACTGGTCCCCCCGGGGGCTCCAACTGGTGTTCAGAGAATATCATCAACCTGGCGGGCTTGTTCGGTGTATCTCCTTCTCCCTCGGCCAACACCCAGACATCTTCTGCTTGCTCCATGGGCCAGGCGAACCAAGGCGAGATAGAGCAACTTTACTCTGGAGCCACTTACACCTGCAACGACATGTATCAGGAGCAGGTTTTCCACAATACAGGTGCCACCAACACCTCCATCATCCCTTACTCGACTCAGGACTATCACCCCAAGGCTCCCCAAGAGAGTAACATGTTCCCGGTCATCCCAGAATACAACCTGTTCCAACACCAAAGTGACCTCGGCTCCATCACAGATCACAAACACTTCCCTTCTCCCATGGAACCCATCAGGGTGCCTCCACCCCTCACCCCTCTCACCACCATCAAGGCATATACAGACTCTAAGCAAATGCCTTCCAATTTCAATCCGCATCAGCAACCGCTGACGCTCAAGCCAGTGAGACCCAGGAAGTACCCCAACAGGCCGAGCAAGACGCCTGTGCACGAGAGACCCCATGCTTGCCCGGCCGAAGGGTGCGATCGAAGGTTCTCCAGGTCGGATGAGCTGACCAGGCACCTGCGGATCCACACCGGGCACAAACCCTTCCAGTGTCGCATTTGCATGAGGAGCTTCAGCCGCAGCGACCACCTGACCACCCACATCAGGACGCACACGGGGGAGAAACCCTTCTCCTGCGAGTTCTGCGGGCGCAAGTTCGCCCGGAGCGACGAGCGAAAGAGGCACTCGAAAATCCACCTCAAACAGAAGGACAAGAAAGTGGACAAGAGCTCGCCCGTAGCCCCGACAGGAACCAGCAACCCACCCCCGGTCACCACCTGTGCATAAGTTCACCGTCTCTCGACGTTTCAAAGAGATTGATTGATTTGTATTGAGGCTGGCTCTGAGCACCAAAGCAGTGGTGAGCAACCCCCCTCTCTCTCTCTCAGTCACCGACCCCCCCTATGTGTTGGGGCGTAAAACCTTTCAACGGTGACTCGATGCATTTCTGGAGGCTGTGACAAAGCCGCCGCCACCTGATGCGTGCCAAGGTGACCCATTAAGAACGATACACTGAGATCGTACAAAGGGCTCGGCCGCCTGGTGAACATTATTTGAACTCTGCAACCGTTCCATCGATGCTTTTTTAACAGGGTGATCCTATTGGCGGCCCGTGGGCCACATCCGGCCCTCGGGTGATTTCATAGGGGCCCAGCCGCGAATCATTTCTGACTTCATTGTGCCGTACCCGTGCCAAACAGGAGACGGACGGTCCCCAGTGGGGGGGGGGTGGGGGGCTCAGACTTTGCCCAGAGAAACCGGCCCTCGGCGGCCAAAAAAAAAAAAGGTTGGACCTTCCTTTTTTTCAGTGGTAGTTGATTGAGTTTGTGAGATAATCGGACAGCCATCGCCACGCGGGAGAAGGTTTGAGAAAACTTCCGCCCGAAGAAGAGTTTTATGGCAAATATGGTAAAATGTCCAGCGAGACCTGTCCTGCCCGGTCCGACTCTATTTGCACAGTCAAAGTTTGCCTTTTGTAAATGTTTACTTTGGAAAAACAAGGAGTAGGAGAAGAACAAGAACAACTTACTTTTGCAGAGCGCCGCTCACGGCGGGAGGACATCCCGAGGCGCTGGAAAGAAAATAACTGTCCAGCAAATGTACAGTACAGTAACTACCAAAAACCCCAAATTACTGAAACGGTTGATTTTTCCTATCGTGACGATATCTTGACAATTCCAGTCAGAGAGCGCCTGACCCTAAGCACAGGGGCGGATTTCGCAGAGAATTCAACTTTCGCCGTGAACTGATCAACTTTCAAGATACCTACTGAATTTGCATGGACTGACTGACCGACCGATCGCACTCCCCTTCCCCACCCCTTCACCCTCACCATTAATTACCACACTTTGCACAATCGTTCCATTTTGTTTAAAGCAAAAAAAAAAGCTAAAGACATCTTTTTATGCTCGGGGACGGACGGACGGACGGACGGACGGCCGGACGGACGTGGGCTGACGTCATGGTTTTGGTACCGCACCGAGCTCCACAGGTCAATTTGATCATTGATAATCAATTAACAGAGCAGTTGAGGTTGTCTCTAAAAATCTGCACTCGTGTCTTCAGCAAAACCGCCCTCTCCCCTCCACCCCCACCCCACACCCACCGTACAACCTGTCATCCACATGTCCTCCTCCCCCTTTTCTATACAGTAATTGTTTTTGACTTAGCGTGTGTGTATGCGTGCGCGGGCGCGCGGGCGCCGCAGTTTACGAGGCCATCCGCGTCGACGGGTGGCGCTGAGAGAGACCGCCGTTCGCGAGCGAAACGCAGGGCTAAACCGAGACAGCATCGTCACGTTCGGAAGTCACCAAATGCACCTTCGCGCGCCGTGCCCGCCCAACCGACCCATTAACCCCCCCCCCCCCCTCCAAGCATGTTCCTGCACGACAACTCGCGGAAAATGAGCAGCGAAAAAAAAAAAGAAAGAGAAAAAAAAAAAAAAAAAAAGTTTTGAGCTACAGTTTTCATGGCGAACAATTTTTTTTTGCTGTAGAGTAATACAGTTTTTAATGTCTGCATGTGTGACTTGATGTGGGACCAGTGAACGATCGAAGCGATTTAATACTTGCGGACACGGAAACCTGTGGGGAATGCTTTTATTCCCCCGAAAGACTTTTGCATACAAAAGGGCAGTATTTTGAACAGAGATGTAATCTATTTTGTGGTTTTATTTTTAAGATTTACCGTGCCTTATAATAAGGTATATGCTTGATTTTGGTGATGAGGCGGTGATTAACTCACCCGATTCTCTCCCATGGCTTGTGGTTAATTGTAACGCAGACGGTGTCATTTAGTTTTACCTATAAAAGCATTGGGGAAAAAAAAAAACCAGATGTCTTGTACCATTTGCACTGTGCGCAGATGTTGATACATAAATATATTGTGTTTGCTGAGAATTCCTTGAACCGTGTTTTATTGATAGTAATTTCTTAAGGTTTAAAACACCCAACTCGTTTGCACCAAATTGCGTCTCTCTCTCTCTCTCTCTCTCTCTTTCTTTCTCTCTCTCTCCCTTTCGCCCTCTGTACAACTGTGCTTTTGCAGCCTTACATATTTCTATATTTCTGGAAGAATCGTGTTTTCTCTGAATCTGCTAATAAATATTTTCTGTGGGTCTACATAGATCTAACTGCCCGTTATCAACAGTCTCCTTATTTTCCGCTCCCTCCTTCTCTGTTTGTTTTAACCCTCGTGCGACTTACAGAAAGGAGGTCCTTTTCGCCCACGAAGTCCAAGCTCCGGCTCCTGGACTCACTTCTCCAATCCCAATGCTCTACCCTTTTATTTTCCTCTTATTTTCCTCTTATTTTCCTCATATTTTCCTCATATTTTCCTCATCGCGCCAGTCCCGGCCGGGGCTCCGTGGGCTCCGCGGGCTCCGGAACGCTCAACGGATCGATTGCAAATCGATTGCTCACGCGTCTCCCCCACCCGTCGCTCCCCGGCCCCTCCGACTCGGATACTCCCCAACACTCCACAACCCTCTGCCTCCGCTTGACGGCCTCCGGCCTCTCACTCGTCCCTCGGGGGCCTCCTCCGTTCCTCTGCGCCTCGAAACTCTGGCACTGTCCCTCCCTCAATCCGTCCGCTTCACCTCCTCTCTCTCTCCCCATCTTCGAGTCGCGCCTGAAGACCTTCCTCTTCGACAGTGCCTACAGTCGCCTCCCCCCCCCCCCCCCCCCACCCTCTCCCACCCACCCGCTATCGTCAAGCGCTCTGGGGCGCTTACCCTCCCCCCCCCCCCCCGTGTAAGGGGGCGCTGCGTAAAATGCAAGTTGTTGTTGTTCCCAGGAAACAGTGTTGGTCAATCGGGCTGTTAAGCCTCTTCCGTTCAGTTCGACCTAACCCCCCCCCCCTCCCACCCCCACCCGTGTCACGTGCTTCCCGCTGCGGCGATGATCGATCGGCCGCCGCGTTTCGCCCGCAAACCGCGCAGTCACTTCACGGCACATTCTATCCGAAGCGCTCGTGGGACGGCTCCACGACGCGGTGGAGGCCGTACGTCGAACGAGACGCAAAGGGGACGTCGCCGAGAGGGTCAGTGTAACGCTTCATTCCCGTTCGAAGGCCGCGACGGGTTCCGCTTCGGCTTCGGCTTCGGCTTCGGCCGACCGCGAACCCCGCAATGTAAACAAAAAAAACCCTTCGTTAAAATGAAATTAAAAAATAAATCTCCCGCAGTCCCCCCCCCCCCCCACCCTTCCCCCGGGTTCGGTTTGGCGATGACCTTTAAATCGGACGCCATCCCCTTCTCAACGAGCGTTTCCCCCGATGTGGCCGATCCCCCGGCGGTCAATCCGTGCGACCGGTCCCGAGCAAATCCCCGTACAAATCCGCGCCGACCGTCGCCGATCGACGGACGTATGGCTTCGCTCGAGTGGTTGTCGGTCAACACGGCCCTTCTCGCCCCGGGACCCCCCCCCCCCGACTCTCTGCCCGGCTCTCCCCCCCCCCCTCCCCCCCTCCCCCCCTCCCCCCCTCTCCCCCCCCCGCTCCGCCGCCTTCCCTCGGCCGCCTCCGGCCTCCGGCCTCCTGCCCCGTCCACCGTCCACCGTCGCTCGTCCCTTCCCTCCACCGTCGGCAGCCGCGCTTTCAGCCACTAATGCCCCGAAACCCCCCCCACCCCCACCCCCACCCCGCAGGGGGCGCTGTGGGTGCAGTACCTGACCACTGGGGGCGCTGTGGGTGCAGTACCTGACCACTGGGGGCGCTGTGGGTGCAGTACCTGACCACAGGGGGCGCTGTGGGTGCAGTACCTGACCACTGGGGGCGCTGTGGGTGCAGTACCTGACCACTGGGGGCGCTGTGGGTGCAGTACCTGACCACTGGGGGCGCTGTGGGTGCAGTACCTGACCACTGGGGGCGCTGTGGGTGTGGCCCCGCCCCCCGCAGTCGGACCGGCGCCGCGGAGAGGCCCAGAGGCGGAGGGGATGAGTTGGTGAGTGGGGGTCGGGGTTCCGCGGGAGAGGCCGCGGCCTCAGGGCCTGGAGTCCGGGGGAGAGGCCTGAGGGGGGGGGGGAGGCCTGAGGGGGGGGGAGAGGCCTGAGGGGGGGAGGCCTGAGGGGGGGGGGAGAGGCCTGAGGGGGGGAGGCCTGAGGGGGGGGGGAGAGGCCTGAGGGGGGGGGAGAGGCCTGAGGGGGGGGAGAGGCCTGAGGGGGGGGGAGAGGCCTGAGGGGGGGGGAGAGGCCTGAGGGGGGGGGGAGAGGCCTGAGGGGGGGGAGAGGCCTGAGGGGGGGAGAGGCCTGAGGTCCCCCACCCCCCACCCCGCGAGTGTGAACTCACACTCACCGGAGCAGCGCCTGTGGGGCCCTGAGTGTGAACTCACACTCACCAGAGCAGCGCCTGTGGGGCCCTGAGTGTGAACTCACACTCACCGGAGCAGCGCCTGTGGGGCTCTGAGTGTGAACTCACACTCTGGTGAGTGTGAACTCACACTCACCAGAGGAGCGCCCGGAGGGCCCTGAGTGTGAACTCACACTCACCAGAGGAGCGCCCGGAGGGCCCTGAGTGTGAACTCACACTCGCTGCGACGCAGCAGAAATTCAGCCCCAATGTCTTTACATAAATAATAATAATTAATAATAATAATAATTGATGATAATAATTAACGATAACCGTTAATGATACTGATGCCGGTAGTCCTGGTGTCTGACCCGGAGCCCCGTCACACGCCCTCGAGACGTCTCGGAGCGCTTCGCGGGCTGCGCCGCAGGGTGTAGTGACTGTGCGCTTCGTGGGCAGTTTCGCGCAGTGACGTCCCCACAAACAGTGGTGGGTTCGAGTGATTTTCCTCACTCCACACAGACAGAGACACACAGACAGAGACAGACACACAGACAGACAGACACACAGACAGACAGACACACACATAGACAGACAGATAGACACAGAGACAGACAGACACACACAGACAGACAGAGACACAGACAGAGACAGACATACACACAGACAGACAGACAGACAGACAGACAGACACACAGACAGACAGACACACACACACACAGACAGACACACAGACACACACACACCTCTGCTCACGCAGCAGTAAGTAGGAACCCGCGAGGATTATTATTATTATTATTATTATTATTATTGTTGTGAGTTTGACATAACTCATACTTTGCGCAATTCACACAGAGTCTACGGTCCCAACTGCGACCACTTGTGTGAATAATAGTATAATATAATAATAACGATCCTCGTGCCATCGCGTCACCTTTGTACCCGACGAAGGTGGGTGTTCGTAGGTCAGGCTCCGCCCCCCCCCCCCCCCACCCGTCCCCCGTCCCCCGCCCGCTGTCAGGCGCTCTGTGACCCTGCCCTGCGTGACAACAACAACAACAAGATTCCATTTATTGAGCGCCTTTCACGTCGGGAGGACGTCCCGAGGCGCTGTACAGTTGGGTCAGGACCCGAGCATTGGGGGGGGGAGATGGTCAGGGTGAGGGGAGGGAAGGGAGGGAGTGAGGAGGGGGTAGAGAGTCGAGAGCGGAGCTGAAGGTACAGTCAAAGAGGGAGGTCTTGAGACCGGCCTTGAAGGAGGAAAGGGAGGAGGCGGCGAAGGCACTGGGGATGGAGTTCAGCCTCGGGGCTGAGAGGCTGAAGGCCACCGATGGTCGGGCGGTTGGGGCGGGGGATGTGGAGCAGACCTGAGCCGGAGGGACGGAGGGTACGGGGGGTACGTGGGGGGATAGTAGGTCGGAGAGGGAGGAGGGAGCGAGGCCGTGAATGGCCTTGTAGGTGAGGATGAGGATCTTGAATTCTTGCAGTGACGGGCGCTGCGTGAGCCCGAGTTGTTGCTGAACGAATCACGGAAGGAGGTGAGACCGACAGACGGGGATGCGGGCGCCAGGCGAGCGCCCGCGGGGATCCTGTCGGGGGAGAGCCTGTCAGCCAGGCGCGAGTCGCGGGATTCGGGCAGGTCCGTCCGAGCAAAATTATCAATCGTCGTGGCCGCCTTTGCGTTTGACGCAGCATCGTATCGCGTCGCCGAGACGCCTCGGAGCGCTTCACAGGGTACACCGTAAAAAGTGCAGCGACTGTGTGCTTTGTGGGCGAAACCCGGCGTCCGTCCCCGCAAACAGCCGTGGGTCGAGCGACCGATTTGAGCGATTTTTTGTTGTTATCCCTCGGACAGCGATGCACCGATCGACTAACAACTGTTGGTAAGCAGAGGCGTGTGTGTGTGTGTGCACGCGCGTGTGTGCGCGTGTGTGCGCGTGTGTGTGTGTGCGGAGTAAGGAAACTTGCCCAAGTTTTCGCCCTGACCAGGAATCGGGTCCTCTCGCTCGCGAGGCGAGGGCTCTAACCACTGAGCTACAGGACCCCGCATCCAAATTAACGCAGGTTGCACACCAATGTACCTCGTGGAACTGACGCACGGCCTTTGCTGCAAGCGCGGCGTCTCTGTGCCCTTTATTAATAATCATTTTGCGAGCACGGACAATAAAAATAGAGGCTTTATTAATTCGCCGATTAGACTCTGAATGCCGAGGCCACAGAGAGAGAGTTATTTGGACCGTTTCCTGCGCAGTTAAGACTCTTTTGACGTCCACTTTCTTACCGAGTCAGCATTTGTGCCTCGGTGACCTGATTTGCATCTGAACATGAGCTCCCTTTAACAGAGCAGGTTTGCTGCTGTACATTTGTACAATTGCCCTTGATAAAAGCCTGAATGGCTGGCAGGCTGCGTTCATTCTCATAGCGGGGACGCATATGCAGATATAACAATGTCCAAATTGCTGGTTGTAATGCAGTGAAAGGCTACTTTATTCCATATTCCTTGGAATTCAGATAAACTGTAGTCCTTGTACTCCCCGTGATCTCGAATGTATAATCGCTCTGCTCGGGTCAGCATTTAAACCATCCACTCTCGGCGTTTGAACTGGACTCCATCTGTCTGGCGAACTTGTGGGATAATGATAACATTCTTCTTGGGAATAACTTGCCTTTCAGAACGGCTCCCATTGTCGGCTGTTTCCCTTTTGTGGCCCGGTTCCAGACCGGGCAGACCCTTTCTTCTGCTCGAGTGAATTCAGCGTCCGTTGAGAGAATGGGATTGATTCATCGACCCTTTTGAGTCTCGGCTGAAAAGTTTTCTCTGTGGGCCTCAGTGTGCGCGGCGTATCTCTTTCGTCGGAGCGTGCTGCTTTTCATGGTGAAATCTTTAATGCTCTGCTTTATTGTTCCAGCTTAAAAGTCTAATGTAAATCAGCGTTGCCCCACCAGAAATCCATTGCACAGAACGCTAGTTCAGCCTCAGCTGGAGTATTATGTCCAGTTGTGGGCACCACACTTTAGGAAGGATGTCAAGACCTTGGAGAGGGCGCAACAGAGATTGACCGGAATGATATCAGGGTTGATGGACTTCAGTTGTGTGGAGAGACCAGACGAGAGAGGCTGGGATTGTTCTCCTTAGAGCGGGGAAGTTTGAGGGGAGATTCAATAGAGGCGTTCACAATTATGAGGGATTTGATAAGAGCAAATAAGGAAAAACTGTTTCCTCTGGGCGGGCGGGTGGGACGGGAACCAGAGGACACAGATTTAAGAAAATTGGCAAAAGAACCAGAGGGGGAGACGAGGAGAATTTTTTTTTTAACCCGGAGAATTGTTACGCCCAGCCTGAAAGGATGGTGGGAGCAGATTTAATAACAACTATCAAAAGGGAATTAGATAGGGACTGGAAAAGGAACAATGTGCAGGACTGTGGGGTAAGAGCAGGAGGAGTGGGACTAGTTGGGGTAAGAGCGGGGGAGTGGGGACTAGTTGGGGTAAGAGCGAGGGAGTGGGGACTAGTTGGGGTAAGAGCGAGGGAGTGGGGACTAGTTGGGGTAAGAGCGGGGGAGTGGGACTAGTTGGGGTAAGAGCGGGGGAGTGGGGACTAGTTGGGGTAAGAGCGAGGGAGTGGGGACTAGTTGGGGTAAGAGCGAGGGAGTGGGGACTAGTTGGGGTAAGAGCGAGGGAGTGGGGACTAGTTGGGGTAAGAGCGGGGGAGTGGGGACTAGTTGGTAGCTCTTTCAAAGAGCCGGCACAGGCCCGATGGGCCGAATGGCCTCCTTCTGTGCTGTAAAATTCTCCCAAGCTTGACCCTCCACCAGCTCTTCCAGAATTCCACAGTTCACATCTTCTCCTGCGCTGAATAACAGCTTCTTCCACTGGTTGGATTTGAGGCGCAGATCTTACGGAATGGCGGATCGGGCTCGAGGGGCTGCACATCGCATTTGGTGTTCTGCTCAGCAAATATATATAGGTTTATCACCAACCCGGCAGATTTCACCGAGGCTGTGCATCACTCCACCATCCTGTAGCTCCTCAGCTAATGAACTGTACCGAGTCAGCTCTTAACTGAGCAATAATCAAACCGGGAGCCTCCGAAGTAAAATTCTTGACAGTGGGACACAGTGCAGTCAATCCACTGTGGACTCCTGTAGTTTAGTGAGTGGTTAGAGCTCTCGCCTCGCAAGCGAGAGGACCTGGGTTTGATTCCCGGCCGATTCAGGGCGAAACCTTGGACAAGTTTCCTTACTCCACACACACACACACAGCAGAAGGCCGGAACCTGGTTGTTAGTTCGATTGGCAGATCGTTTTTCCGGGGGTGATAATTCCTTCCCAAAAAATAATAAAATAATAACTCACTCAATCCGCGGCTGCTCCCGGGGACGCTGCCGTGCCCAACTGGCAGCCGCGTTTCTCCCACGAGATATACAGTCAATTCACTTTATAGTACATCCTGTGAAGCGCTTTGAGTCGTCTCAACGAGGTGATAAGGCGCTGCATGAAATGCGAGGATTGTTATTGAGATGAGATGTTTAGACCATTAGCACCGAATGTTTCTTGTAAGCCAGTGGAGCTCACAGATAAAAGTCAACCCCAGTGAATTCCACCCACTCTGTCCCCTACTGAGGCACCAGGAATTTAAGTGCCTAAAGATGTTTTAATTCAGCCCGGACTGATCATCTGTCATCGGAATTAAAACCTTTTATTTCCATTTTCTTTACTTTTATTTTGCAATTTTGTCTAATCCTGATATTGTGGGGCATTCAGACCTAGCATTGCAAGATCAAAGATGTTCCGCGGGTATTTATGACCAGCGCAGTATGGGGAGACACCTAGTGATCACAGGCAGTAAAGAAGCACGTTGTACATTTAACCAAATGTTCAATGCAAACCGGAGTCCTGTCGTGTAGTGGTTAGAGCGATCGACTTGCGAGCGAGAGCACCCGGTTTCGATTCCCAGGCGGGGAAAAACCTTAGGCAAGTTTCCCTCCTCCGCACACACACACACACACACACTCACGCACACCTCTGTTGACCCAGCAGCAAGTAGGAACCCAGTTGTTAGTCGCTTGCTGTGCGCAATTGGCTGCCGCGTTCGCCCACAAATATACAGTCAATTCACTTTACAGTGTGTTCTGTGCAGCACTTTGGGACGTCCTCCCGACGTGAAAAGCGCTATATCAAATGCAAGGATTATTATTATTATTATTTTCTGGATGTAATAATCCCTTCAAAATTACAATAAAATAATTTGGTCACTCAATCCACGACTGTTTCGCCCACAAAATATACAGTCGCCGCACTTTACAGTGAAGCGCTTTTGAGACCTCTCAACGACGTGATAAGGCGCTATGTCAAGTGCAAGGACTACGATGATAAACTCAGGCAGTTTTGAGTGAAAGGTGGCACTTGCAAAGTTGCCTAATGATAATTGTGTCCTTTCAGGATTCCTTTCAAGATCGGTCAGCCGAAGAAACAGATCGTATCAAAGACTGTAAGTGCAAACGTGCTCAAGCTAGCTGATCGCTCATTGTTAATCTTGTGCGGGAGCTTTACGTTCATTAAATTGTTTTAACCCTGCGAGCCAAAGCCCTAACAGGTAGCGTGGCCCGAGCTGGACAAGCAATGGGAAAGCTCACCAGACGATGATACCAATGGCACGCGATGTGGTTTTCGCTGGTTAGAATCGAGCAGTTACCCCAACGCACACTCTGAAGTCTTCCCCCCCCCCCCCCCCCCCCCCCCCCCCCCCCCCAAGCCGGAAGCGGTTCTCCAGTTGTCCAAAATCGTAAATTTCTTGTTTTTCATAACGTATCATTCAACACAACGCACTCTCACAAAACCTTGGGGGAACTTCACAGGTAAAAACGCACCACGATAAAGGTGAACGCTCCCCCGTCGTGTCCCTTTTTACTGCTTGATTTTCCGCTCTGGCTCTTTTTTTTAAAAGGTGGAGCGAGATTTTGAGCGGGAATACGGCAAACTCCAGCAGTAAGTATGTGAAGCGCAGCGTAACCGCACGCAAACACCGCTCCACTGCTCAGAAATAATAATAATAACCTTTGCATTTGCTATGGCGCCCTTATCACAAAGTCGTCTCAAACTGCTTCACAGAGTGTGTTGTAAAGTGTAGTGACCGTGGACTGCGTGGGCGAAACGCGGCAGCTGATTGTGCACAGCAGCGTCCCCCACAAACAGTCGCGGATTGAGGGGCAGCTTTTTTTTTTGGAGGGATTTCACCCTGCCTGTGAATCGAACCCTGGGTCCTCTCGCTTGCGAGGCGAGTGGTCTAACCACTGAGCTGCAGGACTCGATAGGGTCAGTTAGCCTCCTGCTGTCCTGCAAACTTACCGACCTGTGATCTTTTTTTTTTGTCAAGGCTTGAAGATGAAGTCAAGAAACTGCACAAGGATATGAAGAAGAGCAGCGAAGCGGACATAGGTACGTGGCGTAGGGAGGAGGGGTGGGGGAGATGTGGGCTGAATGGGGACCACAGATTTGTTCCAATGGGGTAGGGGGGAGTGATGGCGTTTCCAGAACCTGGAGAAAGGTATCTCACCACAGAAACAGAAGGGGCTCAGCAATTAGCAGATGGGGAGGAGTGTTAATTAATTAATTAATTAACTAATAAAATAGTAGCAGTGTCCCACAAACAGTCATGGTTTGAGTGACCGATTTTTTCGAGAGAGGCATTATTACCCCCGGAAAGCGATCCGTCAATCGACTTGACAACCGGGTTCCTACTCACTCCCAGGTAAACAGAGGCGTGTGCAGTAAGGAAACTTGCCCAAGGTTTCGCCTCAGCTGGGAATCGAACCCGGGTCCTCTCGCCTATAAAATTTACAGTCAGTTCACTTTACAGTATATTCTGTGAAGCGCTTTGAGGTCTCAATGACGTGATAAAGTGCTATATCAAATGGAAGGATTATTATTGTGCAAAATTAAAGCATGAACGCCATGCATGTAGATCAGGTGTTTGACTCAGTCAGTGAGAATTTTCTCTTCTCTTATAGCAATGTCGAAATCAGCCGTAAAAATCTCTTCAGACCTTCTCGCTAACCCTTTGTGTGAGCAAGACCCAATGTTCATGGAGACAGTGACTGCCCTAGACACAGCAATGCGCAGGATGGATTCCTTCAATCAAGAAAAGGTAATTAACGTACATCACTCTGCACAGAGTGTCAACTTGGCTCACTCTGGGTCAAGGCTCAAATCTGGACTCGCCGTCCAACACCCAGACCTGTCTGGAGGTCAACATCCCAACACTTACATTTGTGTAACACCTTTCACGCAGTATAGCGTCTCGGAGCACTAGATTGAACAAAATTGAACTGTTCCTCGCAAGCGAGAGGACCCGGGTTCGATTCCCGGGCGGGTCAGGTCAGGGCGAAACATTGGGCAAGTTTCCTTACTCCAAACACATATACACACACACACACTCCTCTGTTTACCAGCAGTCAGTAGGAACCCGGTTGCTAGTCGATTGGCTAGATCGCTTTCCAAGAGTAATAATCCCACAAAATAAATCGGTCGCTCAATCCCACGACTGTTTGTGTGTGGGGGTGGTGGGGGAACGCTGCTGTGCGCTGTTTTTCTGCCGCGTTTCGCCCGCAAAATACACGGTTTCTCCACTTCACAGTATATCCTGCGAAGCGCTTTGAGACGTGCTAACGGCGTGATAAGGCGCTGCATCAAATGCGAGGACTTTTATTAATTCATGCAAAATCCTTTGTTTCCTCTACAGGTCAATCAGGTTCAGAAAACGGTCATTGAACCCTTAAAAAAGTAAGTGTGGCATTTTGAGATTTTACGTGAATTCTAGTAATTGGGCAAACAGGAGGCATCCCTCCGGAGAAAGAGAGAGAGAGGGAGAGCGCATTCCATCCCGACAATCTCTCTCTGGGGTTTCCAGGTGTGGGGGTGGGATGTGGGGAATTCTCAGTTGGGTTTGGAGACTCTTAAGCAACGGTGACGGGTTTCCGCGTGTGTCAGACACCCGGCCGGTCACAAAAATAAATATGAAATCTTGTGCAAACACTGAACAATCTGGTTTGAAGTGAACAACAAAATGAGAGGCACATTAAACCATATTAGCTCCTCAAGTTGGTTGCTGGCGAGCGAGGTGACAGATGTTTTTAAAAAAAAAAGTGGGAAAGATTATCGCTCCCCCTCGGATTAGCAATATAATCTGGTAAACAGAAACAGCAATGACAAATTGCACTTACATAGGGTTTCTTGTCGGGTAGGAAGAAAGAATAAAGGAATCCTGTAGCGTGTTGGTTAGAGCCCTCGCCTCGCAAGCGAGAGGACCCGGGTTCGATTCCCGGGCGGATCGGGGCAAAACCTTAGGCACGTTTCCTTACTCCATACACACACACACCCGTGTCTTTGTTTACCGTGCTGTAAGTAGGAACCTGGTTGTTTGTTGATGGGGGAATCATTTTCCGTGGGTAATAAACCCACCAAAGAAATGTGGTCACTCGATCCACGACTGTTGGTGGGGACGCTGCTGTGCGCAGTTGGTTGCCCCGTTTCACCCACAAAATATACAGTCATTTCCCTTTTTTTACAGTGCATTCCGCGAAGCACTTTGAGACGTCTCACAACGTGAGAAGGTGCTATATCAAATGCAAGGATTATTATTATTATTAAGGACAGATTTAGCGGAGGGGGAATTAGAAGAAAAGGTTTGAAATGTGCGAGCTGAAAATGTGCAGAACTGTAGTGCAGAACCCTGTAGTGTCTCCCGACCTCGTCTAAAGGTTAAAAATATAGTTGCAACCGTTTTCAATCAATCTTGTGGCCCTTTAGCTCGGATTTAACAAGGTGTGAAATATGTCTGCCCTACTCCCGCGCTCATGTTTTTTTTATATATTATCCTTGGACTGATGCCACGTGGTCTTGAGGACCTATAAATCACGTTGCATTTCATCTGCTATTCCAGGTCTATCTCTTATCCTGTAAAACGGTTGTGTTAATACTCTCCTGTCTGGTCTAATCTCACCTCATCCCACCGTCTTGTCTCTTGTTTACCATGTTTCCGTGCCCCACCCTACCTCTCCTTGCTGTGCCTCCGTCACCACTGCTTGCTTTATGGGGTGCTAACGTGCACTTTAAATATAGAAGCTCACAATGTATTAATTAGAGGGGGCGTAGAAAACAACAGCTCTCGACGTGGCTTATGTGATGGACTCGTGTTGGGTGGGTGGGTGGGTGCCGCTCAGCTCCACGTCATTCGTGGAGACCCCGTGGCGTAGTGTTTAGAGCGCTCGCCTCGCAAGCGAGAGGACCCGGGTTCGATTCCCGGGTGGGACAGGACAGGGCGAAACCTTACTCCTTACACCGCACGCCTTTTGTTTGCTTAGCAAAGTAGGAACCCGGTTGTTAGTCGATTGACGGATCGCTTTTTCGGGGGTAATAATCCCTCCATAATAATAATAATAATATGGTCAATTGAATCTGTTTGTGGGGACGCTGCTGTGCACAATTGGGTGCCGTGCTTCGCCCATAAAGCATACAGTCAATTCGCTTTACATCTGCGCTTTGAGACGTCTCGAAGATTACCCTTTCCTTTCTGCCCTCCCTTACCGTGTAACGATGTTACACGTTGAAAACGTCCGTCCCTGATATCTGCCGACAAATATTTTCTGGTGATTGAACGAACACCATCTTTCCCTCGTCTCCTCCGGTGGTCTGACCCACCATCGGCGGATGAGCCTTGAGCCGTTCCAGCCCGACTCTTTCGACCGCCATACGCCTTGCCCCCTCCGTCTGCCTTCAAAACCCGCCTTAAAACCCATCTCTTAAACTATGTCCAGCGACCAAATGCTCAGTCTAGCTCCATATTCCAGTATCTCTTGAGGGCAGATCAAATTCCTTGTGTGGGAATTATTGAAATCGCGATCCCAGTTAACACAGGGCTGAAAACGTACCTATTGATAACAAAACTGTTGATTTAGTCGTGAACGGGTCAGGCTCAGCTTTCTGAGGAGTGCACAGTTCGAACGATCCTGTGTTAGAGTGTCTTTCCTTTGTGCTTTCGTTAACTTTGCGTAAACCTGAAGGGCAGTGAATGAAGCTGCATCTCCCTTTTCATTCTCGCTCTCTCTCTCTCTCTCTCTCCCTCTCTCTCAATATAAATTGGAATGAAACCTTAGGCAAGTTTCCTTACTCCACACACACACGCGCACACACGCGCCTCTGTTTACCAGCAGTCAGTAGGAACCCGGTTGTTAGTCGATTGGCGGATCACTTTCCGGGGGCAATAATCCCTCCAAAAATAATAATAATTTGGTCACTTCAATGCACGACTGTTCGTGGGGACGCTGCTGTGCGCAATTGGCTGCTACGTTTCACCTAAAAAAAAATACACAGTGAATCTACTTTACGGTATATTCTGTGAAGCGATTCGAGACGTCTCGAAGACGTGATAAGACGCTGTATCAAATGCAAGGATTATTATTATATTATTATTATTATTATTATTCAGCTGCTGTTACTGTGGCTCTAGCCCGGCAATTTAAACCAGTTGACTAGAGTGACTGGCTTTAATTTGCACTTCCTGGTGGGCGGGTAGTGTTCCAGGCGTTCTTCGGGATGCTATGCATTCCTGAACGCTGTTTAAATATCTTGCTTTCATTTGAACGTGATTTATAGCTTAAAAATGCACATCTGCTGATGGGGGGGTTGTGGGGTGGGTGGGGGGGGAGTAATATGCCTGAATGGGGGCATGTGGGGGAACATAGACTGAGAGTGGACAATTAAATAAATACTATAAATGTTGGCATAAATAATAGGGAACAAATTGTACATAACCTGTAACCTCAATCGCCACAAGTTTCATGATTTGCGACGACACCTTGCGCCCCCCTCACGCAGTTTAGCGCCTCAGAGCGCTTGACAAGTGGGGGAGAGCGCGACGCCGAGCCGGGGGGGGGTGGGGGGGGGGGCGGGGAGGTGACCGTAGGCACTGGTTGAAGAGGAAGGTCGTCAGGCGCGAGCTGAAGTTGGGGAAGGAAGGGGGACGAGGCGGAGGGATTGAGGGGAGAGAGTGACAGAGTTTCGGGGGGGCGTAGCGGCTGACGGTGGAACGGAGGAGGGAGGGCGCGAGGGACGAGCAGGAGGCCGGAGCCGGTCGAGCGGCGTGGGGAGTAAGCGAGGCTCCTCAAACTCCGCTGCTTCAATTCGCGCTGCGATTCCTTTCAAGGTTCAGCAACGTTTTCCCGAGCCTCAACATGGCAGTAAAGCGACGGGAACAGATCCTGCAGGACTACAAAAGGCTGCAGTCTAAAGTGGAGAAGTACGAGGAGAAGGAGCGGTCTGGCCCTGTCCTTGCCAAACTTCACCAGGTATTTTGCAAACCCGCGTCTCTTTAACCACGGCCCTCCGCTCAGCAGAACTCTTACTCCACAGTCCCTCCACCCCGCCTCCTCCCTCGCCTTCTTCAAGGCACATTTCAAGACCCTCCTCTTTGACCGTACCTTCGGTCACTCTCCTACCCCCACCCTCCCCGCCCGGGTTCGATTCCCAGGCAGGGCGAAATCTTAGGCAAGTTTCCTTACTCCACACTCACACACACGCCTCTGTTTACCTATCACCGGGTAGGAGCCCGGTTGTTAATCGATTAGCGGATCGCTTTTCCGGGGGTAGTGATCCTTTTTAAAAAAAAACTTGGTCACTCAATCCACGACTGTTTGTGGGGGACGCTGCTGTGCGCAGTTGGCTGCCATGTTTCGTCCACAGAATACACAGTCAATTCCCTTTACAGTGTATCCTGTGAAGCGCTTTGAGACGTCTCGAAGACGTGATAAGGCGCTGGGTCGAATGCAAGGAATATGAGTATTAATATTATTAGTGTTGCCTGGAGCCCTCCCTCCCTGCAGCCCCGTTGAGTCAGAGGTTTCAATCCAGCTGTCGGCAGGAGCGATCATGTTCTCTGGCGTTTCGTTCCAGGCGAGAGAGGAGCTGAAACCAGTCCGTGAGGATTTTGAAGGTAAAAACAGACAGCTGCTCGAGGAAATGCCCAAGTTTTACAGGAGTCGAATCGATTACTTCCAGCCCAGCTTCGAAGCCTTGATCCGTGCCCAGGTAGGCAGAGGTCAGATTCTCCGGGGAACAAAAATCCCCTTCCCCCTCCCCCCAAAATTGGTCATTCAATTCATCTCTCCTAATCCTGTAGTCCTAATGGAGTCCTGTATCTTTTGGTTAGGAAATGGAGACGGAATTTAAGTGTTTGTCACAACCTGGACGGTCTGAAACGCTAGGGAAATAACATACCTGATTGCATCTCACTCCAAGGGAAAAATTGTGGAGACCCACAGTGTAGGGGTTAGAGCCCTCGCCTCGCAAGCGAGAGGACCCGGGTTCGATTCCCAGGTGGGTCAGGGCGAATCCACACACACACACATACCTCTTTTACCAGCAGTAAAAGGAACCCGGTTGTTAGTCGATTAGCGGTTTCCGGGGGGTAACAGTTCCCCAAATAAGAAATGGGTCACTCAATCCACGGCTGTTTGTGGGGACACTGCCGTGCGGAATTGGCTGCTGCATTTTGACCACCAAATACACAGTCGCTGCAGTCACAGGATATACTTGACCGTGTTTTCTGCGAAGCGCTTCGAGGGCGTCTCAACGATGTGATAAGGCGCGGTATCAAATGCGAGGTGGGGAGGAGCAAAGGGAGTCGGTGGGTAGACTAAATCATGGCCCATCAGCAGTTGAGATCTAGTTCCTCAGCCGACTCCATCTTAACTTCCTGAAAGTTTGACTTTTTACAAATGTCAGGGCTGCCCTTTGGCTACAGAAAGCAACGCCACAGAGTTAAGGAGAATCCCACACGCCGACCAAATAACCTTTACATCCGACCCAAACTTCTCTCCCCAGACTGGAAATCAGTTGTGGACCCAATAGAACAGGAATTCTAATATTAATATAAAAGGTCCACATTTTGCCGCAGCCAAACTGTACGTGTGTGTGTGTGTGCTCGCGCGCGCGGGTGTGTGTGTGTGTGTGCACCAGCCTATGTGCGTGCAAGTGTTTACGCGAGTCTGTGTGCTTGTATGCTTCGCCTATGTGTTTGCGCCCGTGTCTCCGTGCGCGTGCATGTGTGTGTGTGCGTGGCTCTGTGCATGATCGCACATGGCTTTTTGTGTGTATGGACACGTGTATGCGCCTGTGTGTGTATGTCTGTGTGTGCTTCATCCGTGTGTGTTTCCATGTGTGTTTGCGCGCTCGTCTGTCTGTGTGTTTGCCCTTGTGTGCGGGAGGGAAGGAGGGAGGAAGGGTAAGGTTGAGGGAAGATTTGCTGGTAGGATTTGATGCGACTGGCTGGTGTTGTATTGTGACTGTGCTTTGCTGTGTGCAGGTGGTGTACTATTCCGAAATGTCCAAGATATTCGGGGACCTGACGGCCAGATCGATCAACAGCAAGTGACTGACGAACATCGGGAGAAAGAAAACGAGGCCAAACTCAATGACCTGCGAGCGCTCTCCATTGTAGCAGATGACTGAGTACTGAAGGGTCAAATCAAATCAAACTAGCGTTGAATGGTGGGGGCAGGAAGCAGGGGCTAGGGGTGGGGGTGGGGGAGAGAATAGCCACCTAGCTCTAAACTTACACTAAACTCTGAATAACAAGACCCTGGCTTAACTAGTCACTGTCACTTAAGTCTTTGTGCTGTCAATATCCCCCCCAAACCTTACTTACTGCTCCTCTTGACATGTAGGAGCAGGACTAGGCCATTCGGCCCTTCGAGCCTGCCCCGCCATTCAATCATGGCTGATCTTCTAATCTAACTCCAGCTAATAACCTGACCCTGCCTTATCCCCATTATCCCTTAATCCCTTTTGCAGTAAGAAATCTATCTATCTCAGTCTTGAATATGTTCAAGGACTGAGCGTCAACAGCCCTTTGGGGTAGCGAGTTCCATACATTCACCACTCTTTTGAGTGAAGAAGTGACTCGAGTAAGAACGTTTCATGTAAAATTGATCAGGAAGCTGGTACTACAAGGTGGCGGCTTGCACTACAGGAGCCTCCCTCCCCATCCCGTTACTGGTGTGGGCACTTGGCGGAGGTTGCCCGCCCATGCTCCGATGAATCGTAGAGGCTTTTAGTCTATTGGAGGGTCATCCCACCCATAGGGTTTTGGTCTATTGGAGGGGCAACCCACCCACAGGCTTCTGGTCTATTCGATGATCATCCCACCCAACGGCCTCTGGTCGATTGGAGGGTCATCCCACCCAGAAGCCTCTGGTCTATTGGAGGGTCATTCCCACCCAGAGGCTTCTAGTCTATTGGAGGGTCATTCCCACCCAGAGGCTTCTAGTCTATTGGAGGGTCATCTCACCCAGAGGCTTCTGGTCTATTGGAGAACCCCTGTTACAGGATTGGGAGGACCTATGCCTAACAGGCCTCCAGCCATCAGTGGCCGGGCCTTCAGCCTTTCTGCCCCTACCTTTTGGTAATAATAATAATGCTTGCATTTGATACAGCACCTTATCACGTCCTCAAGACGTCTCAAAGCGCTTCACTGCATTACACTGTAAAGTGGAGTGACTGAAACACAGCAGCCAATTGCGCACAGCAGCGTCCCACAAACAGTCGCGGATTGAGAGACCGGGTTTTTTTTTTTAATTCAAAAATATAAGTGTCTCAGAGAACAGCTTTCGCAGCTGACCCTAAGAATTGTTCCTAATTCTGTGCCATTAAATCCTGAGATGGCTATCACTGTGGTCGACTTCTGTGGCTTTCGGTGAATCATTACTGAGCCGAGTGACCTCTCCTGTCATGTGCTGTCACTGCAGTTTGCAAAGTCCCATCCCGAATCCTCATCAGCAGGAAAGGTCTCGGCATCTTTGGGAAAACTGTCAAAGTTACTGGTGTCAAGTGGCCCACTGACCTGCAAGGGGAGAAGATGGATTAGAATCCTTGCGTTTGATGCAGCGCCTTATCACGTCATCGAGGCGTCTCAAAGTGCTTCACGGCATACACCGCAAAGTGTAGTGACTGCGTATTTTGTGGGCGAAAGCGGCAACCAATTGCGCACAGCAGAGTCCCCACAAACGGTCGTGGATTGAGAACAAATTTGAAGGATTTATTACCCCCGGAAAGCAATCTACCAATTGACTAACAACCGGGTTCCTCACTTATTGCTGGTAAACAGAGGCGTGTGCGTGGAGTAAGGAAACTTGCCTAAAGTTTTGCCCACCCGGGAATCGAACCCTGGTCCTCTGGCTCGCGAGGCGAGTGCTCTGACCACTGAGCTACAGGATAGTGCACACTGGATACTTACCGCGGGGATGATTGGGGGAGTCAGAGTTGTGTTCTTCAGCCCTTCAAAGTTAAATCCTTCAAACCACCTGTGGGAGAGGACAGTCAGTCAGTCACACCCACCCACCACACAGACCCTTCCTCAACCATACCCTGAATTTGTGACCTTACCCCCACAGACCTCCTCTCTCAGACTCGGATCCGATGAACACTTACACCATCATCCTGAGAGGGATTGACATGATCGAGTTCCCAAAGAAAATCAGCAAGAAAGCTGGACACCTCACTGCTATGGTCGTGCCCCTTCCTGGCTCTGCCGCGCCAACTGTCCCGCCCTCGATCTCACCCTGTACTGACTCAGTTTGCCAACGACCCTCCTCTTCGACCACCCTCCTACCACATACCCTCCCTCCCCTCCACCACCCTCTTTCCCCCTCACCCCCCCAATCCCCCTGATCCCAACCACCAGCTCGAGTCCAAATCCCTGACTGTCCAACGCCTTGGGATGTCCTCCCGACGTGAAAGGCGCTGTGTCAATATCATTCGTTGTTGTTTTCTTTCTACACACCGCAACCGGCAGAATGTGACCACGTCTTCAACGAGTGTCGCTCACTTGTGTTTCTGAATGTCCTTCACGCCGTTCTTCTGGTTTCCCAGACGCTCAGAAGGGTTGTCCCTGTTGAAGGCGGCAACACGAAGAGATTCGCTTACAACTGTCAGGTACTCCTGGCATGAACTCCGAGAGGAAACATACCACCGGAGTCCTCCACCTCAGCTCCTGTTAACCCCGCAGTCAAAGCCCTAACTAATGGGGAGGGGGGTCCGAGCCGGACAAGCAGCGGGAAAGCTCGGCCAGACAGCGATATCAATAGCCGGAGCTGTGTGTGGGTTTAGATGGTCAGACTCCAGCAGTTACCCCAACGCACACTCTGGGCTCCCCCTCAAGCCTCGGCTCTTGCCAACCTGCGCCTAATTCTCTCCGGAATTAGGTAAACAGGGGGGCGTCCCTCCAGGGAGAAAGAGAGGGAGAGAGCGGGTTCCATTCCAACAATCTATCTCAGTTGGGTTTGGAGACTCTTGAGCAACGGTGATGGGTTTTCCGGCTGAGTGTGACTGACCTCTGCTGGGGACTTGTTTTAAGAACTCTTCGTTGAAATAATTGTTGCCTTTAACGCTATTGGCTGCCGCGTTTCACCACGAAACTCACAGTCACTCCACTTTGCAGTGTATCCTGCGAAGCGCTTTGAGACGTCTCGACGACGCGATAAGGCACTGTACCAAATTCAAGGATCATTATCGTTGATATTATTTTAATAAAGCCCAACAGCGCGTGACATTTACACGTCGGGAGGACGTCCCAAGGCGATGGAAAGTCAGGGATTTGGACCCGAGCTGGGGGGCTGGGATCGGAGTGGGGGGGTGGTTGCGTGTGCGGGTGGTGGGGGGCAGGTAGGGTACGTGGTAGGAGGGTGACCGAAGGCGCGGTGGAAGAGGATGGTCTTGAAACGGGTCTGTGGCAAACTGGGTGGGCAGTGGTGGGGCAGTACAGGGCGGGGAAGAGGGTGGGAGGAGGTTGGGGCATGGGTGGGGCAGACCCAGGAAAGGGCAGTTCAGGGGTGGGGGGGGGGTGTGCATTTGAACCTCACTCACCTGCAAAGCCTTTTAATGAGGTGTCCAGCGTTCTTACTGATTCTCTTTGGGAACTCGATCATGTCGATCCCTCTCAGGATGATGTTGTAAGTGTTCATCGGATCCGAGCCTGAGAAAGGAGGACTGTGGGCGTAAGGTCACAAATTGGTTTGGATAATAATAATAATAATGATGATGATGATAATAATAATAATAATCCTTGCTTTTGCAGTGCCTTATCACGTTTTCGAGACGTCACAAAGCGCTTCACAGGGTACACTGTAAAGTTAATTGACGGTGTATTTTGTGGGCGAAGCCCGGCAGCCAATTGCGCACAGCAGCGTCCCCCCAAACAGTGGTGGATTTTGGAGTGACCACTTTTGCTTTTAAGAGGGATTAATTACCCCCGGGAGAGCGTTCTGCGCCTCTAAACAGAGCCGTGCTTGTGTGTGCATCGAGGAAACGTGCCTAAAGTTTCGCCCGGACCCGCCTGGGATTTGAACCCGGGTCCTCTCGTTTGCGAGGGGTGGAAGGGGAGGGTTTGCGGGCGAGGGGCTGGGGACGAGGGGACGAGGGGAGGGGCGTGTAGGGTGTGGGGCTGGGAGCTGGGCTCCTTGCTTCGAAGCAGTGTCAGGCACAGGCGGTTGGGACTCTACAGTTGGGGAATGGCCTTACCTGCCAATGAGCAGTTCATACATGAGGATTCCCAGTGACCAGTAATCCGCAGACACATCGTGACCTTTGTTCAGGATGATTTCGGGAGCCACGTACTCCGGAGTCCCACAGAAGGTCCATGTTTTTTTCCCAAATCCAATCTTTTTGGCGAAACCAAAATCCACCTGAAGAGCAAGAAAAAAAATGAGCACAGAATCTCTGGAAAACTATCAGTCTGCACTGGTTCTCTTGTTTCTTTTCAATTCAGCCGGTGGTGGTGGGGGGGTGGGGGGGTGGGGTGTCTGACACACGCGGAAACCCATCACCGTTGCTTAAGAGTCACCAAACCCAACTGAGAATTCCCCACATCCCCCCCCACACCCGGAAACCCCAGAGAGAGATTGTTGGGAGTAAGGAAACTTGCCTAAGGTTTTGCGCTGCCCGGGAATCGAACCCGGGTCTTCTCGCTTGCGAGGCGAGTGCTCTAACCGCTGAGCTACAGCACTCTCCACATCAATGGCCCCTGTTTTGCAAAGGCCTGAACTGGAGGAACTGAACTGGAGGACAGGCGGAGCTGCGGTTACCAGCTTGGCATAGCCCCTGTGATCCAGGATGATGTTCTCGGGCTTCAGATCCCGGTAAATGATCTCTCTGTGGTGCAGATAGGCAAAGGCCTCGACCACACAGGCCGTGTAGAAGCGGGTGGTGGCATCATCGAAGGATTCTCTGCAACACATCAATGCAGCCTGTCAGCTCGTCCCACCCCATCCCATCCCACCCCACCCCACCCCACCCCATCCCACCCCATCCCATCCCATTCCACCCTATCCCACCCCACCCCACCCCATCCCATTCCACCCCATCCCATTCCACCCCATCCCACCCCATCCCATCCCAGCCTCAGGCTCACCAATCATAGAATCTACCAGCACAGAAGGAGCCCATTCAGCCCATCGTGTCTGTGCCGGCTCTTTGAAAAAGCTACCCAACTAGTCTCACTCCCCCACCCTTACCCCAACTAGTCCCACTCCCCCACTCTTACCCCAACTAGTCTCACTCCCCCACCCTTACCCCAACTAGTCTCACTCCCCCACCCTTACCCCAACTAGTCTCACTCCCCCACCCTTACCCCAACTAGCCTCACTCCCCCACCCTTACCCCAACCAGTCTCACTCCCCCACCCTTACCCTAACTAGTCCCACTCCCCCGCTCTTACCCCATAGCCCTACACATTGTTCCTTTTCAAGTCCCGATCCAATTCCCTTTTGAAAGCCACGTAACAACCAGAGAGTTGTTATGGTCTGGAACCCACGGCCTGAAAGGGGGGGTGGGAGCAGATTCAGTAACAAAGGGAATTAGATTTGTACTTGAAAAGGAAAGATTTGCAAGGATATGGGGAAAGAGCGGGGGAGTGGGGACTAGTTGGAGTAAGAGCGGGGGGAGTGGGACGAGTTGGTAACTCTTCCAAAGACCCAGCACAGGCCCAATGGGCCGAATGGCCTCCTTCTGTGCTGTAATATTCTATGATTCTATGAAGGCGCTTTCCATCACCCACCTGTCTCTCAGCACAGTCCACAGTTCTCCCCCAAGGCAGGCCTCCATCAACATGTACAAGTACTGACTATCCTGAAATGTCCTGTACAGTCTGAAATCAGAGGAACATTCAGTCACACCACACACTGATCCGACATACAAAGCTGGACCTTTCTCTGACGTACTCACAAAATACAGAGTCACTACGCGTGACAGTATATTCTGTGGAGTGCTTTGAGACGTCTCAACAACATGCTCAGGTGAAAGCGGTTTGTGGGACACTGCCGTGCGCAATTGGCTGCCGCGTTTCGCAAACGATGTGAATCAACAACAACTTGCCCCTTACCCGGTGTCCCTCAAGCAGGGCAGGGAGGGAGGAGGGTGACCGAAGGGCGCAGTCGAATACGAAGGTCTTCAGACGGGACTGTGGCACACAGGTTGGGGCACAGGGCAGGGCAGATGGTGGGGCAAAGGGGTAGGGGTGTGGCAGTATACGGTGGGGCGGGAAAGGGGCTGGGGCAGAGGTGTGGGGCATAGTAGGGGGTCGGGGCAGTACCTGACTATAAAGGCGCTGTGTGCCTCCTGCATGATCATCTTCTCTGAGCGGATGTGCTCCTGTTGATGAGTGTCCACAATGTGACGTTTCCTCAAGATCTTCATCGCAAATGTTCTGCTCTCCTCACTTCTCAGCTGCACCTGAGGTTAGCCAACACCATCAACCACAACCACAACAACAACAACACAATCTGACAAAGGGTCCCTCACTTTCTCTCCATAGATGCTGCCTGACCTGCTGAGTGTCGCCAGGCACTTCGGTCTTTATTTCAGGTTTCCCAGCAGCCGCCAGTATTTTGCCTTTCGTTACAAATAACCAACAACAACAACAAATAAACTGCGGTCCTCGCATTTGACCCATCGCCTTATCACCTCATTGAGACGTCTCAAAGCGCTTCACAGGATACACCGCGTAGCGAACGGACTGCGTATTTTTTGTGGGCGAAACGCGGCCGCCAATTGCGCACGGCAGCGCCCCTTACCAGCTCAACACGCCCAAAGCCCCCAACGCCTAGAGTTTCTACGATCTTGAAATCCTTCTGATCGAGACCAGCAAAGAACTCAGCTTCCGCCTCAAACCTGAGAAAAATGTTGATTAATGCTGAGGGCAACGAGAGATAGCGATAATAATAATAATAATAATAATAATAATAATAGTAATCCTTATGAATTCAAGACGTCTGCCTCCACACTAGGGACCCCAAGGAAGAGAAACGTGATTGAACATTGCTATGAAAGGTTGTGTCTGGGGAAACTCCGGCGAAACTCACTTTGCCTGTAGCTCGGCACTCTCAAACTCTTTACTGGACACATCTCCCAGGCCTCCGATCAGCTGACGGAACGACCTACGAAGAAAGAAAGACAACGCACGGCCTGAGAGAGCCATCGTGGATCCTGCGGCTCAGCGGTTAGAGCACTCGTCTCGCAAGCGAGAGGTCCTGGCTTCGTCGGATTGCCGGTCGGACAAAACCTTAGGTAAGTTTCTTTACTCCGCACACACACACACACACACGCGCGCGCCTCTGTTTACCCGCAGTCAGTAGGAACCCGCTTGTTAGTCGATTGGCCGATCGTTTTTCCGGGGGTAATAATCCCTTCCAAAAAATAATAATAATAATAATTCGGTCACTTCAACCCACGACTGTTTGTGGGGACGTCACTGTGGGCAATTGGCTGCCGCGTTTCGCCCACAAAATACCCAGTCAATTCGGTTTATAGTATCATAGTATAAAGCGCTTCGAGACGTCTCGACGACGTGATGAGGGGCTGTATCAGATGCAAAGATTCTTCCCGTTAAGTTACTGCTCCGATCATCGGTCAGAAAGACTCACTCTCTGTCAATCACCAGGCAGGTTACGTCCTCAGCTGCGATAACGTTTGTGGTCCTCACATCTTCTCTGGAAGAGGGAGAGGAAAGTCCGAGTGAGTCATTGGTTTGTTACTCCAATCATTGGAGTCATTGGCGATAGAATGGTATCGAGTGGAGCACTCCCTTCCCTTATACACAGCCTCAGTTTAGCATCTCATCTCAAGGAAGGCATCTCCGACTGCTCCCGGGGCTTGAACCCACAACCCTCTGACCCAGAGGTGAGAGCGATACCACTGAGCCGGGCTGACACACCCAAATCGAGAGAGAGGGGGAGGTGACCATGGGGGACGGCCGAAGAGGAAGGTCTTCTAGCGCGACCTGAAGATGGAGAAGGAGTGGGGCAAGGCGCAGGGATTGGCAGAGAATGTTACAGAGTTTCGGGGCGCAGTGGCTAAAAGTGGGGCCCCCGATGGTGGAACACGAGGGCACGAGGGTCACTCGGGAGCTGAGTGGCCGGAACCTCTGCCCCCAGCCTTTTTTCCTGGACAGTTCCACTGGCAGAAAGAATAGTTGGGTTTGACGTTCCCGGCGGCAGCCACACACACCCCTGTAGGGCCTTCTCTCCAAACCAGTCTCCGCGGGAGAGAGCGCTGAGAAAGATGGGCTCCTCGTTGCCAGGATCCTGCCGTGTCACAGTCACCTGCGGGAACAAAGCCAACGCACAACATAGTGGCGCCTCATCATACCGGGGAGCTCGGTGGTTAGAGCCCTCGCCTCGCAAGCGAGAGGACCCGGGTTCGATTCCCGGGCGGGTCAGTCAGGGCGAAAGGTTGGGCCAGTTTCCTTAACCCCCCCACACACAAACACACGCACACGCGCACGCACGCACATGGCTCTGTTTACCAGCAGTCAGTAGGAACCCGGGTGTTAGTCGATTAGTGGATCGCTTTCCGGGGGTAATAATCCCTCCAAAATAATAATAATTTGGTCACTCAATCCACGACTGTTTGTGGGGGACGTCTCTGTGCGCATTTGGCCGCCGCGTTTCATCCTACAGTCCACTTTGCCGTGTATCCCGTGAAGCGCTTTGAGACGTCTCGAAGATGGGATAAGGCGCCGGGTCAAACGCGAGGGTCATTGCTGTTGTCCCATTAGTTATTCCGACACACGCACAACTCCAGGAGAAGAGCTCGATACTCACCTTGCCCTTGCTGATGATGAAGAAGGTGTCCCCATGGGCTCCCTGCCTGATTATGTACTCATCGTTTTCGTAATGAGTCTGGGAAACCAATAGGAAGTGCACAGCGGTCAACCACGGTTACTTGCTAACTCCGAAAAGATCTGCCCGCTCCCTCTGCTCAGCGGGCTCCAGCCTGCTCCATGTCCCCCGCCCGATCTGCCCCCCACCATCGGCAGTTAGGCCCTTCAGCCTCTCTGCCCCCACCCTTTGGAACCCCATCCCATAAGTCCGTCCGCCTCGCCCTCCACCCCCCCACTCACTTGCCTCCTTCACGGCCCGGCTCAAGACCCTCCTCTTCGATCGCACCATTAGTCACCATCCTACACCCACACCCTCCCTGCCCTCCACCCCTCCTGATCCCAGTCCCCAGCTCGGGTCCAAATCCCTGACCCCCAACATAAAAGGCGCTGTGTGAAGTTAATGTGTTGTTGGTGGTAGTGGTTGGATAGAGGGGTGTGGACATGCTTTGTGTGAATCCATTACCTCCTCCAGCACATCTGCCAGTTTGCTGATGATGTCCTCCTGTAGATCTTGGAGCGAGGGGACGCTGGAGACAGAAATGGAGATATTGGAGAGAAAAAAATTGGAATTGGGAGAGAAAGACAGACATAACCCATGACTATGACCCTGGCTGACTGACGTGATGGCCAATGAGAACTGATATAAAACGCAGAGACTGCCTAGTGTCATGTCACGCTCACAATCCGTGTTTGCTCCATTAACTGTGATATCGTCGACCCTAACGGGGAGGGTGGTCCTAGCTGGGCAAGCAGCAGGAAAGCTGTGATATCAATGGCCAAGCTATGTTGCGGCTTTAGCTGGTTAGACTCTAGCCGTTACCCCAATGCACCTTCTGGGCTCCCCCACAAGCCTTGGCTCTTCCCAACCTGCGCCTAATACTCTCCAGAATTAGGTAAGCAGGGCGCGTCCCTCCAGGGAGAGGGAGAGAGAGAGAGAGCGCATTCCATTCCAACAATCTATCTCTGGGATTTCCATGTGTAGATGGGAGACTTGAAATTCTCAGTTGGGTTTGGAGACTCTCAAGCAACGGTGATGGGTTTCCAGAATGACCACACTTTGAGCCAAAGCCCACGGTGTATGTTTGGGGTAATTTCTTGTCCCTCATGCCCTCCACTCCACCATCGGCAGCTACTCTATCAGACACTATTCCTTGAAACTCTGGAACCCTCTCCCTCAATCCCTCTGTCTTGCCTCCTCCCTCCCCAACTTCAAGTCGCCTCTGAAGACCTTCCTCTTCAACAGTCCTCATTGTCACCTCCCCCCCCCCCCCCCCCATTGTGTTCCACCACTCCCCTGCATGACGGGAGCTGCGTAAATGCAAGTTGTTGTTGTTGTTATCGAATTGGCTTGTGTCTGTGTCTTAGTCGGTGCTTCACACACTCACCTCCTCAGGAACTGCATGTACTCAGTGTGTTTGATCAGCCCGGTCCTCATCATGATGACCTGGAAACACTGTCGGTCAATAGCCCAGAGCTTGGCGTTACTTAGAGCTGCAAAACACACCACCAACAACAACAACAACAATAGCACATTCCATTTACACGGAGCCTCACGTGTCGGGAGGACGTCCCAAGGCGCTGGACAATCCGGGATTTGGGCCCGAGCTGGTGGTGGGGATCAGGAGGGGTAGCAGAGGCGGTGGAAGAGGAGGGTCTTGAAATGGACCTTGAAGGAGGCAAGGAGGGAGCGGGGTGAAGGGAATGTGGAATGGAGTTCCAAAGGGTGGGGGCAGAGAGGCTGAAGTTCTAAACAGAGACGTGTGGGGTAAGGAAACTTGCCCAACGTTTCGGGAATCAAACCCGGATCCTCTCGCTTGCGAGGCGAGTGGCCTAACCACTGAGCTGCAGGACATTTGTTGTATCAACTGCAAGGGTTAGTATTATTACTCTGAGCCACAGGGCATAATGTTGTTTGGGCTGAGACTGGAGCTGTCGCTAACAACAACAACAACAACAACAACTTATATAGCGCCCCTCACGCAGGGCAGTGGTCTTGGAGCGCTGACCTTTGATGGTGGCTGTGCGGGTGCAGTTGTAGAGGATAGCGAGCTCGCCAAACACCTTCCCCGGCCCCATCGTACACAGCTTCACATCCCCCTTCGTCACCTCCACCTTCCCCTCTGAGGAGACAGAGAGAGAGAAAGAGAGCGTGAGAGAGAAGAGAAAGAGAGAGATGTCATTGCGGTCTCCATCACACTGTGTATGTCTATGTAAGGTGAAGCCATTGGTTACTGCTCCACACTCAAACACCCCCAACACTCTCCCACCCACCTATCCACTCCCTTTCTCCCTCCCTTCCTCCCTCCTTCCCTCTCTTCCTCCCTCGCTCCCGGGGGAAGTTGAGGAGGTGACCATAAGCGTGGTCGAAGAGAAAGTCTTCCCACATGATCTAAAAGAGGGGAAGGAGGGGAGGGACGAGGCGGAGGAGGGATTGGGGAGAGAATTCCAAAGCTTAGTGCCTGATGGTGGAGCGGAGGAGGGGACGAGTGGCCGAGCGGGAGGCCGGAGCCAGCCGAGGAGCCAGGGGCAGTGGGCAGTGGAGTGGGTTTATTACGATGGNTTTTTGTTGGGGCTCGTGAAGAACCGTCCATTCCCTGGAGCCGTCATCAGCAGCTGTTGTCAGTGTTGTTTCCGAGGTCACGGCCCAGGTGCTGCTGACAGCCTTTCCTCAGTCATGGGATTTTCCTGTTGCTCACGCGACCCAGAGGCCGTGTGCGTGCGGAGAGCAGAGTTACAGGAAACCCGCCCAAGGTTTCGCCCTGACCCGCCCGGGAATCGAACCCGGCTCCTCTCGTTTGAAAGGCGAGAGCGCTCACCACTGAGCTACAGGAGTCACGACTGGACAACAAGCTGAATGGCCTCCTCCTGTTCCCGTGTTCCTATTGGACCTCAGGGGAATGGTGCAGTGGGCTGGCGAGCGGGAGGGGGCGGGGGAGTGTGTTGTGGGGGTGGGGGGGATTGGTGGGGGGAACAACAACAACAAGTTACACTCGGAAAGGAAAGAAGTCCCAGGGCGCAGGAGTTGGCGTCAGGAGGGGTGGAGGGCAGGGCTGGGTGGGGGGGGGGGGTGGTCTGGCCGAAGGCACGATCAAAGAGTGACGATGAAGTGTCTAACTCCCCCCTTTCCCTCTCCACCCCAACCCACCCCACCACCCCATCCCCCAATCTCCTACCTTCCATGACGTAGACGAGGGAGCCCACATCCCCCTCCTCAATGATGTAACTGTCCTCGATGAACTCCACTGGGTACATGCAATCCACCACCTCCTGGATCTGGGACACCTCCAGATTCTTCATGAAGTCGTTCTCCATGATGGCCCCTTTGATCAGCTCCTTTGATCTGTTTCACGCACAGTTCGAGAGATGATGGGGAGCTGCAACTCTGAGCCCCGTCGGTCACCTCACCGCACAGCGCCCACCCCCTCACGCAGGACAGCGTCCCCAGAGGGCTTGACCGCGGCGGCGAACGACACTGAGCCGAGGGGAGAGGGGAGGGGAGGTGACCGTGGGCACGAGCAAAGAGACCATAATTATCCTTGCATTCGATATAACGCTTTGAGACGTCTCAAAGACTTGATAAGATGTGTCATCCAATGCAAGGATTATTATTATTATTATTATTATCACATCGAAACGTGCCTAAGGTCTCGCCCTGACTCGCCCGGGAATCGAACCCGGGTCCTCTCGCTTGCGAAGCGAGAGCTCCAGGACTCCACAGCAACACAAGGAGGAAATGGGCGAACAATAAATAATAATCCTCGCGTTCGATGCAGAGCCTCATCGCGTCTTCCAGACGTCTCAAAGCGCTTCGCGGGACACGGTGTAAATGAATCGGAGGCTTGAAGCCACTTACTGGGGGCTTTTGGAGAAACAGGGAAGGCTGACGTCGCTGATCTGCTGGATGTCCAGGGCGGTGGGCTCAGCGGAGATGGCCTGGCGTTTGGTTCGCTGGTGCTCCTGGGCTTGGTTGGTCTCCTCTGTCTGCGCTGATGGTCGCAGGACAGATCGGTACTTATCCAACTCCCTCTGTAGCTTCTGAATCAAGTCGTCCTTCTGGTCCAACTCCAGCTCCAGGTCATCTATCAGAGCGTCCCTCTGCCTCAACTCCTCGATCTTCTCTCGCAGAGCCAACTGGAGATGGCGGAGAGTTCCCATCTTCCTGGCAGGAAGAAGAAGAAGAAGAACAACAGCAACTTGGATTTATTTTTATATTTATATGGCACCCTTCACGTGAGTTAGCGGAGCCTGACCGCGAGCCAGGGGGAGAGGGAGGGGGGGAAGTGACCGTAAGCACAGATCAATAAGGCATCTTTTGGGGGTGAGATGCCTTCCCTTCGCTGTGTGGAGTCAGGAAGATCACAAAGTTTTGCATCACTTGAGACAACAAGTGTCCCCGAGCAAAGAGACAATTAGACCGTAAGCGAAATTGCTTCGGCCGACTTTGTTTTCGCCGTATATTTGTGTGTTTTTTTTTTAAAGTTACCGTTTGCAGAGGAAGCCACCGACCAAGTTCCGAATTCAATTCAATCTATTAACTTCAGTTATTATTAATTTAATATTTTTGAATTATTCGGAGACCGGTCAAAGACAAGTTGCAGTCTAATCCTGATCCTTGCCCACCCAATCGCCTACGCAAGTGTCCTTAAGGCACAATTATATTAATATTAATCCAGTATTACAATAATAATAACCAAATAAAATACAATAATATTAATAAAATACAATAAAATAACATATATACTGTGAAGCGCTTTGAGACATCTCAGCAACACGATATATCAACTGCCAGGATTATTATTTTACAATAATATTACTAATGTGACAATAATAAAATGCCTTAATATTAAGAATACAATCTAATACAATGACATTAAGAATATAATAATCATGCAACGATAAATGCGACAACATTCCCAATGATGCAATGTAATAGCAACGCAACATTATAAAATTACAATCACAAAATACAATAAAATTCACGCACGCAGTGTGCGGGACCTCAAGTGTTCTGCCCAAAGAAGCCGTAAACACACACGAACCAAACCTTCCCTGTGCTCACAGCCTCAACCGCCGGATTGGCAGTGAGAGAGAGAGAGAGAGAGAGAGGAGAGAATCAAGTGGCGTTGAAGTGGTTAGAGACTGGGATGTGGCTTTGCTCTCGGTCTGGTCCGAAAAACACCCACAATAGAGCTTTCAGATGCTTTCAGCACCTCCTGAGCTGAGGAACAGCAGCTCCCGGACCTCTCGACGACGCGATACGTTGCTTCGATCAACTGCAGAGATAGTCGTTATCATTATTCTTACGATAATAACCGTAATCCTCGCGTTTGATACCGGGCCCTATCGGGTCTTCAAGACAGCTCAAAGCGCTTCGCGGCGTGTACCGCCAAGCGTAGTGACTGTGTGCATTTTGCGGGCAAAACGCGGCAGCCAATCGCGCACGGAAGTGTCCCACGAGCAGTGACCAATTTATTATTATTATTATTTTTTAAAAAGGAATTGTTACCCCGGGAAAAGCGATCCTTCCAATCGACCACTTACTGCTCGGTAAATAGAGGCACATGGAGTAAGGAAACTTGCCCAATTATTATTATTATTATTATCATAATAATTATAATAACTGTACAGTCATGTGGCTGATTTGCTGCTTCTATCCACTGTAGACCGACAGACAGACAGACAGACAGACAGACAGACAGACAGACAGACAGACAGACAGACAGACAGACAGACAGACTGTTAGTGAGAGCTCTATCGTTAGGGTGTCAAGTTGAGTGACAATCATTCCATTGATCTCAGCTCTACCTTCCCGGTTCTGTCCGCTTCTCTCTCTCTCTCTCTCTCTCCCGATGATGTCCTGGCCAAGTCGCCCCCAGTAAAATTGGTCGCTCACTTCACGACTGCTCGCTGGGACACTTCTGTGCGCAAATTGTGCTGCCGCGTTCCGCCCGCAAAATACACAGTCACTGCACTTTGCAGCGCATCGATCCCGTGAAGCGCTTTGAGACGTCTGAATGACATGATAAAGGTGCCGTATCAAATGCGAGGATTATGATTAATATTAATCGGCATTACCTTTCCATCGTCTCCAATTTGTATCTGCTGAACAGCTTCACCTCCAGCCCTCCGCACCATCACGTACAGCGTTCCTCAGGGCTCCGTCCCTGGTCCTCTCCTCCTTAGGTGATGTGCTCAGGTGACGTTAACGATGCCATGAGAAGAGAAAGGAGTTTCTCTCTGCCGGTGTATCCCGGCCAACCATTCCCCAAATAAAATTGGTCACTCTTTGGAATTAGGTAAACAGGAGCGTGAAAGCGCGAGACGCAATATAATCTCACAACGTAAAGACGGGATTCTTATTGCAAGGATTATTATTGCTCGACGCTGCGTTCCAAGAATATGCCATCAGTTTCCCAGTGGCTTTCAGGCGAAATTCTTGTCTTTCCTCCGCGGGTCAATCGGATTCAATTCGGAGCCGTTGAAAAAGTAAGGGTGGCATTTGGAGATTTTAAGTGAAATCTAGTAATTAGGTAAACCAGGGAGAGAGAGAGAGAGAGTGAGTGAGAGAGAGAGAGAGAGAGAGAGCATTTCATTCCGACAATCTCTCTCTCTGGGATTTCCAGTTGGGTTTGGAGACTCTTCAGCAACGGTGATGGGTTTCCGCGCGTCTCAGACGCCCGGGTGACCCCCCCCCACCGAAAAATGATGATGTAACTTTGTTTAAAAGGCGGTGGAGTGGGAAACGCACGTCATTTCAATCTGTGTTCAAAGAACTTCGCTCCGTAATGGTCACTTTACCTGAAAGTGCCGACTACGTAGAAGAGGTTTCCGTAGCAATCAGTCCGGTTGCTGCGGCTCGCGCTGCGATCATTTGTCTTTTCACAATTCTAATTAGGAACCGCAGCCCGATTATCTGCAAGGTGAGAGGTTCGTATCATTCGCGGGCGTTATGTGGCGGTGTCCTGCAGCGAGAGCACTCGCCTCGCAAGCAACAGGATCCGGGTTCGATTCCCGGACCAGGGCGAAACCTTGGACCAGTTTCCTTATTCCACGCAGCTCCGTTTACCAAGCAGTAAGTGGGAACCCGGTTATTAGTAGATTGGTGGATCGCTTTCCGGGGGTAACAATCCCTTTCATGAATTAAAAATAATAATAATTGGCTCACTCGATCCACGGGGGTTTGTGGGGACGCTGCGGTGCGCAGTCAGCTGCCGCGTTTCGCCCACACAAAATGCAGTCACCACACTTTACAGTATATTCTGCGGAACCCGATCAGGCGCAATACCAAATGCAAGGATTATTATTATTATTACTATCATTAATCTAAGGTCTGAGGCTCAAAATAAGTCGCTGGGGAAGCACAGTTACAAGAAATGAAATAGTTTATGAAATCTGGAGGAAAATATAGCCACAGAGAGATACCGTAGGAATTTGTTCTGGGGGTTACAAAGGTTCGAGCTAACAGCCAGACTTCCTGATGTAAGTGGCCATCTGAAACGCCTTTTTATTGAGAGTTCCTCCGTGAATGCCTTGCTTCCCCATGATGATGATGAACACCTTCTTTGACCTGGCGATGGCCAGGCTGAGGCATGGTGTACCTTCCTGCCTCTTCATCCGGATATCCATGGTGTCATCCCCGTCCATGTAGAAGTTATCCCGGATAACGTAGCACTTCCTCCCGCTGATGGTCAGCCCCCTGACCAGGAAGCCTTTCCGATCGCAGCTCAGGATCATCCTGATTTCCTTCAACGACAACAAATGACATTTACACGGAGCCCTTTCATGTCAGGAGGACGTCCCAAGGACAGTCAGGGTTTTGGACCCGAGCTGGGGGTTGGTATCAGGAGGGGATGGAGGGAGGGGAGGGCGGGGGTTAGGAGGGTGACCGAAGGTGCAGTTGAAGGGTCTTGAGACGGGCTTCGAAGGAGGCAAGGGAGGGGAGTGAGGCGGAGGGACAGTGAGATGGAGTTCCAGAGGCTGAAGGCTCGGCTTCTGATGGTGGGGAGGGCCGGGCGGGGGACGTGAAGCAGGCCGGAGCCCGCTGAGCGGAGGGAGAGGACAGGTCTATATGGAGTTAGCAGATCATAGAGGTGGGGAGGAACGAGGGCTTCAAAAGCAATGACTTATACAGCACCCGCGCCCCCCTACCCCACGCAGGGTAGAGTTCCAGAGCGCTTGACAGTGGTGGAGCACGATGCCAAGCCGGGAGGGAGGGAGGGAGTGACTTGAAGAAGGAAGATTTGGGTGGCGTAGGTGGGGGGATTGGGGTGGTGGGGGGGGGGGGGGGAAGAGTTGCAGAGCTTCGAGACGTAGTGGCTGAAAGTGTGGGCGGTGTCCGATGGAACGGAGAGCACGAGGGACATACGTGGGGCTGGATCCAGTCGAGGGGAAAGCAGCGAGTGGTGGAGTGGGTGGGGTTGGGGGGGGGTGGGGGGTGGGGGAGGTGGTGATCAGGTGAGAGAGGGACAACTGCGAGGAACGTTGAAACCTTCGGGCTCATTTGCTCCAATAGACCTTCTTCCTTGGCAGCCAGCAGCCTCGGACAGGAGGAGGCAAAGACGGCGGCGTCCTGACACAGTCCATCTGCCAGCAAACTGGTCACATAATCCTCCCAACCCAACATCCTGTCCTCCACGGGCTCCTCGGGTGGCTGCACAGAGCAAGACAACTCGATTCACCCCCAAACTCCGTGACATCACCACCGAGGCTCACTGTGCCATTATTATGCCGTCACAAACAGTCAGTCGCCTCAATCTCTTCAAGCTGTTTGCGTGGGGGGGCGGTGGGGGGGGATGGGGACCCTCCCGGGCGCAATTGGCTGCCGCGTTTCGCCCACAGACTGTCACGGTCACGACACTTTACGGTTGTATCCTGTGAAGCGCTTTTGAGACGTCTCAACGGCGCGGTAAGGCGCCATGTCAGGCGCAAGGTGGGGGAGCGAGCGCCAGCGCAGGTACGATGGGGAGAGCGAGCGAGAGAGGGAGAGAGAGAGCAGGGAATGGGGCGAGAGCAGAGAGCTCCAGTGGGGGAGCGAGCCCCCAGCACAGACACGACGGAGAGAGAGAGAGAGAGAGAGAGCAGGGAATGGGGCGAGAGCAGAGTGGGGGAGCGAGCCCCCAGCACAGACACTGACACACACTCTTACGTCTTGTACCCAAATGGCTATTGGAAAACATGACCACGAGGAACGAGGTTGCAAAACCGGTGCAGAAAAAGATTTATTAAACTGACCTGCAATCCAAATCTCTTAACGCTTCAACTGCTTATAATGGCAGAACACAGTACAACGAACACTCACCACTTACTCTTTAATAAAAATCTCTCTGAGATATTACGGTATAAACGTACATACAAACGACACTACACGATTTCATTTGAAATTAAGATATCTCTCACACATTCGCAAACAGATCAGAACTCGGCTCATCAGAACTAAGCCGCCGATTGCAAACAACATTGGAGCCCAAACCAGAGAGGGTATAAAACACTGGAAATGGCTGATTTGATTCAATGGCACTTGTAGATTTCTCTCGGCTTCTACATTTGGCATTTCGCCCACAAAATATACAGTCAATTCGCTTTACAGTGTGTCCTGTGAGGCGGTTTGAGACGTCTCGAAGACGTGATAAGGCGCTGTATCCAATGCAAGGATTATTATAATTATTATTATTATTATTATTGGGAATCTTTGGCTAGACAAGGGATCGAGAATTATGTTTATAAAATGACTCTCATATTCCGTCAGGCTGGACAATCAAAATACTGCATCAATGGTCGATGCAACCCAAGGGATAGAATCACCTGAATCAGAGACGATGACACCCCCTACTCAAAGCCTTGACGAGCCCTACAGACCTTTGTGAATCAAACGATTCATTAAAAGGTTAAATCCGCAGCTGTTATTTTGCATTCAGGACCAAATCTAAACCCCTGACAGGGAAGGGGAACTCTGATGACACAAAGGCTATGCGTTAGGAGGTAAGAATCGCACGTTACGTTCGTCTCATCTCAAGTTCATCGCTGCCGCGTCTCACCCGCCCACGAAACACAGTCACTGCGCTTTACGGTCTAATCCGCGAAGCGCTTTGAGACGCCTCAAGGACGTGAGAAGGAGCTGTATCAAATGCAAGGATTATTATTATTATTAATAATATTATTATCATCTCCAGTCTTCCTAACTAGAAAAATAAGGGAAATGTTTGCCCTTCCGGAAACTCCTGTTCCCCACAGCCCGCACTCCGCAGACACTTGTTTTCCACGGGGATTAGTTGACGTTGGTGGCAGAGAGACGGGGGGAGCGGGGGCTATGGGGAGGGGGAGGGGAGGAGGGGGTGCGGATCTGCTCCGAGGGTAAACGTGGGGATTGAGCTCCCACTTGGTCTCACCACCGTTTCAGCTCAGTAACGGTCTCCGTCACAGCTCTCAGCAACAACAGACGTTTTAAAAATCGAGGCTTTTGGTTTCCCGTCGTTCAGGTCAGTTTGGGGCAGCAGCTACAGAGAGAGAGAGAGAGAGAGAGAGAGTGGGGGGAAGGGAGAGAGAGAGAGTGGGAGAGAGAGTGAGGCAGAGTGATGGGGAATTACTGACATCTCTCATCAGTGTGAGGGCAGCAAACAGCACACATTATGATTATTTCTCTTTATATTTACTCACACACACAGCCTACACACACCCACACACAACTCACACACACAGCCTACACACACACCTCACACCACCACACCACACACACCACACCACACACACAACTCACACACACAGCCTTCACACACACACACTTCACACACACACCTCACACACACACCCACACACACACACAACTCACATACACAGCCTACACACACACACACACTTGCAGCACTGACCACACACACACAAACACTGACCACACACATACTGACACACACACACACACTCTCACAAACGCTGACTACACTCACAACACTGTACCACACACGCACTCACTGCACACACACACACACACACATAAACACAAAGAGCACTGACCAAACACACCTCACAACGCTGACTACACCCACACACGCGCGTCCCACTGTCTATCCGGATGCCAGTCGCACATGGACACTTACCCTGTGAGGCGTTCTGATCGCTCAGTCTCGTGGTCCGGCTGCACGGCATCACCTTGAGCTCAAAGGTGTCGGGCGATGGGGATGAGCCGTGTGTCCTCGAGGCCATAATCGCGTTCAAATACTGCATCTGGGTGACCTGGGCAGAGAGAGAGAGGGAGAGGGGGAGTGAGAGAGGGAGCGAGAGAGAGAGGGGAGGGAAAAATAGGGAGCGAGGAGAGAGAAGAGAGAGAGAGAGAGAGAGAGGGGGAGAGGGCACTCAGAGACAGAGAGAGGAAGAGAATTTTCTCTGGAGAAGGAACAGAGAACGTGCTGCTGTTAACAATAACAGTCCTGCCGTTTGACCCGGCGCCTCATCGCGCCTTAAGAGACGTCTCCAAGCGCTCCGCGGGACACACCGTCCAGTGTAGCGACTGTGCGTTTTGTGGGTGAAACGCGAGCACACGGTTGCCCTCGAACGCCAGCGATTCCCGTCGCTCTCACCTTGACGATCTGCAGCTCGCTGAGAGCCCTGACGGTGTAGTCGGGGCAGTAGGTGATGGGTTCCCCGCTCCCCGCCTGCTCCCTGGGAAACGGATCACGGCAGCTCCACTTCCTGTTAGCGGCCGGCGACGAAGGAACTGCGGAGAAACAGCGCCGCGTCAGGTTAAGATATCTCCGGGCCGCTCGTTCGATGCTAACAAAATACTAATCCGGTCGCTCAATCCACCGCTGTTTGTGGGGGCGTCGCTGCCGCCTTTCACCCACAAAATACACTGTCACTACACTTGACAGTGTATCCTGTGAAGCGCTTTGAGACGTCTGGAAGACCTAATAAGGGGCTGTGTTAAATGCAGGGATTATTATTACCCCAAAGGTATCAGACTCCTCAGGTTAGTGTACCGTACACTGACCAACAACTACTTGCACTACACAGCCCCAACACCCCCTCCCCACCCCACCCCCCACACTCGCGGAGCACAACACTGAGCTAAAGGGAGGGAGAGGTGACTGTAGGCAACGGTCAAAGAGGAAGGCGATGGCTGACAGACAGACAGACAGACTGACAGACAGACAGACGGTACCCGAGGAGGGAGCAGCCAGAGCTGAGACACCGTAGTAAGTGAAGGCTCCGTTTTCAAACTTCAGTCCCTCCTTTCCAATCTCCACCTCCACACGGCCCTGTGAGTAACACACACCCCGTTATACCCTACAAATACACTGCCCCCTCCGCCCACGCACTGCCCCCTCCGCCCACGCACTGCCCCCTCCGCCCACGCACTGCCCCCTCCGCCCACGCACTGCCCCCTCCGCCCACGCACTGCCCCCTCCGCCCACGCACTGCCCCCTCCGCCCACGCACTGCCCCTCCGCCCACGCACTGCCCCCTCCGCCCACACACACACACACACTGTGCCTTGGGACGTCCTCCCGACGTGAAAGGCGCTCCATAAATGGAATCTTGTTGTTGTTGTTGTTGTGTTAGTAACATACACCAAATGCAAGTGTCATTACTATTAATTATTATTATATTAATTATGATAATAAGGAGCAGGGGATGTCTGGATGGCCTGGAGCTCCACGCAGAGCTGTGCACAGGGAGCGCGGGTACGAAGAGGAAACGGCGCCCCCTGGGGGTGGCGTGTGTGCGTGTGTGCGCGTGTGCGTGTGCGTGCGATGGCGCCCAGTGGCGTTGCTCACCTGTAGCACCAGGATGAAGTAGTTGACGTGTTGATTGCGCTGGTACAGGTAGTGCTGCGGAGCCCACTTGTCGTTCTCATCGAACCTGACCTCCTGGGTCACGCTGGGCATCCGCAGGAGCTGCAGGAGAACCCGCTCCGACACCCGGGCCGGGCTGAACAGCTCCACCTCTGCAAAGGGTGGGGGGTTATGATGGCAGTGATTAACCAACCCCCCTCCCCACCCACTCAAACACTGCCCCCCACACCAAACCCCCCCCGCCCGCCGTACCTTTTGATAAGAAGCGCTGAGTGGCCAAGAGAAGCTGTGGGGAGATCTTGATTTTTGCGTCGTTGTCGGAGATCTTGAAGTGCGTGAGGTCCTCTTTCCTGTGCTGGATCGGGGTGCAGAGAGGAGCAGAGAGAGAGAGAGAGAGGGGCGAGTGTAAGAGAGGCACGAGGGAGAGAGAGGCGTGGGGAGTAGCTCTTCTCTCTCTCATTACTCATGTCCTCCTCTTGCTCAGTCTTTTTCCGGTCGCGCACACACACACACACACACGCGTGCTCCCACACACACAGACATACACACCTACGCAAACCGAGAGAGAGACACACACACGTTTACATAGCGCCTTTCACGTCGGGAGGACGTCCCAATACGCTGGACAGTGAAGGGTTTGCAACTGAGATGGGGGTGTGGGGGTGGGGGTGGTGGGGGGGGTGTGGGGTGTTGAATCTAGAGGGGTGGAGGGCAAGGCAAGGGGGGGGGGGGGGGGGGGATGGAAAGGCGACTCAAAGGCACGGTTGGAAACCACGATCTCGAGACAAACCGAGGACGTGACACTCTTCCATCCACCCGCGCTTCCTCCCGTCAGTCACAGCTTAAACGCAAACTCTCCCAGCAGGCGTTTAACAACAACAACAACAACCCGTGCATTTGATAGAGCAGCCTATCACGTCGTCGAGGCGTCTCGAAGCGCTTGACGAGAGATACTGTTAAAGCGATATATTGATATAATAATTACACACCTTTCCGCGACGCTGGGGGGACTTACAGGTGTCTGACTCCTCGAGGATCTCCGACTTGATGATCTCCTCTATGACATCGCCCAGCGTCACCAAACCCAACACCTCGTAGAAAGGGTCTCCGTCGCCCTCGTTGTTCACTCTCTGCACCATCGCCATGCGGGACTTGCCTTGGAAGCGGGAGGAAGACGAGAGGCGGGCGTTACCAGCCTCGAGCGAGCGAGCGAGCGATCCTCGGTGGGACTGAACAGCCCCACAGATCCCCCGAAACCTCCGCGTTGACTCGTAGCGCGGAGTCCTGTGGGGGTAGTGGTGATCGCGCTGCCCTCTCGCGAGCGGGTAGGACGAAACGTTTAGGTACATTTCTTTACTCCACACGCCTCCGGGACACTAACCCGCGCGCAGGGCGCCATGTATGTAAATGTATATATATATATATATGTATGTACAAGTTGTCGCTGTTGTTTACTCGGCAGTAATTAGGAACCCGGCTGTTAGTCGATCGGCCGATCACTTTCCGGGGCTAACGATCCCTTTAAGAAATAGAAATAATTTGGCCGCTCAGTCCACGGCTGTTTGTGGGGGACGTCGCCCACCAAACGCGCAGTCACTACACTACACTTTTGCGGCTCGTGAAGCGCTTCGAGACGTCGCGACGGCGCGACAAGGCGACCGGGGTCAAAGGCCAGGAGTATTATTATTATTACTACTAATATTATTACTGTCATCATTGTGGTGGTGGTTATATTTCTTTTAAATTAACAGCGCGAACAATAACGCGATAACTACGTGAAGACAAATAACAACCGCAGCTCCGCCATCGGTTTTCTTTTTGACAGTTATTACGACGCCGTTACATTTCCATTATTGTTAATATTATTATTATTACTACGGTCACAAATGTGTCGATCGCTCCCCCACCGGCGGAACAAATCCATTCGCCGGGACGACAGACGTCTCGAAGACGCGATAACGACAATGGCAATAATTAATAAGTAATAATAAACTCCGACGCTCTGAGACGTCTGGAAGCGCTTCGCGGGGGCGGCGCCGCCAAGTGTAGTGACTGTGTGCTGCGCGGGCCACGACCCAACGCAAAGGCGCCTCATTAAAATGCAGCGATTATTGTGATGATGACGATTATTAGAATTATTATTATTAGAATTATTATAATGATAACAATCATCATTATTATTATAATCATCGTTGAAAAGTGGAGGGAAAGGGGGGGGAATCGAACCCGCCGTCCCGGGGTTCCCAAGCGGGCGCGCTAACCGCTACGCCACGGCGACCGCAGGGGGGCGCCGGCGCGCGTCGCCGGGGTACTTGACTCCTCACCTCGCCGGAACTCCTCCAGCACCGCGTCCAGCCGCGTGTCGTTGAAGACGAAGTGCAGCGGCCGCCCGTAGAAGCGGGTGATGGCGCTGAGCGGGGCCCGGTCCTCGGGGTCCACCCGGGCCAGGTCGCGGGCGTGGACCACGTCGACCGTGTGCGAGGGCTCGGCGCCCTCGAACACCGGGATGCGGGCGTGGCCGCTCTGCAGGACCCGCGACAGCGTCACGAAGTCCAGCACCGCCTCCGAGCTCAGCATGACGCAGTCCGCCAGCGGCGTCATGACGTCCTCGGCCGCCTTGGCGCTGCCCGGGCCCAGCCGGCGGGGCCCCAGGCCCTCCCCGCCGCCGCCCCCGCCCCCGGGGCTCCGGCGCAGCAGCTGCTCCAGGATCCGCCGGCGGATGAAGCAGGCGCTGAGGTCCTGGCGCAGGCCCAGGTCGAGGGCCAGGGCGGCGGGCAGGGCCAGCGGCGAGGCCAGCGCCACCAGCAGGCGGGTCAGCCACAGGCCGGCGGCCGAGGAGGCCAGCGCGAAGCCGTAGCGGCAGCACAGGCCGCGCGGCAGCAGCTCCCCCAGCGGCCAGACCAGCGCGGCGCAGGCCAGGGCGCCGGCGGCCGGCGCGCCGCACGCCGCCTGCGTCACCGCGCACAGCGCCGCGTTCGTCAGCACGCTGCCCAGCAGCAGCGCGCACAGCACCAGGTTGCCGCCGCCGCAGCCGACGCCGACGACGCCGCCCGCCCCGCCCCCGCCCCCGACCCCGCCGCGCGCGCGCAGCGACTCCAGCGCGGCCGCCCGCCGCCGCTCCCGCTCCGAGCCGCCGCGCGTGCGCACCAGCCGCAGCTCCAGGGGCTCGAGCCAGAGCGCGCCGCGTCGCAGCAACGTCATGACGCACGACGCGCCGAGCAGCGCCGCCATCAGCGCGAGCTGAGCCCAGAGCGGAGCCCAGGCCGGCGGCGCCGGGACCTCGTCAGGCTCCTCCTCCTCCTCCTCCTCCCCCGCCTCCAGGAGGACGAGGCGGGTGTCGCCGCCCGACGGAGAGGCCCAGCCGCTGGCGTCAGACCGGCCGCACAGGTAGAAGCTGCCGCCGAGAGTCGGCGCCACCCGGACGGCCACCAGCGCCCAGTGCTCCCCGCTCTCCCGCGGCCGCTCCAGCCTCAGCGGCGGCTCCCCCCCCGTTGCTCCCCCCAGGATGGTATCGTTGTCGCCGCACGCCAGGCCCCGGCTCCAGGCGAGCCAGGGCCACGGGGCCGCCGCCAGCCCGAGGCCGAACACCCTGAGGAGAAAGTCGGCCCCGGGTCGCGCGCGGATCTCCCCCGCCCACATGTAGGCGCTGCTGCGGTTACTGCTGTCCAGGCTGACCCCCAGCACCTGCACCCCGTCGGGCCCCGGCTCCCGGGCGGACGCCACGCCGGCCAGCAGCGCGCAGAGCCCGGCGGCGCCCCGCAGCGCCAGCCCCGGGCTGCGGGCCGCTTCCCGCCTCCCCGCAGCCGCCGCCATCTTTGGTTTCCCGGCCGCCCGCGCAACCAAACTCCTCGCCGCCGCGCCACGCCCCTAAATGGGCGGGGCCAGCCAATCACAGCCGGCCGATGCCCCCCGCCCCGACCAATCACACGGCACTCCAAGGTAGGTTGAGGCGAGGGAAGAAGGTCAACCAATAGCACGAGAGGAACCAGTGTTCGAGGTACATACAGAGAGAGTGATATACAGAGAGTGTTATACACAGAGAGAATGATATACAGAGTGATATACAGGGAGTGTTACACAGAGAGAGTGATATACAGAGTGTTATACAGAGAGTGATATACAGGGAGTGTTACACAGAGAGAGACAGAGAGAGTGATATACAGAGTGTTAAACGGAGAGACAGAGAGAGTGATATACAGAGTGTTATACAGAGAGTGATATACAGAGAATGTTATATATAGAGAGTGATATACAGGGAGATAGTGATATACAGAGAGTGTTATACAGAGAGAGACAGAGAGAGTGATATACAGAGTGTTATATATAGAGAGAGTGATATACAGGGAGTATTATACAGAGGGAGTGATATACAGAATGTTATATGCAGAAAGTGTTATTTACAGAAAGTGTTATTTACAGAGAGAGTGATACACAGAGTGTTATGCAGAGAAAGTGATATGCAGAGTGTTATACAGAGAGAGTGATATACAGAGAGTGTTACACAGAGAGAGGGAGATACAGACTTACAGAGGATGATATAGAGGTTGAGAGACTTACACAGAGAGGGTGTGTTACACAAAGAGTGATATACAGAGAGTGAGAGTTACACACACCGACTGACGAGAATATTACACACAGCGTTATACACTGACTGACGCAGAGTTATATTAATAGATAATAAAAATCCTTGCATTTGATATCGCGCCTTATTACGTTCAGATTTTACAAAGCGCGTCACAGGATTTTACTGTTAAGTGTAATGACTGTGCATTTTGTGGCAGTCAGTTTTGTATATTGCACACCAATGCCCCACAAACCGGCGTGAATTGATTTTATCTGGGAGATTATCAGTCAGGATGTCGATCCTGACTCTCAGAAATTATGTAAACAGGGTGAGTCCCTCCAGGGAGAGAGAGTGCATTCCATGCCAGATAAATATTCACAAACATTTTCACCCCTTAGAGGAACCCCTCAGTAATTGGGTTTGGACACTTGTTTGGAGACACAGCATTCAACATCTCACCTCAACAACAATCAGTGTTTTTCAGACACTAAGTTTGCTTGTTAGTGTCATTGGGGAGTGACTGAGGTTACTGTTCAACCACCGAGAGTACAGAAACACAAAGCTGGCTGGGAATGGGCGAACGCCTCGGGTGGTGTAATCCATCAGCGGAATGTGATCTTATGACTGAAACCAGCTCAGAAATCACCATGGAAAATCCCAGCGTAACATTCCTTTCCCCCACCCCTCGACCCGTCCAATCTCACAAACTTTCAGATCGTCTTGGCAACTGCTTGGCTCCAATGCTGCCCTCCCAACCTTTCCTAGAGGCCTTGGGTCAAACTCAAAACACAACCAAAAAGGAATAATACAAATCCCTGCTCTGTGGGGAACCCATAGCCATTTACTGCACAGAGAAGCCATTCAGCTCATTGTGTGTTTGGGTGTCAGCCTTTCCCAGTCTCGGTTTCTTGCCTCTGAGTCAGAAGGTTCTGGGTTTAAGCCCCACGTCGGGACTTGGAACTCATATCATCTATCTTGACAGTCCAAAACACCGATTGTTGTTGAGGTGAGACGTTGAATTGAGGCCCCGTTGCCTGTTCAAGTAGATATTAAAGATCCCAGGGCACGATTTAAAAACAGGAGTTTCTCCTGGTGTTTTGGACAATCCACAATTGGCCATTCAGTTTTTCTTTGGCCAGCTGGGTGTCTGGCACATGCGGAAACCCATCACTATGAACCATCTAAATTGCACACGTCCCACCAGACGTGGAAATCCCAGATAGATTGTTGGGAGTGAAATGTGCACTCTCTGGAGGGACATATCCTGCTAACCTAATTCCAGAAAGTATTAGACACACGTTGGCAAGAGCCAAGGCTTGGGGACCCCAGTGTATGGGTTGGGGTAACTGCTGGAATCTAACCAGCTAAACCCACACATAGCTTGTCATTGATGCTTTCCCACCGCTTGTCCAGTTAGGACCACCTTACCTGTTACGTCTTTGGCTTGTAGAGTTAACAGGAGTTGATCATTCAGTTCATGGCTCTTTGTAGGATATCGCTCTGCACAAATCGGCTGCCACATTTGCCTACAAAACATATAGACACTACTTTGCAGTGAATGTCCTCCCGACGTGAAAGGCGCTCTATAAATGGAATCTTGTTGTTGTTGTTGAATCCTGTGAAGCGCTTTGAGAAATTGGAGATCTGTTGTAAAATGGAGTGACTGGGTGAAATGCGGCAGCCAGTTACACCCAGCAATGTCCCACAAATAGCTCTGGGACAAATGACCAATTTATCATCTCAGGGCTGTCTGCAAGATGTTTCTGTGTTTGCCCACAAAACAGTCACTCTCCTCGACAGAAATGACAATGGATCCTTTGAGACTTTCTATTAACAAGCGCTAGCTGAAATAAAATGATTATATATTTAAAAAATCAACACAAAACTGCATCAATAAAACCCTCCTGGGGTTCAAGTCACCAAACGTGACTTTCTTTTAAGAAAGGGGGAATAAATTCACAACAGATGAAAATTATTTTTTAATAGAGAAATATAATACACTTTTTTCTCTCTCTTTCTCTCCAAACGATACTGCATGTGTCAATAGTGCGTGGGGAACGAGCGATGTTTCAATAGCACTAATTCACGTCCGAATGACGACGTGCAGGTCGAGAAAGGACTACAAAAAGACAATCCTAAACTGGAAAATTGGTGCCAAGTTATTAGAGGGAAAGAATGACAAAGGTCTGGCTGGGTTGCTTGGTCAAACGGAAAGGTGAATTTGCTGGTCTCGGAATCAGGTTTCAGTCATCTCTTAACAGTCAATAAGGGGCTCTAGTCTGCTGCAGGGTAGAAAACGTACTGAGGCGGACACAGAGATTTTCGCAGACCGACTCGGTTTCGTTTGAAAGGAAAAAGAACGCAAAATAAAACACCTCGAAGCGACCAGTTCGGGTCAGGGCAAGGCAAGGGAGGGAGAGAGAAGAGGGAAATAAAATCACAAAAATATACAGATTAAATCTCATTTGCAAATAAATACAGTAACGCCACAGAATCCGTTCCTGACTTTCAAAGCCCATTGATACGTCTCGCAAACAGGGAAAAATACAGTTATTTTAACAGAGGATCGGTCAGATCGTTCTCTCGGTTTAGTGAGGCAGCCTGCTTGGCCCCCTGTTCGGACAAAGAGCAGACAGAACTCGGAAAACAAGATGCTAATTATGTTGTTTTTTTAAAAAAAACTAAATGAAAAATAAAACCACAAAAGGAAAAATGCACTTTTAACCCCATCTGCCCTCCTTTGTACTGGCCAGAGCTCATTTCACACAAACGTCTGAATATTATTCAATGTTCCAGAATTAAATTGAAGAGGTTTGATGATTGCTTGTTTCTTTTGGTGCAGTTATTCAGGAAGCCTTTCACGTTGCCCATTCCCCTCTCTCCCTCCTCCTCTCCCACCCCCGCGGAAGAAAGCTAAGGGATCAATCGCTGGAAAGGAAAGGGTTAAGCGGTCAAGTGCTGCCGGGGTCAATCCTGTTAGTTAGTTAGTTAGATGGATGGGAATGGGAGTCTGATCAGTGTTGGCTGCCCAGGCTGTGTTTTGGATTAAAAAGGAAATAAAGCCCTTTATTTCAAATAACTTTTGGTCCCAGCTTCACACTGCAACGCTGATTCAGGTGCGTTTAAAATACAAAAATACCCATTTAAACCACTCAACCAAAAAAGCGCTGTGATAATCTCACAGGATTGTTGACCAATTTAGTATCAAGATTATTCCACGTGTGAGGGAGCGGGCAATACAGTAAAACCCACACAAGTCTGATCTGTATAAGTCGTATAATCGCCCTAAGTGGTACATCTGCTTGAGTCCTGTTCAGGAAATTATATTCTATGCAAGTTTGACATAACTCATACAGTAAAACCTCACACAAATCATATCAGTTGGGACCATAGATTTAATACGACTTATGCCAAGTATACAAGTTTTACTGTACATTGCACAAGTCATATTAACTATATGGTCCCAACTGATACAACTTATGTGAGGTTTACTGTATACACACACAGCCTGGACTGTTAGTGAGCTCACAGGGAATGGAGCCCGGAGCGAGCAGACTATAATTTCAGGCTTGGACCTGCGACCGAGTTACTCAAAGGTCCCACGTCAAATGGAGCCAAGCAGCGATGGTGCGAGAGGTGGCTCGCTGCTGAGCACAGAGAGGAGCTCTGTCTCTCACTCCCCGGCCACAAATACAACCACACAAAACGTTTTGCCTCAGAAAAATATACTCCATCAATAAAAGACTTTCCCCGCTGGGAGTGCAAAGGTTCCTTATTGGAAGACATGGTTTGATGTAAAAGTGCAATTTCTTTAATAAAAGTCATTCAAAGGTTGATTCCTGTTATTGCCTTCCTGTGGGTCAGTCGGTCAGAGGAGATCGGCAGTGAATCACAGGATTAAAGCCTCTCTCGATGCTGGCGAGGCTACAGCTCTGCTCTGCTAACGTGGGCTTTGGTTCCCATAGCTTTGTATCCTCACACAATGGCGCACACACACACACACACATAAAACCAAGTTGCTTTGGACCCAAATCTGCCAGTGGTTTCCCTAATAGAAAGGCTCTGGGTGACTCCAGCCCGACCTCAGTGTAACACTGTGCTTTTGGACTCTATAAAATTAGACTAAATGTTCCTTTACAAAACAAGTCACTACACTTTATAGCGAAGCGCTGGGAGAGGTCCTCGTGACGTGAAAGGCGCTGGATCAACCGAGCAATGAAATGGTCCGCGGGAGGGGAAACAAATGCCTCCCCGTACCATGTCTGGGGAATCGATAGACTGTGCTCCTGCACAGCAGGAAACGGCCACAGTCGAGGGTAGGTTGTAACCCCCTCATTGAACAAAAGGCCCCCAAATTCCATCAAGGCTTAGCCTGTGTGCCCGTCGTGCCTGAAAGTCAAACAATGGGAAACTTGCCAGAGAGTGCTTTGGTTTCAGCCGGTTAGTATCGTCGTTAACCCCCAACGCACTCTTGTCTCCATAACCTTTGGCTCTCACTAACCCGCATCCAAAACTCCCCCGAGGTTGAGGTGAGTGAGTGGGGGGGCTTCCCTCCCGCAGAGCGTCTCACACTTTAAGGCAGGATGAACTGCAGGCTGAGACCGAGAGTGAATTTCTGATAAAAGGGGCAGATATTCCCAGTGTCGCACATTAAAGCCCAGTACAGTGAGTGGGGAGAGGTGGGGGGAGATCTGAGCTTCGTTCAAATCAATATCACACAATTTCAAATCACCAGCCCTCCTTGTGCGAGGAACTGAAGTCAAAGTGATGGGAAACGTTTCTCCCCCGGAGTCAATTTCAAACCGCCGGCCTTTCCCACCGTTCTCAAATCCAGTGGGTCACGAAAGAGACGTTTCTCACCCCTCCCCAAGTGGGTGATTTGGCAGACAGAGAGACGGACAGATCGTTAGATAAGAGCTCTCCTCACACACACACAGACATACATACATGGATCAGACCCCCGCACAGCACACTACAGACCGGCACGGCAGCCCCTTTTGCACCAAACCCCCAAAAATCTGCAACCTCAGCTCTGGGGAGAGAGAGAGAGAGAGAGAGAGAGAGCGCCGCTTTGCCGAAGGCACCTTCTTTCGGATGAGACATCAACCCGAAGTCCTGTCCTGCTCAGACGGACGTTACAGATCCCATGGCGCTGTAAGAAAAGAGTGGGTAGTTTCCCTCTCTAACCCGGTGTCCTGGCTGACAATCCCCCAGTCATTCACTTCGAGGCTGTGTCTGGAACATCGCTGTGTGCAAACTGGTCGCCGTGTTTGCTAAATACACTTTACAATTAATTGCCTGTGAAGTGCCTGGAGACGCTGAGTGGCTACCGGGTGAAGAGGGCCAGTAACATCGAAACGGACGTCTCAAAGCACGTCGCACAGAATTACTGCCAAGTGCAGTGACTATTTGCCACTTGAACAACAACTTGTTCTCACACAGCGCGCCCCAGGCAGGGTAGCGTCTCAGAGCTCTTTTTATGGCCGAACAGCAGACACAGCGACTTTCCCTGCAAAAAAGCTGTGAAGTGAACAAGCTTATCTGTGGGATTGTTGGCCAGGACACCGCGAGAGATAGAGAGAAACCCCTTCTCGTTTACACCAGCGCCATGGAAGATCTTTAACGTCCGCCTGAACGGGGCACAGACGGGGAGTGAGGTTTAACGTCTCATCTGAAGGATGCATCTCTGACAATGCAGGGGAGGTATCACAGCGCCACCCACTCCACCCCCACCCCACCACCCACCCCGGGAGGAAACGGGAATGTGCGTAAGGAATGTTCGGCAGACTCTCCCCACCCACGCAACGAGGTACTCTTTCTCTCCTTGTTCCCCCCCCACCCCCAGCCATAGTCACTGCTCCTCACTTTCACATGGAATCAGGAAAACTAGGAGCGTTGAGTTTGGAATTTCAGATTCCTCCCCCCCACACCGCCCCCCCAACACACACACAAGGGTCCATGTGTGGCTAAAATCCAGCCCCCAAGGGATTAGCACAAATAAATTAATTGGAGTGGCGGAGGGGGGAAGGAGAGGAGAGCACAAGCAGAGGCAGAGGGAATGTTAAGCACCTAGAGAAAGATTGAGAGGGAGATTAACTCTGTGTGAGTGCGTGTGAGGAGTGAGTGCGTGCGATGTGAGTGTGTGCGTGAGGAAGTGAGGGGAGGAGGAGGGGAGTGGCAGCTTAGCCTGGCAAAGCTGCTCGAAATTTGGTCTCAAGCAGTCTTAACACGGGAAACACACGCTCCGCCCAACATGGGAACACGAGGCCCGCCCACTCCCCACACGGGAAAGACACGCTCCCCAACACGGGAACAGTGGCCAGCACGGCACTTTGGCATCAGCGTGGGGCTCAAGCTCGATCTCACCTCTCCCCTCCCCTCCCTCTCTCCTCCTCCTCCTCTCTCGCTCTGTGATACACAGATACCGCCCTCGGCAGTTCTGGGCAGCGATGGGTGACGCGGATGAAGAAGACGCCGTCGTGCGCGGTGACCCGCGGAACTCCTGCCTCGAATTCCTTCGCGGCCTCGAAAATCACCTCTTGGTTTAAAAAAAATCGACCCGCAACTTTGTCTGTGTTTCTTGTTCCGTCATTAAACACGATCCCCTTTCCCCCGTTCAAAAGGGGTGGTGGGGGGGGGGGGGGGTGTTTCCCAGACGCCTTTCAATGCCCAACACAGCAGCTGTTGTCAGGGTGGGGGTGAGGTTCCCCCGTCATATTCTGTTCTCCCCTGCAGTGTGATTGAGTTTACGGTTCAAAGCGTTCTGCTCGTTTAGGAGGTTTGTGGTCTCATCTGGGACACTGTCTGCTTTGTCCGTCACCGTGGGGTTGATCTTGAGGTGCAAGCTCTCTGGGGACTGAGGAGTGCTGTCCAGTTTAGACGCCTTCAAACCGTTTTGATATTGCTGCCGGGTCACCTGTTTAAACCAAGCCACACACACACACGGGCACAGACACACGGACACAGACACACGGACACCCCAAAAAGGTGCATTAGTTATTCCAGAACATCATCGTAAATCCTTACATTCTCACGCCAGGACGCCTCACAGCGCTTCGCAGGGTTCAATAATAATAATAGTCCTTGTGTTTGATATGGTGGCTTTCCGCGGAGCGTTGTTGAGACGTCTGAAAGCACGGGATACACTGTAAAGTGTAGTGACTGTCTATTTCGTGGGCCAAACATGACGGCCAATTGCACGCAGGAGTATCCCTCAAACAACCGTGGTTGGAGTGACCAAATTATTATTTATTTTGGAGGGATAATTACGCCCCGGAAAGCGATTCGCCAATCGACTAACAACTGGCTGCTGGTAAACAGAGGCGTGTGTGTGTGTGTGTGTGTGTGTGGGCAGTAAGGAAACTTGCCTAAGGTTTCACCCTGAGCTGACCCGGGAATCGAACCCGGGTCCTCCCGCTTGTGAGCTACAGAACTCCCCAGTTCGTTGCCCTGCTTGCCTGTCCCTGGCTTCTGATTCAATGCCTCCTGGGTTCCAGAATTGTCCTAAATCTCCATCCTGACCCCCAGTTTGAGGGTCAGTACCCACTGAGGCCGGGGTGTGTGTGAGCGGAGGCCATAGAAGGGAGCAGGTGCTTAAGTGTTTCGTGACCCTACCCCGGGTGAAGGGGCGCGATATAAATGCAAGTTGTTGTTGTTACCTTGACAAACTGCAGGTCGCTCAGTGCTCTGACGGAGAAGTCTGGGACGTAGACAACGGCAGGGTTGATCTGGGAGATGCTGCTACCGACGGTCGAGAGGGAATCCGAGTGATCGGGGTGGGACACCGAGATCGAGCGATTCAAACCACTGACGTGCGATATCGAGCGAGTGTCTGAAGCCACGAGGAAAGGAAAGGAAAAGGGGTCGGTATCTGAGCGGATCACAGCTTAACAATAATAATAATAATCCTTGTCTCTGATACAGCGCCTGATCAGGTCGTCGAGACACCAACAACAAATGACTTTTACAAATGACAGGAGGACGTCCCAAGGCGCTGAACAGTCAGGGATTTGGACCCGAGCTGGGGGTTGGAATCAGCAGGGGTGGAGGGCAGAGAGGGTGGGGGTAGGAAGATGACCAAAGACGTGGTCGATGAGGAGGGTTTTGAGATGGGTATTCAAGGAGCCGAGGGAGGGAGTGAGGCGGAGGGAATGTGGGATGGAGTTCCAAAGGGTCAGGGCAGCGAGGCTGAAGGCCAGACCACCGATTTTAAGGGGGTGGAGGGGGCAAGAGATAGGGTGGGGGAGATAGAAGGGGTGGGGGGCGTGGGAGGGTGTGTGAGACAGAGAGAGAAGGGGGGGGTACTTACCCAGAAAGGTGGTGAGAGCCATGGTCCCATAAAAGGAGAAAGGACCCGTTTCAAACTTCATGTCTTCTCTTCCGGCCTCCACCTCCACCTTTCCCTGCGGAGATAACAAACATTCCTTACGTTAGGCAGGAACCCTTCCCCTATCTCCTATCTAAACCCCCGCCTTCCCTTTGCTTTACATCCAGCCTTACCTCCCCTGTTGGACTATTATATAACCCTTGCGTTTGATAAGGCGCAGTTCACATCGGGAGGATGTCCCAAGGCGCTGGACAGTCAAGGATTTGGGTCCGAGCTGGGGGTTGGGACCAGGAGGGGTGCAGGACAGGGAGGGTGGGGATAGGAGGTCGAAGCGGGTCTTGAAGGAGACAAGGCAGGGGGCGAAGCGGAAGGGCTCCGGGATGGATTTCGAAAGGGTGGAGGCAGAGAGGCTGAAGGCCTGAACTCCGATGGTGAGGCGGGCAGGACGGGGGACGTGGAGCAGGCCAGAGCCCACTGAGCGGAGGGAGCGGACAAGTAAGTGCGGACGCCTCAAAGCGCTTCACAGGATTCACTGTAGGGTGTAGTAACTGCATGTTTTGTTGGCGACTGACAGAAGGTAAGTCCACCCCTTGAATTCACTTGTCTGACACACACGGAAACACATCACCGCGCTTGAAGAGAATCCAAACCAGACGGGTTACACATACCCACGGACGGAGCAATGCCATGGTTGCAGCACTCTCTGCTGGCAATGTGTGGGAGCTGTGGGAATACACGATTCTCTCTCCTCACTCCACCTCTCCAACCCAATCCAGAGATTAATTCATTAATGGAGTGAAGTACAGACCCTCGTCGGTGTAGCCCCCCACTCCCCCCGTGAATCAGCCTCTCGAAACGGGTCCGACAGATACACCTACTCCTCTGTCACTCTTTCTCTGTGTGTGCCTCTCTCCCCCCCCTCCGCTCGCTCCTTCCCCCTCGACCCCACTCTCTCTCCTTCTCTCTCTCCCGCCTTGCTCTCTTTCCCCACCCTTTGCTCTCTCGCTCCCTCTGTGTGCGTGTTTCTCTCTTCCCCCCCCTCCCACATTCTCGCTCTCTCCGAGTCTCTGCCCCTCTCTCTCGCCCTGTACTCTGGGCGATAGCGCGGCGCTGGTGTGAGTGTGCGCGCGTTGTGTCTGCGGTGCCTGTGCAGCGCCAACAGAGAGTGCTGCCACACTGCCACTGGCTCAGAGCCTCAAACTAACGTCGTGCCCGCCGGGCAGAGGTTGTGTGTGAGAGGCCGTCAGTGGGAGAGTGAGGGGAGGGTTCCTGACCTGCAAAATGAGGGCAAAGTAGTCGACGGGTTTGCTGCGTGTGTACAGGTAGTGCTCGGGGGCTCGCTTGTTGCTCTCGTCAAACTTAATCTCATGGATGACTTCGGGGTGTTTGAGGAGACGCAGCAGTATCTTTTCTGACATCTGAGATGGCGAGAAGTGGCTGATCTCTGTGTGAGAGAGAGGGAGGGGAGCGAGAGGGAGGGGGGAGCAGAGAGAGCAAGCAGAGGAGAGGAGGGAGGGGGTGGAGAGAGAAGGGGAGAGAGTGAGAGATTAAGGGGGGAGAAAGAGAGAGAGAGAGATCGAGGGGGGAGAGAGAGAGGGAGAGGGATTGGGGGGGGGGGGGAAGAGAGAGAGAGATCGAGGGGGAGAGGAAATGGACGGTTAATGATTGCACACGTTTAGCCACAGGTCCCAGACTGTTGACGATACAAACGCAAACACAGAAACTCGTGACCTTCACTGAGGCCTGAGGTGATAACCGGCGCCCACACAAAGTGTAGTTTGTGCAGACGCTATTTAACCCGCCCAATGACACACACGACAAAACCTAAATTTAGCAACAGCTTCATTAAAGTTAGGGCATCGGCAGCTCAAGAGCCCGAAACCGTAGCCCATCACCAGCGACGCCAGGGCGGGGAGAGAGAGAGAGAGAGAGAGAGAGCACAACAGCAGCAACAACTTGTAATTACACTGTAATCATGCAGTGTCTCGGAGCGCTTAACAACGGTGGAGCCCGATGCCGAGCGGGGTGGGGAGGAGGGAGAGAGGGAGTTGACCGTAAGCACGCACGGTCGAAGAGGAAGGTCTTTAGTTGGGAAGGAGCAGGCAAGGTGCAGGGATTGGGGGGGAAGGGAGTTCCAAATCGGGTTCCAAGAACCCCCGCTAAGTAAACAGGCGTGTGTGCGCGTGTGTGTGATGTAAGGAAACTTGCCTAAGGTTTTGCCCGGCCCGGGAATCGAACCCGGGTCCTCTCGCTTGTGAGCACTGCTTTGTCGGAGGTGCTGTCCGTGAGGGTTGAACCCACAATCTCCTGAACCAGGGAGAGAGTGTGACCACGGATGCGAGGGTGGGTGCGGGTGTGGGGGGTGAGGCAGAGGGAGAAGAATTTTCGTGACGGACGAGAACAGGACTCACCGGTGGACAGGAAGCGATGGGCGGCCAGCAGTAGCTGGGGGGAGATCTTGACTTTGGTTTCGCTGTCAGAGGGTTTGAAGGCCGAGAAGTCTCTCTTCCTCCCGTGTTGGGACACTTTCTTTTTACTCCTGTTATCGGCTGAAAGACAAACCCAGGACATCGTCACTCCAGTGGAACCCCCTCCCCATCTCAACCAGGCCAGAGCCCACATTGTGTCTGGCCACTGCTTTTCCCAATCCCGTTTCCCATCGCTCCCGCTCTCTATCTCTCACTCCGCCCCCGTCTCTCAATGTCCTCACTGTTCAGCTGCTTATCCAGGTCCCTTTGGATCCACCCTATTGGTCCGGCCTCGGTGAGAAACTGCTGAGCCAGGAGGGGCCGCAGTGTCCCAGGGCACTCACTGCTAATGGCAGCACAGCCCGGCCCATCGGCAGGACCTGGAAGGGCCGACAGTCACTGGGGGCAGGGAATCCTTCCCCTCAGCTCCTGTTAACCCCGCAGCCAAAGCACTAACTAACGGGGAGGGGTGTCCGAGATGGACAAGCAGCGGGAAAGCTCGGCCAGACAGCGACATCAATGGCCGAGCTGTGTGTGGGTTTAGTTGGTTAGACTCCAGCAGTTACCCCAACGCACACTCTGGGCTCCCACCCCAAGCCTTGGGTCTTGCCAACCTGCGCTCCAGAATTAGATAAGCAGGATGCGTCTCTCCAGAGAGCGAGAGAGAGTGCCCATTCCATTCCAGACAAGGGGAATGAGCTGGGTTGAAGGGGAACAAGGGGGTGTACCAGCGAGGGGGAGTGTTAGAAGACTCCAGGCAGCTCATACTCACTGAACATGTCTGACTCGTCCAGGATCTCTGATTTGATGATCTCCTCAATGACGTCCTCGAGAGTGACCAACCCCAACACCTCATAGAAGGGGTCTCCCTCACCCTCGCTGTTCACCTTCTGTACGATGGCCAGATGAGATTTACCTGAAACCACAGGCACGACAGTCACACACAGCCAGACCCCTCCTCTGTTCCTACCCCTCCTACCGACCCCATCCTTCACCCCTTCCTGATCCCAACCATCAGCTCGGATATGGATCCCAGACTGTCCAGCCCCTTGGGATGTCCTCCTGATGTGAAAGGCGCTATGTAAATGTAGCTTGGGTGTTGCTCCCCTCTCCTACACCCCTCTATTCCCATCTCCTACACCCCTCTATTCCCCTCTCCTACACCTCTCATTAATCTCTCTCTCGGTGTCCTGGCTGACAAACCCCCAGATTAATCGCTCGCTCGCATCACGGCTGTTTGTGGGGCATCGCTGTATGCCCATTAGCTGCCACGTTTCCCTACAAAATACAGTGACCAGTCGGCAAATCCTGTAAAGCACTTTAAGGTGAAAGGACCCAGCAACAAATGCAGGGATTATGAATCTGATTTTATCCGTGGGGATTTGCGGGCGGTGATATCTGGTGTCAGTGTCGGCCTCTGAGGCAGGAGGTCATGGGTTTGAGTCCCACATCGAGGGCTTTGAACTCCAATCTGGGCTGAGACTCCAACTCTTTGGGCGGGTGGGGACACGGTCGGAGGAGTTTTTACCCCAATACCTGGGCTTGTCATTGCTTGGAGCTGCTAGGTAGGACTCCTTTCACTCCCCCTCGCTGTCTGCCCTGCCGCAGGTTATTAATAATTATAATAATAATCCTTGCATTTGGTACAGCGCCTTATCATGCCGTTGAGACATCTCAAAGCGCTTCATAGGCTATACTGTAAAGCGAATTGACTAGGTTTTGGGGGCGAAATGTGGCAGCCAACTGCGCAGAGCAGCGTCCGACAAACATTCGTGGAATGAGTGACCAAATTATTATCTTTGTATTCGTTACTTCTTTGGAGGGATTATTACCCCGGGTTCCTACTTACTGCTGGGTAAACTGAGGCTTGTGTGTGGAGTAAGGAAACTTGCCTAAGGTTTCGCCCTGACCCGCCCGGGAATCGAGACTGACGCTGGTGTGCACGCACAATTGACTGCCGCGTTTCTTCACAAACTGCATAGTCGCTCCACTTTACAGCCTCTGTGTGTGTGTGTGTGTGTGTGTGTGGTGGTGGTGGGGGAAAGGTCCCTAAGTTTCCAACATCATCACACCCGAGCGGGACATGCCACAGCCTGGAGGCTGTGTGTGAGGAGTAATGAGAGATTAGCTGGGGATTAATGGTGATAGTTGCGTGCGGAAGCTGCAAGGTCATTGAGATCAGAGGAAAATCACAGCCTGATTTGGATGGGACAGAGGACAGTGGGGCTGACAACAGGTCCATAGCCCTGCACACATTCGGCACAAACGGGAGCCAGCACTCGCTCACACCCAGAGGAACGTGCTGTTAGTTACATGCCAGACTGAGCCCCCCTGTGCTGTGCGTCAACAGAAACTTATATTTATAATAATAATCATATTAACAATCCTTGCATTTGATATCGTGCCTTATCGCATCGTCGGGACATCTCAAAGTGCCTCGCAGAATTCACTGTAAAGTGATTATTTTGTGAGAGAAATGCGGCAGCCAATTGCGCACAGCCGTCGTGGATCGAGTGAGCCAAAAAATTTTTTTTTGGTGGGATTATTACCCCGGAAAGCAATCTGCCAGTCAGCTAACAACTGGGTCATTGTTATATAAATGCAAGTTGTTGTTGTTGGGTTCCTACTTACAGCTGGGTAAACAGAGCGGTGACGGGTTTCCGCGTGTGTCAGACACCCGGCCGGTCACGGTGACGGGTTTCCCTGTGTGTGTGTGCAGACACCCGGCCGGTCACGGTGACGGGTTCTGTGTGTCAGACACCCGGCCGGTCACGTGACGGGTTTCTACTCCCCGGTGCCGGCTGTTTGGGATGGACGGTCCCGTCCTAATCCTCTCTCTCTCTCTCTCTCTCTGTTGCAGGTTTGGGGGCCTCGAGCTCGGGCTCCCACTGGGAGCTGCTGGGAAACGCGATGGTGACCACTCAGTTTGTGAGGCTGACCCCCGACCTGCAGAGCAGACAGGGAGCCATCTGGAACCGAATCGTAAGCGCGTCTCGCTTCCCATCCGCTCCGATTTGGCCCCTGGCCTGAAGTTGCTGGGACGTCCACTGCCTTGGGGGACGTCTTACCGACGGGGAAGGCAGCAATACCCACGTAATCTGTTTTTTGCTGTGTGGCCAGGACAGAGGAGGAGAAACTCCCTTCTCTTGTCCAACAGTGCCGCGGAAGGTCTTAAACGGCCACCTGAACAGGGCACAGACGGGGACAGGAGTGAGGTTTAACGGCTCACCTGAAGGACGGCGCCTCGGACAACGCGGCACTCTCTCCCCCGGCCCCCACACGGCTGTTTGTGGGGGCGCTGCTGTGCGCAATTGGCTGCCGCGTTTCGCCCACAAAATACACAGTCAATTCGCTTTACAGTATATTCTGTAAAGCGCTTTGAGACGTCTATATAAAGGATGATTCTGATTGTTACCTCTCCCCACCCCCACTCCCTTCCCAGCACTGGGTTGGATTGTGAGCTGAAAGCGCCCCCATCGAATGTGGGCCTTCTGAGCCGGTGGCGAGAGCAAGAGAGACAGAGCCACAGGTGTCACCTGAACTGTGTGATTGTTACTATTCCTTGTGTTTTAGAGATTGTGAGCTGTGTGTGTGTCAGTGATAAATGTTAGTGACCATTCTCCCGGTCTCTCTCTCTCTCTCTGTCTGTCTGCCTGTGTCTCTCACTGACTTGTGTCTCTGTCTTGTCTCTCTCTATGTGTCTCTGTCTGTCTCTCTCACAGCCATGTGCCCTGCGAGACTGGGAGCTTCAAGTCCATTTTAAGATTCACGGCCAGGGTAAGAAAAATCTCAACGGGGACGGCCTTGGGATCTGGTACACTCGGGACAGGATGCAAGCAGGTGGGTGTGACAGAGACACGAACCTCAAACTCGCAGCACAAAGAGAGGCCATTCGGCCCATCATGGAGTCCTGTGGTGTGGCAGTTAGTTTACTCGCCTCGCAAGCAAGAGGATCCGGGTTTGATTCCCGGGCGGGGAAAAACCTTACGCACGTTTCCTTGCTCCACGACTGTTTTTGGGACACTGCTGTGTGCACTTGGCTGCTGTGTTTCACCCACAAAATATCCGGTCACTACAGTTTACAGTATATCGTGTGAAGTGCTTATTGAAGTACTGGCTCTCTGTAGACTTCTCCGTTCAGCTCTGCTAACCCTGCCTGTGTGTGCGTGTGTAAGTGAGTGATAGGCCGGGTCCCCTCTCCTTGACGCTCACCAGCCTCTCGGCCTCTCTAGGTCCAGTGTTCGGAAGCGCTGATCAGTTCTCGGGCCTGGGGGTCTTTGTGGACACGTACCCGAATGAAGAGAAGCAGCATGAGGTGAGGAGAGGTAAAGAGGGTGGGGGGGTAGGCGAGGGAGGGAGGGCGAGTGCGCATAGAGTGTTCCAGAGTTTCGGTCGTGGCTAAAAGCGTGGCTACCGATGGTGGAGCGGAGAGCACGGGGGACATGCAGGAGGCCGGAGCCGGTGGGGAGGCAGCGGATAGGGGGTAAGCTAGAGGTAGGGAGGTGCCAGAGCGTGAAGCGATTTGAAGACAAGTGTGTGAGGATCTTAAATCAGTGTGTTCGATGATAGGGAGCCAGTGGAGCCTGGCAAGGACTGGTGCGATGGGGGGACGGAGTTTAGTGCGGGGGTCTTGCTCTCTGCACAGAACGGAGTCGGGCTTTAAGAGTGCTCGGAGGTGTAAGGTATTGAAACGTGTCTTGTCTCATGTTACTGCCTCACTGTGTGACATAATTCGGAGATGTGCAGAGCAAGAAGAGGAGATACTCACCGACCACCCAGGTAGCTCTCTCTCTGCTACATCCATTCCCACCGCATGTCTTCCCTCATCCCAATCATTCAGCTGCGATTCCCCCTAACCCTCCCCACTCCCCTCATTTTACCATATTTACTATTGGTCAGGTCCCCTGCAATGTTAAACTTGTGACAAGTCACTGGGGACAGGGAATCCTCCCACTCAGCTCCTGTTAACCCTGCAGCCAAAGTCCTATTGAGTAGGGTGGTCCGAGCTGGACAAGCTACAGGAAAGCTGGCCAGCCAGTGTTCTTAATGGCCAAGCTATGCTTGGGTTTAGCTGGTTAGACTCCAGCAGTTACCCCAACGCACATTCTGGGCTCCCCTCAAGCCCTGGCTCTTGCCAACCTGCGCCTAATACTCTCCGGAATTCGGTAAACACGATGCGTCCCTCCAGGGAGAGAGAGAGAGAGAGAGCTTTCCATTCCAACAATGTATCGCTGGGATTTCCATGTGTATGTGGGACTCATGGAATTCTCAGCTTGGTTTGGAGACTCTTAAGCAGGTGATGGGTTTCTGTGCGTATCAGACACCCGGCTGACCAAAAAAAAAAGGACCGTGGGTCAAAATTGGATTGTTTATGAACTAATTTCATTCCTCCCCAGGCTATCTTTGGTAATCTACAATCATAGAATCTTACAGAGAGAGGCCATTCGGTCCTTCGTGCCTGTGCCAGCTCTTTAAAAGAGTTACCAACTAGTCCCACTCCCCCGCTCTTACCCCATCACAGCCCTGCACATTTTTCCTCTTCAAGTCCCTATCCAACTCCCTTTTGAAAGCTACTATCCAATCTGCTTCCAACTCACCATTTCCGACCGTGCGTTCCGGACCTTAACAACTCTCTGGGCAAAAAAAAGTCTCATCGTCTCCCCTCTGGTTCTTTTGCCAATGATCTTAAATCCGTGTCCTCTGGTTACCGACCCACCCGCCCGCCAGAGGAAACAGTTTCTCCCTCTCTACTCTTATCAAAACCCCTCATCGTTTTGATCCCCTCTATTAAATCTCCCCTTCTATGCTCTAAGGAGGACAATCCCTCTCCCTGTTTTTGCCCTGAACTGCGCTTAGCTCGGCTTTTCTGTGTACTCGGCTGGAGTTCAGGTCCCAACAACGAGCACAACAACAGGATATGTTGAGCCCAAACCCTGGTCATATTGCATGGGGCGGGCGAGAGGCGGGGGATAAATGGGGAGAGCGAGGGTTGCATGTGATAGGGAAGGAACAGCAGGAGGGAAGGAACGGCAGGATTAATAACAGGAAATGGTGACGCTCAGAAAGCCTACCCTCTCCTCCCTCCCTATGCGCTCTGCGGCTCACCTCTCTGGTTCCCTGTGCAGAGGATCTTCCCCTACCTCTCCGCCATGGTGGGCAACGGCTCGATCTCCTACGACCACACGCGGGACGGACGCCCCAACGAGATAGGGGGCTGCTCGGCTCACGTCCGCAACCTCAACCACGACACCTTCATTGTTATCCGCTACCTGAGGCGGCGTCTGACTGTGAGTCCAAGAGGGGGCCGGTGGTGGTGGTGGGGGTGGAGAGAGGGTAATCATCATAGCAGCCAAGGGGGGAAGCCCCGGGTGGGGGGTGGGGGGAAGGGGTTGACCACAGATGTGTTTAAAGAGGGAGGATTGAATGACGGCTAGTGTGTGGGGTGGTGGGGGGAGAGGGTTGCAGAGGTTGAGAGTGTAGTGACTGAGAGTTCAGCCTCTCCCCTCCTAGGAACAGGAGGAGACCATTGTCACGTGACCAACCGGGTGTCTGACACCACGAGAAACCCGTCACCGTGACCGGCCGGGTGTCTGACACCACGACACACGGTGACACACCACGTCACCGTGACGGCCGGGTGTCTGACACACGCGGAAACCCGTCACCGCTCTGTTTACCCAGCTGTAAGTAGAACCCAACAACAACAACTTGCATTTATATAACAATGACCCAGTTGTTAGCTGACTGGCAGATTGCTTTCCGGGGTAATAATCCCACCAAAAAAAAATTTTGGCTCACTCGATCCACGACGGCTGTGCGCAATTGGCTGCCGCATTTCTCTCACAAAATAATCACTTTACAGTGAATTCTGCGAGGCACTTTGAGATGTCCCGGCGATGCGATAAGGCACGATATCAAATGCAAGGATTGTTATGATGATTATTATTATAAATATAAGTTTCTGTTGACGCACAGCACAGGGGGGCTCAGTCTGGCATGTAACTAACAGCACGTTCCTCTGGGTGTGAGCGAGTGCTGGCTCCCGTTTGTGCCGAATGTGTGCAGGGCTATGGACCTGTTGTCAGCCCCACTGTCCTCTGTCCCATCCAAATCAGGCTGTGATTTTCCTCTGATCTCAATGACCTTGCAGCTTCCGCACGCAACTATCACCATTAATCCCCAGCTAATCTCTCATTACTCCTCACACACAGCCTCCAGGCTGTGGCATGTCCCGCTCGGGTGTGATGATGTTGGAAACTTAGGGACCTTTCCCCCACCACCACCACACACACACACACACACACACACACACACAGTGGAGCGACTATGCAGTTTGTGAAGAAACGCGGCAGTCAATTGTGCGCGCACACCAGCGTCAGTCTCGATTCCCGGGCGGGTCAGGGCGAAACCTTAGGCAAGTTTCCTTACTCCACACACAAGCCTCAGTTTACCCAGCAGTAAGTAGGAACCCGGGTAATAATCCCTCCAAAGAAGTACGAATACAAAGATAATAATTTGGTCACTCATTCCACGAATGTTTGTCGGACGCTGCTTGCGCAGTTGGCTGCCACATTTCGCCCCAAAACCTAGTCAATTCGCTTTACAGTATAGCCTATGAAGCGCTTGAGATGTCTCAACGGCATGATAAGGCGCTGTACCAAATGCAAGGATTATTATTATAATTATTAATAACCTGCGGCAGGGCAGACAGCGGGGGGAGTGAAAGGAGTCCTACCTAGCAGCTCCAAGCAATGACAAGCCCAGGTATTGGGGTAAAAACTCCTCCGACCGTGTCCCCACCCGCCCAAAGAGTTGGAGTCTCAGCCCAGATTGGAGTTCAAAGCCCTCGATGTGGGACTCAAACCCATGACCTCCTGCCTCAGAGGCCGACACTGACACCAGATATCACCGCCCGCAAATCCCCACGGATAAAATCAGATTCATAATCCCTGCATTTGTTGCTGGGTCCTTTCACCTTAAAGTGCTTTACAGGATTTGCCGACTGGTCACTGTATTTTGTAGGGAAACGTGGCAGCTAATGGGCATACAGCGATGCCCCACAAACAGCCGTGATGCGAGCGAGCGATTAATCTGGGTTTGTCAGCCAGGACACCGAGAGAGAGATTAATGAGAGGTGTAGGAGAGGGGAATAGAGGGGTGTAGGAGAGGGGAGCAACACCCAAGCTACATTTACATAGCGCCTTTCACATCAGGAGGACATCCCAAGGGGCTGGACAGTCTGGGATCCATATCCGAGCTGATGGTTGGGATCAGGAAGGGGTGAAGGATGGGGTCGGTAGGAGGGTAGGAACAGAGGAGGGGTCTGGCTGTGTGTGACTGTCGTGCCTGTGGTTTCAGGTAAATCTCATCTGGCCATCGTACAGAAGGTGAACAGCGAGGGTGAGGGAGACCCCTTCTATGAGGTGTTGGGGTTGGTCACTCTCGAGGACGTCATTGAGGAGATCATCAAATCAGAGATCCTGGACGAGTCAGACATGTTCAGTGAGTATGAGCTGCCTGGAGTCTTCTAACACTCCCCCTCGCTGGTACACCCCCTTGTTCCCCTTCAACCCAGCTCATTCCCCTTGTCTGGAATGGAATGGGCACTCTCTCTCGCTCTCTGGAGAGACGCATCCTGCTTATCTAATTCTGGAGCGCAGGTTGGCAAGACCCAAGGCTTGGGGTGGGAGCCCAGAGTGTGCGTTGGGGTAACTGCTGGAGTCTAACCAACTAAACCCACACACAGCTCGGCCATTGATGTCGCTGTCTGGCCGAGCTTTCCCGCTGCTTGTCCATCTCGGACACCCCTCCCCGTTAGTTAGTGCTTTGGCTGCGGGGTTAACAGGAGCTGAGGGGAAGGATTCCTGCCCCCAGTGACTGTCGCCCTTCCAGGTCCTGCCGATGGGCCGGGCTGTGCTGCCATTAGCAGTGAGTGCCCTGGGACACTGCGGCCCCTCCTGGCTCAGCAGTTTCTCACCGAGGCCGGACCAATAGGGTGGATCCAAAGGGACCTGGATAAGCAGCTGAACAGTGAGGACATTGAGAGACGGGGGCGGAGTGAGAGATAGAGAGCGGGAGCGATGGGAAACGGGATTGGGAAAAGCAGTGGCCAGACACAATGTGGGCTCTGGCCTGGTTGAGATGGGGAGGGGGTTCCACTGGAGTGACGATGCCCTGGGTTTGTCTTTCAGCCGATAACAGGAGTAAAAAGAAAGTGTCCCAACACGGGAGGAAGAGAGACTTCTCAGCCTTCAAACCCTCTGACAGCGAAACCAAAGTCAAGATCTCCCCCCAGCTACTGCTGGCCGCCCACCGCTTCCTGTCCACCGGTGAGTCCTGTACTCGTCCGTCACGAAAATTCTTCTCCCTCTGCCTCACCCCGCACCCACCCTCGCATCCGTGGTCACACTCTCTCCCTGGTTCAGGAGATTGTGGGTTCAACCCTCATGGACAGCACCTCCGACAAAGCAGTGCTCACAAGCGAGAGGACCCGGGTTCGATTCCCGGGCCGGGCAAAACCTTAGGCAAGTTTCCTTACATCACACACACACGCGCTCACACGCCTGTTTACTTAGCGGGGTTCTTGGAACCCGATTTGGAACTCCTTCCCCCCCAATCCCTGCACCTTGCCTGCTCCTTCCCAACTAAAGACCTTCCTCTTCGACCGTGCGTGCTTACGGTCAACTCCCTCTCCCTCCTCCCCACCCCAGCTCGGCATCGGGCTCCACCGTTGTTAAGCGCTCCGAGACACTGCATGATTACAGTGTAATTACAAGTTGTTGCTGCTGTTGTGCTCTCTCTCTCTCTCTCTCTCTCTCTCTCTCCCCGCCCTGGCGTCGCTGGTGATGGGCTACGGTTTCGGGCTCTTGAGCTGCCGATGCCCTAACTTTAATGAAGCTGTTGCTAAATTTAGGTTTTGTCGTGTGTGTCATTGGGCGGGTTAAATAGCGTCTGCACAAACTACACTTTGTGTGGGCGCCGGTTATCACCTCAGGCCTCAGTGAAGGTCACGAGTTTCTGTGTTTGCGTTTGTATCGTCAACAGTCTGGGACCTGTGGCTAAACGTGTGCAATCATTAACCGTCCATTTCCTCTCCCCCTCGATCTCTCTCTCTCTTCCCCCCCCCCCCAATCCCTCTCCCTCTCTCTCTCCCCCCTCGATCTCTCTCTCTCTCTTTCTCCCCCCTTAATCTCTCACTCTCTCCCCTTCTCTCTCCACCCCCTCCCTCCTCTCCTCTGCTTGCTCTCTCTGCTCCCCCTCCCTCTCGCTCCCCTCCCTCCCTCTCTCTCACACAGAGATCAGCCACTTCTCGCCATCTCAGATGTCAGAAAAGATACTGCTGCGTCTCCTCAAACACCCGAAGTCATCCATGAGATTAAGTTTGACGAGAGCAACAAGCGAGCCCCCGAGCACTACCTGTACACACGCAGCAAACCCGTCGACTACTTTGCCCTCATTTTGCAGGTCAGGAACCCTCCCCTCACTCTCCCACTGACGGCCTCTCACACACAACCTCTGCCCGGCGGGCACGACGTTAGTTTGAGGCTCTGAGCCAGTGGCAGTGTGGCAGCACTCTCTGTTGGCGCTGCACAGGCACCGCAGACACAACGCGCGCACACTCACACCAGCGCCGCGCTATCGCCCAGAGTACAGGGCGGGAGAGAGGGCAGAGACTCGGAGAGAGCGAGAATGTGGGAGGGGGGGAAGAGAGAAACACGCACACAGAGGGAGCGAGAGAGCAAAGGGTGGGGAAGAAGAGAGCAAGGCGGGAGAGAGAGAAGGAGAGAGAGTGGGGTCGAGGGGGAAGGAGCGAGGAGGGTGGGGGGAGAGAGGCACACACAGAGAAAGAGTGACAGAGGAGTAGGTGTATCTGTCGGACCCGTTTCGAGAGGCTGATTCACGGGGGGGAGTGGGGGGCTACACCGACGAGGGTCTGTACTTCACTCCATTAATGAATTAATCTCTGGATTGGGTTGGAGGGGTGTGGAGTGAGGAGAGAGAATCGTGTATTCCCACAGCTCCCACACATTGCCAGCAGAGAGTGCTGTAACCATGGCATTGCTCCGTCCGTGGGTATGTGTAACCCGTCTGGTTTGGATTCTCTTCAAGCGCGGTGATGTGTTTCCGTGTGTGTCAGACAAGTGAATTCAAGGGGCGGACTTGCCTTCTGTCAGTCGCCCACAAAACATGCAGTCACTACACCCTACAGTGAATCCTGTGAAGCGCTTTGAGGCGTCCGCACTTACTTGTCCGCTCCCTCCGCTCAGTGGGCTCTGGCCTGCTCCACGTCCCCCGTCCTGCCCGCCTCACCATCGGAGTTCAGGCCTTCAGCCTCTCTGCCTCCACCCTTTCGAAATCCATCCCGGAGCCCTTCCCGCTTCGCCCCCTGCCTTGTCTCCTTCAAGACCCGCTTCGACCTCCTATCCCCACCCTCCCTGTCCTGCACCCCTCCTGGTCCCAACCCCCAGCTCGGACCCAAATCCTTGACTGTCCAGCGCCTTGGGACATCTCCCGATGTGAACTGCGCCTTATCAAACGCAAGGGTTATATAATAGTCCAACAGGGGAGGTAAGGCTGGATGTAAAGCAAAGGGAAGGCGGGGGTTTAGATAGGAGATAGGGGAAGGGTTCCTGCCTAACGTAAGGAATGTTTGTTATCTCCGCAGGGAAAGGTGGAGGTGGAGGCCGGAAGAGAAGACATGAAGTTTGAAACGGGTCCTTTCTCCTTTTATGGGACCATGGCTCTCACCACCTTTCTGGGTAAGTACCCCCCCCTTCTCTCTCTGTCTCACACACCCTCCCACGCCCCCACCCTTCTATCTCCCCACCCTATCTCTTGCCCCCTCCACCCCTTAAAATCGGTGGTCTGGCCTTCAGCCTCGCTGCCCTGACCCTTTGGAACTCCATCCCACATTCCCTCCGCCTCACTCCCTCCCTCGGCTCCTTGAATACCCATCTCAAAACCCTCCTCATCGACCACGTCTTTGGTCATCTTCCTACCCCCACCCTCTCTGCCCTCCACCCCTGCTGATTCCAACCCCCAGCTCGGGTCCAAATCCCTGACTGTTCAGCGCCTTGGGACGTCCTCCTGTCATTTGTAAAAGTCATTTGTTGTTGGTGTCTCGACGACCTGATCAGGCGCTGTATCAGAGACAAGGATTATTATTATTATTGTTAAGCTGTGATCCGCTCAGATACCGACCCCTTTTCCTTTCCTTTCCTCGTGGCTTCAGACACTCGCTCGATATCGCACGTCAGTGGTTTGAATCGCTCGATCTCGGTGTCCCACCCCGATCACTCGGATTCCCTCTCGACCGTCGGTAGCAGCATCTCCCAGATCAACCCTGCCGTTGTCTACGTCCCAGACTTCTCCGTCAGAGCACTGAGCGACCTGCAGTTTGTCAAGGTAACAACAACAACTTGCATTTATATCGCGCCCCTTCACCCGGGGTAGGGTCACGAAACACTTAAGCACCTGCTCCCTTCTATGGCCTCCGCTCACACACACCCCGGCCTCAGTGGGTACTGACCCTCAAACTGGGGGTCAGGATGGAGATTGGGTTTAGGACAATTCTGGAACCCAGGAGGCATTGAATCAGAAGCCAGGGACAGGCAAGCAGGGCAACGAACTGGGAGTTCTGTAGCTCACAAGCGGGAGGACCCGGGTTCGATTCCCGGGTCAGCTCAGGGTGAAACCTTAGGCAAGTTTCCTTACTGCCCACACACCACACACACACACACACGCCTCTGTTTACCAGCAGCCAGTTGTTAGTCGATTGGCGAATCGCTTTCCGGGGCGTAATTATCCCTCCAAAATAAATAATAATTTGGTCACTCCAACCACGGTTGTTTGAGGGATACTCCTGCGTGCAATTGGCCGTCATGTTTGGCCCACGAAATAGACAGTCACTACACTTTACAGTGTATCCCGTGCTTTCAGACGTCTCAACAACGCTCCGCGGAAAGGCACCATATCAAACGCAAGGACTATTATTATTATTGAACCCTGCGAAGCGCTGTGAGGCGTCCTGGCGTGAGAATGTAAGGATTTACGATGATGTTCTGGAATAACTAATGCACCTTTTTGGGGTGTCCGTGTGTCTGTGTCCGTGTGTCTGTGCCCGTGTGTGTGTGTGTGTGTGTGGCTTGGTTTAAACAGGTGACCCGGCAGCAATATCAAAACGGTTTGAAGGCGTCTAAACTGGACAGCACTCCTCAGTCCCCAGAGAGCTTGCACCTCAAGATCAACCCCACGGTGACGGACAAAGCAGACAGTGTCCCAGATGAGACCACAAACCTCCTAAACGAGCAGAACGCTTTGAACCGTAAACTCAATCACACTGCAGGGGAGAACAGAATATGACGGGGGAACCTCACCCCCACCCTGACAACAGCTGCTGTGTTGGGCATTGAAAGGCGTCTGGGAAACACCCCCCCCCCCACCCACCACCTTTTGAACGGGGGAAAGGGGATCGTGTTTAATGACGGAACAAGAAACACAGACAAAGTTGCGGGTCGATTTTTTTTAAACCAAGAGGTGATTTTCGAGGCCGCGAAGGAATTCGAGGCAGGAGTTTCCGCGGGTCACCGCGCACGACGGCGTCTTCTTCATCCGCGTCACCCATCGCTGCCCAGAACTGCCGAGGGCGGTATCTGTGTATCACAGAGCGAGAGAGGAGGAGGAGGAGAGAGGGAGGGGAGGGGAGAGGTGAGATCGAGCTTGAGCCCCACGCTGATGCAAAGTGCCGTGCTGGCCACTGTTCCCGTGTTGGGGAGCGTGTCTTTCCCGTGTGGGGAGTGGGCGGGCCTCGTGTTCCCATGTTGGGCGGAGCGTGTGTTTCCCGTGTTAAGACTGCTTGAGACCAAATTTCGAGCAGCTTTGCCAGGCTAAGCTGCCACTCCCCTCCTCCCCCCCCCCTCACTTCCTCACGCACACACTCACATCGCACGCACTCACTCCTCACACGCACTCACACAGAGTTAATCTCCCTCTCAATCTTTCTCTAGGTGCTTAACATTCCCTCTGCCTTTGCTTGTGCTCTCCTCTCCTTCCCCCCCTCCGCCACTCCAATTAATTTATTTGTGCTAATCCCTTGGGGGCTGGATTTTAGCCACACATGGACCCTTGTGTGTGTGTTGGGGGGGGCGGTGTGGGGGGGAGGAATCTGAAATTCCAAACTCAACGCTCCTAGTTTTCCTGATTCCATGTGAAAGTGAGGAGCAGTGACTATGGCTGGGGGTGGGGGGGGAACAAGGAGAGAAAGAGTACCTCGTTGCGTGGGTGGGGAGAGTCTGCCGAACATTCCTTACGCACATTCCCGTTTCCTCCCGGGGTGGGTGGTGGGGTGGGGGTGGAGTGGGTGGCGCTGTGATACCTCCCCTGCATTGTCAGAGATGCATCCTTCAGATGAGACGTTAAACCTCACTCCCCGTCTGGCTGCCCGTTCAGGCGGACGTTAAAGATCTTCCATGGCGCTGGTGTAAACGAGAAGGGGTTTCTCTCTATCTCTCGCGGTGTCCTGGCCAACAATCCCACAGATAAGCTTGTTCACTTCACAGCTTTTTTGCAGGGAAAGTCGCTGTGTCTGCTGTTCGGCCATAAAAAGAGCTCTGAGACGCTACCCTGCCTGGGGCGCGCTGTGTGAGAACAAGTTGTTGTTCAAGTGGCAAATAGTCACTGCACTTGGCAGTAATTCTGTGCGACGTGCTTTGAGACGTCCGTTTCGATGTTACTGGCCCTCTTCACCCGGTAGCCACTCAGCGTCTCCAGGCACTTCACAGGCAATTAATTGTAAAGTGTATTTAGCAAACACGGCGACCGTTTGCACACAGCGATGTTCCAGACACAGCCTCGAAGTGAATGACTGGGGATTGTCAGCCAGGACACCGGGTTAGAGAGGGAAACTACCCACTCTTTTCTTACAGCGCCATGGGATCTGTAACGTCCGTCTGAGCAGGACAGGACTTCGGGTTGATGTCTCATCCGAAAGAAGGTGCCTTCGGCAAAGCGGCGCTCTCTCTCTCTCTCCTCTCTCCCAGAGCTGAGGTTGCAGATTTTTGGGGGTTGGTGCAAAAGGGGCTGCCGTGCCGGTCTGTAGTGTGCTGTGCGGGGGTCTGATCCATGTATGTATGTCTGTGTGTGTGTGAGGAGAGCTCTTATCTAACGATCTGTCCGTCTCTCTGTCTGCCAAATCACCCACTTGGGGAGGGGTGAGAAACGTCTCTTTCCCACTTTCCCAGTGACCCACTGGATTTGAGAACGGTGGGAAAGGCCGGCGGTTTGAAATTGACTCCGGGGGAGAAACGTTTCCCATCACTTTGACTTCAGTTCCTCGCACAAGGAGGGCTGGTGATTTGAAATTGTGTGATATTGATTTGAACGAAGCTCAGATCTCCCCCCACCTCTCCCCACTCACTGTACTGGGCTTTAATGTGCGACACTGGGAATATCTGCCCCTTTTATCAGAAATTCACTCTCGGTCTCAGCCTGCAGTTCATCCTGCCTTAAAGTGTGAGACGCTCTGCGGGAGGGAAGCCCCCCACTCACTCACCTCAACCTCGGGGGAGTTTTGGATGCGGGTTAGTGAGAGCCAAAGGTTATGGAGACAAGAGTGCGTTGGGGGTTAACGACGATACTAACCGCTGAAACCAAAGCACTCTCTGGCAAGTTTCCCATTGTTTGACTTTCAGGCACGACGGGCACACAGGCTAAGCCTTGATGGAATTTGGGGGCCTTTTGTTCAATGAGGGGGTTACAACCTACCCTCGACTGTGGCCGTTTCCTGCTGTGCAGGAGCACAGTCTATCGATTCCCCAGACATGGTACGGGGAGGCATTTGTTTCCCCTCCCGCGGACCATTTCATTGCTCGGTTGATCCAGCGCCTTTCACGTCACGAGGACCTCTCCCAGCGCTTCGCTATAAAGTGTAGTGACTTGTTTTGTAAAGGAACATTTAGTCTAATTTTATAGAGTCCAAAAGCACAGTGTTACACTGAGGTCGGGCTGGAGTCACCCAGAGCCTTTCTATTAGGGAAACCACTGGCAGATTTGGGTCCAAAGCAACTTGGTTTTATGTGTGTGTGTGTGTGTGCGCCATTGTGTGAGGATACAAAGCTATGGGAACCAAAGCCCACGTTAGCAGAGCAGAGCTGTAGCCTCGCCAGCATCGAGAGAGGCTTTAATCCTGTGATTCACTGCCGATCTCCTCTGACCGACTGACCCACAGGAAGGCAATAACAGGAATCAACCTTTGAATGACTTTTATTAAAGAAATTGCACTTTTACATCAAACCATGTCTTCCAATAAGGAACCTTTGCACTCCCAGCGGGGAAAGTCTTTTATTGATGGAGTATATTTTTCTGAGGCAAAACGTTTTGTGTGGTTGTATTTGTGGCCGGGGAGTGAGAGACAGAGCTCCTCTCTGTGCTCAGCAGCGAGCCACCTCTCGCACCATCGCTGCTTGGCTCCATTTGACGTGGGACCTTTGAGTAACTCGGTCGCAGGTCAAGCCTGAAATTATAGTCTGCTCGCTCCGGGCTCCATTCCCTGTGAGCTCACTAACAGTCCAGGCTGTGTGTGTATACAGTAAACCTCACATAAGTTGTATCAGTTGGGACCATATAGTTAATATGACTTGTGCAATGTACAGTAAAACTTGTATACTTGGCATAAGTCGTATTAAATCTATGGTCCCAACTGATATGATTTGTGTGAGGTTTTACTGTATGAGTTATGTCAAACTTGCATAGAATATAATTTCCTGAACAGGACTCAAGCAGATGTACCACTTAGGGCGATTATACGACTTATACAGATCAGACTTGTGTGGGTTTTACTGTATTGCCCGCTCCCTCACACGTGGAATAATCTTGATACTAAATTGGTCAACAATCCTGTGAGATTATCACAGCGTTTTTTGGTTGAGTGGTTTAAATGGGTATTTTTGTATTTTAAACGCACCTGAATCAGCGTTGCAGTGTGAAGCTGGGACCAAAAGTTATTTGAAATAAAGGGCTTTATTTCCTTTTTAATCCAAAACACAGCCTGGGCAGCCAACACTGATCAGACTCCCATTCCCATCCATCTAACTAACTAACTAACAGGATTGACCCCGGCAGCACTTGACCGCTTAACCCTTTCCTTTCCAGCGATTGATCCCTTAGCTTTCTTCCGCGGGGGTGGGAGAGGAGGAGGGAGAGAGGGGAATGGGCAACGTGAAAGGCTTCCTGAATAACTGCACCAAAAGAAACAAGCAATCATCAAACCTCTTCAATTTAATTCTGGAACATTGAATAATATTCAGACGTTTGTGTGAAATGAGCTCTGGCCAGTACAAAGGAGGGCAGATGGGGTTAAAAGTGCATTTTTCCTTTTGTGGTTTTATTTTTCATTTAGTTTTTTTTTAAAAAAACAACATAATTAGCATCTTGTTTTCCGAGTTCTGTCTGCTCTTTGTCCGAACAGGGGGCCAAGCAGGCTGCCTCACTAAACCGAGAGAACGATCTGACCGATCCTCTGTTAAAATAACTGTATTTTTCCCTGTTTGCGAGACGTATCAATGGGCTTTGAAAGTCAGGAACGGATTCTGTGGCGTTACTGTATTTATTTGCAAATGAGATTTAATCTGTATATTTTTGTGATTTTATTTCCCTCTTCTCTCTCCTCCCTTGCCTTGCCCTGACCCGAACTGGTCGCTTCGAGGTGTTTTATTTTGCGTTCTTTTTCCTTTCAAACGAAACCGAGTCGGTCTGCGAAAATCTCTGTGTCCGCCTCAGTACGTTTTCTACCCTGCAGCAGACTAGAGCCCCTTATTGACTGTTAAGAGATGACTGAAACCTGATTCCGAGACCAGCAAATTCACCTTTCCGTTTGACCAAGCAACCCAGCCAGACCTTTGTCATTCTTTCCCTCTAATAACTTGGCACCAATTTTCCAGTTTAGGATTGTCTTTTTGTAGTCCTTTCTCGACCTGCACGTCGTCATTCGGACGTGAATTAGTGCTATTGAAACATCGCTCGTTCCCCACGCACTATTGACACATGCAGTATCGTTTGGAGAGAAAGAGAGAGAAAAAGTGTATTATATTTCTCTATTAAAAAATAATTTTCATCTGTTGTGAATTTATTCCCCCTTTCTTAAAAGAAAGTCACGTTTGGTGACTTGAACCCCAGGAGGGTTTTATTGATGCAGTTTTGTGTTGATTTTTTAAATATATAATCATTTTATTTCAGCTAGCGCTTGTTAATAGAAAGTCTCAAAGGATCCATTGTCATTTCTGTCGAGGAGAGTGACTGTTTTGTGGGCAAACACAGAAACATCTTGCAGACAGCCCTGAGATGATAAATTGGTCATTTGTCCCAGAGCTATTTGTGGGACATTGCTGGGTGTAACTGGCTGCCGCATTTCACCCAGTCACTCCATTTTACAACAGATCTCCAATTTCTCAAAGCGCTTCACAGGATTCAACAACAACAACAAGATTCCATTTATAGAGCGCCTTTCACGTCGGGAGGACATTCACTGCAAAGTAGTGTCTATATGTTTTGTAGGCAAATGTGGCAGCCGATTTGTGCAGAGCGATATCCTACAAAGAGCCATGAACTGAATGATCAACTCCTGTTAACTCTACAAGCCAAAGACGTAACAGGTAAGGTGGTCCTAACTGGACAAGCGGTGGGAAAGCATCAATGACAAGCTATGTGTGGGTTTAGCTGGTTAGATTCCAGCAGTTACCCCAACCCATACACTGGGGTCCCCAAGCCTTGGCTCTTGCCAACGTGTGTCTAATACTTTCTGGAATTAGGTTAGCAGGATATGTCCCTCCAGAGAGTGCACATTTCACTCCCAACAATCTATCTGGGATTTCCACGTCTGGTGGGACGTGTGCAATTTAGATGGTTCATAGTGATGGGTTTCCGCATGTGCCAGACACCCAGCTGGCCAAAGAAAAACTGAATGGCCAATTGTGGATTGTCCAAAACACCAGGAGAAACTCCTGTTTTTAAATCGTGCCCTGGGATCTTTAATATCTACTTGAACAGGCAACGGGGCCTCAATTCAACGTCTCACTCAACAACAATCGTGTTTTGGACTGTCAAGATAGATGATATGAGTTCCAAGTCCCGACGTGGGGCTTAAACCCAGAACCTTCTGACTCAGAGGCAAGAAACCTAGACTGGGAAAGGCTGACACCCAAACACACAATGAGCTGAATGGCTTCTCTGTGCAGTAAATGGCTATGGGTTCCCCACAGAGCAGGGATTTGTATTATTCCTTTTTGGTTGTGTTTTGAGTTTGACCCAAGGCCTCTAGGAAAGGTTGGGAGGGCAGCATTGGAGCCAAGCAGTTGCCAAGACGATCTGAAAGTTTGTGAGATTGGACGGGTCGAGGGGTGGGGGAAAGGAATGTTACGCTGGGATTTTCCATGGTGATTTCTGAGCTGGTTTCAGTCATAAGATCACATTCCGCTGATGGATTACACCACCTGAGGCGTTCGCCCATTCCCAGCCAGCTTTGTGTTTCTGTACTCTCGGTGGTTGAACAGTAACCTCAGTCACTCGTCTGAAGCAACTCCCAATGACACTAACAAGCAAAATTAGTGTCTGAAAAACACTATATTGCTGTGTCTCCAAACAAGTGTCCAAACCCAATTACTGAGGGGTTCCTCTAAGGGGTGAAAATGTTTGTGAATATTTATCTGGCATGGAATGCACTCTCTCTCCCTGGAGGGACTCACCCTGTTTACATAATTTCTGAGAGTCAGGATCGACATCCTGACTGATAATCTCCCAGATAAAATCAATTCACGCCGGTTTGTGGGGCATTGGTGTGCAATATACAAAACTGACTGCCACAAAATGCACAGTCATTACACTTAACAGTAAAATCCTGTGACGCGCTTTGTAAAATCTGAACGTAATAAGGCGCGATATCAAATGCAAGGATTTTTATTATCTATTAATATAACTCTGCGTCAGTCAGTGTATAACGCTGTGTGTAATATTCTCGTCAGTCGGTGTGTGTAACTCTCACTCTCTGTATATCACTCTTTGTGTAACACACCCTCTCTGTGTAAGTCTCTCAACCTCTATATCATCCTCTGTAAGTCTGTATCTCCCTCTCTCTGTGTAACACTCTCTGTATATCACTCTCTCTGTATAACACTCTGCATATCACTTTCTCTGCATAACACTCTGTGTATCACTCTCTCTGTAAATAACACTTTCTGTATATAACACTTTCTGCATATAACATTCTGTATATCACTCCCTCTGTATAATACTCCCTGTATATCACACTCTCTATATATAACACTCTGTATATCACTCTCTCTGTCTCTCTCTGTGTAACACTCTCTGTATATCACTCTCTGTATATAACACTCTCTATATATCCAACTCTCCCTGTATATCACTCTCTATATATAACACTCTGTATATCACTCTCTCTGTCTCTCCGTTAACACTCTGTATATCACTCTCTCTGTCTCTCTCTGTGTAACACTCCCTGTATATCACTCTCTGTATAACACTCTGTATATCACTCTCTCTGTGTAACACTCCCTGTATATCACTCTGTATATCATTCTCTCTGTGTATAACACTCTCTGTATATCACTCTCTCTGTATGTACCTCTAACACTGGTTCCTCTCGTGCTATTGGTTGACCTTCTTCCCTCGCCTCAACCTACCTTGGAGGGCCGTGTGATTGGTCGGGGCGGGGGGCAGCGGCCGGCTGTGATTGGCTGGCCCCGCCCATTCAGGGGCGTGGCGCGGCGGCGAGGAGTTTGGTTGCGCGGGCGGCCGGGAAACCAAAGATGGCGGCGGCTGCGGGGAGGCGGGAAGCGGCCCGCAGCCCGGGGCTGGCGCTGCGGGGCGCCGCCGGGCTCTGCGCGCTGCTGGCCGGCGTGGCGTCCGCCGGGAGCCGGGGCCCGACGGGGTGCAGGTGCTGGGGGTCAGCCTGGACAGCAGTAACCGCAGCAGCGCCTACATGTGGGCGGGGGAGATCCGCGCGCGACCCGGGGCCGACTTTCTCCTCAGGGTGTTCGGCCTCGGGCTGGCGGCGGCCCCGTGGCCCTGGCTCGCCTGGAGCCGGGGCCTGGCGTGCGGCGACAACGATACCATCCTGGGGGGAGCAACGGGGGGGAGCCGCCGCTGAGGCTGGAGCGGCCGCGGGAGAGCGGGGATCACTGGGCGCTGGTGGCCGTCCGGGTGGCGCCGACTCTCGGCGGCAGCTTCTACCTGTGCGGCCGGTCTGACGCCAGCGGCTGGGCCTCTCCGTCGGGCGGCGACACCCGCCTCGTCCTCCTGGAGGCGGGGGAGGCAGGGGAGGAGGAGGAGGAGCCTGGCGAGGTCCCGGCGCCGCCGGCCTGGGCTCCGCTCTGGGCTCAGCTCGCGCTGATGGCGGCGCTGCTCGGCGCGTCGTGCGTCATGACGTTGCTGCGACGCGGCGCGCTCTGGCTCGAGCCCCTGGAGCTGCGGCTGGTGCGCACGCGCGGCGGCTCGGAGCGGGAGCGGCGGCGGGCGCCGCGCTGGAGTCGCTGCGCGCGCGCGGCGGGGTCGGGGTCGGGGCGGGGCGGGCGGCGGCGTCGTCGGCGTCGGCTGCGGCGGCGGCAACCTGGTGCTGTGCGCGCTGCTGCTGGGCAGCGTGCTGACGAACGCGGCGCTGTGCGCGGTGACGCAGGCGGCGTGCGGCGCGCCGGCCGCCGGCGCCCTGGCCTGCGCCGCGCTGGTCTGGCCGCTGGGGGAGCTGCTGCCGCGCGGCCTGTGCTGCCGCTACGGCTTCGCGCTGGCCTCCTCGGCCGCCGGCCTGTGGCTGACCCGCCTGCTGGTGGCGCTGGCCTCGCCGCTGGCCCTGCCGCCGCCCTGGCCCTCGACCTGGGCCTGCGCCAGGACCTCAGCGCCTGCTTCATCCGCCGGCGGATCCTGGAGCAGCTGCTGCGCCGGAGCCCCGGGGGCGGGGGCGGCGGGGAGGGCCTGGGGCCCCGCCGGCTGGGCCCGGGCAGCGCCAAGGCGGCCGAGGACGTCATGACGCCGCTGGCGGACTGCGTCATGCTGAGCTCGGAGGCGGTGCTGGACTTCGTGACGCTGTCGCGGGTCCTGCAGAGCGGCCACGCCCGCATCCCGGTGTTCGAGGGCGCCGAGCCCTCGCACACGGTCGACGTGGTCCACGCCCGCGACCTGGCCCGGGTGGACCCCGAGGACCGGGCCCCGCTCAGCGCCATCACCCGCTTCTACGGGCGGCCGCTGCACTTCGTCTTCAACGACACGCGGCTGGACGCGGTGCTGGAGGAGTTCCGGCGAGGTGAGGAGTCAAGTACCCCGGCGACGCGCGCCGGCGCCCCCCTGCGGTCGCCGTGGCGTAGCGGTTAGCGCGCCCGCTTGGGAACCCCGGGACGGCGGGTTCGATCCCCCCCCTTTCCCTCCACTTTTCAACGATGATTATAATAATAATGATGATTGTTATTATTATAATAATAATTCTAATAATAATTCTAATAATCGTCATCATCACAATAATCGCTGCATTTTAATGAGGCGCCTTTGCGTTGGGTCGTGGCCCGCGCAGCACACAGTCACTACACTTGGCGGCGCCGCCCCCGCGAAGCGCTTCCAGACGTCTCAGAGCGTCGGAGTTTATTATTACTTATTAATTATTGCCATTGTCGTTATCGCGTCTTCGAGACGTCTGTCGTCCCGGCGAATGGATTTGTTCCGCGGTGGGGGAGCGATCGACACATTTGTGACCGTAGTAATAATAATAATATTAACAATAATGGAATGTAACGGCGTCGTAATAACTGTCAAAAAGAAAACCGATGGCGGAGCTGCGGTTGTTATTTGTCTTCACGTAGTTATCGCGTTATTGTTCGCGCTGTTAATTTAAAAGAAATATAACCACCACCACAATGATGACAGTAATAATATTAGTAGTAATAATAATAATACTCCTGGCCTTTGACCCCGGTCGCCTTGTCGCGCCGTCGCGACGTCTCGAAGCGCTTCACGAGCCGCAAAAGTGTAGTGTAGTGACTGCGCGTTTGGTGGGCGACGTCCCCCACAAACAGCCGTGGACTGAGCGGCCAAATTATTTCTATTTCTTAAAGGGATCGTTAGCCCCGGAAAGTGATCGGCCGATCGACTAACAGCCGGGTTCCTAATTACTGCCGAGTAAACAACAGCGACAACTGTACATACATATATATATATACATTTACATACATGGCGCCTGCGCGCGGGTTAGTGTCCCGGAGGCGTGTGGAGTAAAGAAATGTACCTAAACGTTTCGTCCTACCCGCTCGCGAGAGGGCAGCGCGATCACCACTACCCCCACAGGACTCCGCGCTACGAGTCAACGCGGAGGTTTCGGGGGATCTGTGGGGCTGTTCAGTCCCACCGAGGATCGCTCGCTCGCTCGCTCGAGGCTGGTAACGCCCGCCTCTCGTCTTCCTCCCGCTTCCAAGGCAAGTCCCGCATGGCGATGGTGCAGAGAGTGAACAACGAGGGCGACGGAGACCCTTTCTACGAGGTGTTGGGTTTGGTGACGCTGGGCGATGTCATAGAGGAGATCATCAAGTCGGAGATCCTCGAGGAGTCAGACACCTGTAAGTCCCCCCAGCGTCGCGGAAAGGTGTGTAATTATTATATCAATATATCGCTTTAACAGTATCTCTCGTCAAGCGCTTCGAGACGCCTCGACGACGTGATAGGCTTCTCTATCAAATGCACGGGTTGTTGTTGTTGTTGTTGTTGTTAAACGCCTGCTGGGAGAGTTTGCGTTTAAGCTGTGACTGACGGGAGGAAGCGCGGGTGGATGGAAGAGTGTCACGTCCTCGGTTTGTCTCGAGATCGTGCTTTCCAACCGTGCCTTTGAGTCGCCTTTCCATCCCCCCCCCCCACCCCCCTTGCCTTGCCCTCCACCCCTCTAGATTCAACACCCCACACCCCCCACACCCCACACCCCCATCTCAGTTGCAAACCCTTCACTGTCCAGCGTATTGGGACATCCTCCCGACGTGAAAGGCGCTATGTAAACGTGTGTGTGTCTCTCTCTCGGTTTGCGTAGGTGTGTATGTCTGTGTGTGTGGGCGCGTGTGTGTGCGACCAGAGAAAGACTGAGCAAGAGGAGGACATGAGCAATGAGAGAGAGAAGAGCTACTCCCCACGCCTCTCTCTCCCTCGTGCCTCTCTTACACTCGCCCCTCTCTCTCTCTCTCTGCTCCTCTCTGCAGCAGAGAAGATCAGGAAGAAGCCGCCCGGGATGGACACCCCGATCCAGCACAGGAAAGAGGACCTCACGCACTTCAAGATCTCCGACAACGACGCAAAAATCAAGATCTCCCCACAGCTTCTCTTGGCCACTCAGCGCTTCTTATCAAAAGGTACGGCGGGCGGGAGGGGGGGGGGTGGAGTGTGTGTGTGTGGGGGTGTGTTTGGTGTGGGGGGCAGTGTTTGAGTGGGTGGGGAGGGGGGTTGGTTAATCACTGCTATCATAACCCCCCACCCTTTGCAGAGGTGGAGCTGTTCAGCCCGGCCCGGGTGTCGGAGCGGGTTCTCCTGCAGCTCCTGCGGATGCCCAGCGTGACCCAGGAGGTCAGGTTCGATGAGAACGACAAGTGGGCTCCGCAGCACTACCTGTACCAGCGCAATCAACACGTCAACTACTTCATCCTGGTACTACAGGTGAGCAACGCCACTGGGCGCCATCGCACGCACACGCACACGCGCACACACGCACACACGCCACCCCCAGGGGGCGCCGTTTCCTCTTCGTACCCGCGCTCCCTGTGCACAGCTCTGCGTGGAGCTCCAGGCCATCCAGGCATCCCCTGCTCCTTATTATCATAATTAATATAATAATAATTAATAGTAATGACACTTGCATTTGGTGTATGTTACTAACACAACAACAACAACAACAACAAGATTCCATTTATGGAGCGCCTTTCACGTCGGGAGGACGTCCCAAGGCACAGTGTGTGTGTGTGTGTGTGTGTGGGCGGAGGGGGCAGTGCGTGGGCGGAGGGGCAGTGCGTGGGCGGAGGGGCAGTGCGTGGGCGGAGGGGGCAGTGCGTGGGCGGAGGGGGCAGTGCGTGGGCGGAGGGGGCAGTGCGTGGGCGGAGGGGGGCAGTGCGTGGGCGGAGGGGGCAGTGCGTGGGCGGAGGGGGCAGTGTGTGGGCGGAGGGGGCAGTGCGTGGGCGGAGGGGGCAGTGTGTGTGTGTGTGTGGGCGGAGGGGGCAGTGCGTGGGCGGAGGGGGCAGTGTGTGTGTGTGGGCGGAGGGGGAAGTGCGTGGGCGGAGGGGCAGTGTGTGTGTGGGCGGAGGGGCAGTGCGTGGGCGGAGGGGCAGTGCGTGGGCGGAGGGGGGCAGTGTATTTGTAGGGTATAACGGGGTGTGTGTTACTCACAGGGCCGTGTGGAGGTGGAGATTGGAAAGGAGGGACTGAAGTTTGAAAACGGAGCCTTCACTTACTACGGTGTCTCAGCTCTGGCTGCTCCCTCCTCGGGTACCGTCTGTCTGTTAGTCTGTCTGTCTGTCAGCCATCGCCTTCCTCTTTGACCGTTGCCTACAGTCACCTCTCCCTCCCTTTAGCTCAGTGTTGTGCTCCGCGAGTGTGGGGGGTGGGGTGGGGAGGGGGTGTTGGGGCTGTGTAGTGCAAGTAGTTGTTGGTCAGTGTACGGTACACTAACCTGAGGAGTCTGATACCTTTGGGGTAATAATAATCCTTGCATTTAACACAGCCCCTTATTAGGTCTTCCAGACGTCTCAAAGCGCTTCACAGTGTATGTGACAGTGTATTTTGTGGGTGAAAGGCGGCAGCGACGCCCCCACAAACAGCGGTGGATTGAGCGACCGGATTAGTATTTTGTTAGCATCGAACGAGCGGCCCGGAGATATCTTAACCTGACGCGGCGCTGTTTCTCCGCAGTTCCTTCGTCGCCGGCCGCTAACAGGAAGTGGAGCTGCCGTGATCCGTTTCCCAGGGAGCAGGCGGGGAGCGGGGAACCCATCACCTACTGCCCCGACTACACCGTCAGGGCTCTCAGCGAGCTGCAGATCGTCAAGGTGAGAGCGACGGGAATCGCTGGCGTTCGAGGGCAACCGTGTGCTCGCGTTTCACCCACAAAACGCACAGTCGCTACACTGGACGGTGTGTCCCGCGGAGCGCTTGGAGACGTCTCTTAAGGCGCGATGAGGCGCCGGGTCAAACGGCAGGACTATTATTGTTAACAGCAGCAAGAGATTTCACAGCACGTTCTCTGTTCCTTCTCCAGAGAAAATTCTCTTCCTCTCTCTGTCTCTGAGTGCTCTCTCCCCTTCTCTCTCTCTCTCTCTCTCTCTCCTTCCTCGCTCCCTATTTTTCCCTCCCCTCTCTCTCTCGCTCCCTCTCTCACTCCCCTCCTCTCTCTCTCTGCCCAGGTCACCCAGATGCAGTATTTGAACGCGATTATGGCCTCGAGGACACACGGCTCGTCCCCATCGCCCGACACCTTTGAGCTCAAGGTGATGCCGTGCAGCCGGACCACGAGACTGAGCGATCAGAACGCCTCACAGGGTAAGTGTCCATGTGCGACTGGCATCTGGTAAACAGTGGGACGCGCGTGTGTGGGTGTAGTCAGCGTTGTGAGGTGTGTTTGGTCAGTGCTCTTTGTGTTTATGTGTGTGTGCAGTGAGTGCGTGTGTGGTACAGTGTTGTGAGTGTAGTCAGCGTTTGTGAGAGTGTGTGTGTGTCAGTATGTGTGTGGTCAGTGTTTGTGTGTGTGGTCAGTGCTGCAAGTGTGTGTGTGTGTAGGCTGTGTATGTGAGTTGTGTGTGTGTGTGTGTGTGTAGGCTGTGTGTGTGAGGTGTGTGTGTGTGAAGGCTGTGTGTGTGAGTTGTGTGTGGGTGTGTGTAGGCTGTGTGTGTGAGGTGTGTGTGTGAGGTGTGTGTGTGAGTGTGTGTGTAGGTGTGTGTGTGAGTTGTGTGTGTGTGTGGGTGTGTGTAGGCTGTGTGTGAGTTGTGTGTGTGTGTGAAGGCTGTGTGTGTGAGTTGTATGTGGGTGTGTGTGTAGGCTGTGTGTGTGAGTTGTGTGTGGGTGAGGCTGTGTGTGTGCGGTGTGTGTGTGTGAAGGCTGTGTGTGTGAGTTGTGTGTGGGTGTGTGTAGGCTGTGTGTGTGAGTTGTGTGTGTGTGTGGGTGTGTGTAGGCTGTGTGTGAGTTGTGTGTGGGTGTGTGTGTAGGCTGTGTGTGTGAGTTGTGTGTGTGGGTGTGTGTAGGCTGTGTGTGTGAGTTGTGTGTGTGTGTGAAGGCTGTGTGAGTGAGTTGTGTGTGGGTGTGTGTGTGAGTAAATATAAAGAGAAATAATCATAATGTGTGCTGTTTGCTGCCCTCACACTGATGAGAGATGTCAGTAATTCCCCATCACTCTGCCTCACTCTCTCTCCCACTCTCTCTCTCTCCCTTCCCCCACTCTCTCTCTCTCTCTCTCTCTCTCTGTAGCTGCTGCCCCAAACTGACCTGAACGACGGGAAACCAAAAGCCTCGATTTTTAAAACGTCTGTTGTTGCTGAGAGCTGTGACGGAGACCGTTACTGAGCTGAAACGGTGGTGAGACCAAGTGGGAGCTCAATCCCACGTTTACCCTCGGAGCAGATCCGCACCCCCTCCTCCCCTCCCCTCCCCATAGCCCCGCTCCCCCCGTCTCTCTGCCACCAACGTCAACTAATCCCGTGGAAAACAAGTGTCTGCGGAGTGCGGGCTGTGGGGAACAGGAGTTTCCGGAAGGGCAAACATTTCCCTTATTTTTCTAGTTAGGAAGACTGGAGATGATAATAATATTATTAATAATAATAATAATAATAATCCTTGCATTTGATACAGCTCCTTCTCACGTCCTTGAGGCGTCTCAAAGCGCTTCGCGGATTAGACCGTAAAGCGCAGTGACTGTGTTTCGTGGGCGGGTGAGACGCGGCAGCGATGAACTTGAGATGAGACGAACGTAACGTGCGATTCTTACCTCCTAACGCATAGCCTTTGTGTCATCAGAGTTCCCCTTCCCTGTCAGGGGTTTAGATTTGGTCCTGAATGCAAAATAACAGCTGCGGATTTAACCTTTTAATGAATCGTTTGATTCACAAAGGTCTGTAGGGCTCGTCGAGGCTTTGAGTAGGGGGTGTCATCGTCTCTGATTCAGGTGATTCTATCCCTTGGGTTGCGTCGACCATTAATGCAGTATTTTGATTCTCCAGCCTGACGGAATATGAGAGTCATTTTATAAACATAATTCTCGATCCCTTGTCTAGCCAAAGATTCCCAATAATAATAATAATAATAATTATAATAATCCTTGCATTGGATACAGCGCCTTATCACGTCTTCGAGACGTCTCAAACCGCCTCACAGGACACACTGTAAAGCGAATTGACTGTATATTTTGTGGGCGAAATGCCAAATGTAGAAGCCGAGAGAAATCTACAAGTGCCATTGAATCAAATCAGCCATTTCCAGTGTTTTATACCCTCTCTGGTTTGGGCTCCAATGTAGTTTGCAATCGGCGGCTTAGTTCTGATGAGCCGAGTTCTGATCTGTTTGCGAATGTGTGAGAGATATCTTAATTTCAAATGAAATCGTGTAGTGTCGTTTGTATGTACGTTTTACCGTAATATCTCAGAGAGATTTTTATTAAAGAGTAAGTGGTGAGTGTTCGTTGTCCTGTGTTCTGCCATTATAAGCAGTTGAAGCGTTAAGAGATTTGGATTGCAGGTCAGTTTAATAATCTTTTTCTGCACGCGGTTTTGCAACCTCGTTCCTCGTGGTCATGTTTTCCAATAGCCATTTGGGTACAAGACGTAAGAGTGTGTGTCAGTGTCTGTGCTGGGGGCTCGCTCCCCCACTCTGCTCTCGCCCCATTCCCTGCTCTCTCTCTCTCTCTCTCCGTCGTGTCTGTGCTGGGGGCTCGCTCCCCCACTGGAGCTCTCTGCTCTCGCCCCATTCCCTTCTCGCTCTCTCTCTCTCTCTCTCCATCGTGTCTGTGCTGGGGGCTCGCTCCCCCACCCTGCGCTGGCGCTCCTCCCACCACCTTGCGCCTGACATGGCGCCTTACCGCGCCGTTGAGACGTCTCAAAAGGCGCTTCACAGGATACAACCGTAAAGTGTCGTGACCGTGACAGTCTGTGGGCGAAACGCGGCAGCCAATTGCGCCCGGGAGCGTCCCCATCCCCCCCCCCCACGCAAACAGCTTGAAGAGATTGAGGCGACTGACTGTTTGTGACGGCATAATAATGGCACAGTGAGCCTCGGTGGTGATGTCACGGAGTTTGGGGGGAATCGAGTTGTCTTGCTCTGTGCAGCCACCCGAGGAGCCCGTGGAGGACAGGATGTTGGGTTGGAGGATTATGTGACCAGTTTGCTGGCAGATGGACTGTGTCAGGACGCCGCCGTCTTTGCCTCCTCCTGTCCGAGGCTGCTGGCTGCCAAGGAAGAAGGTCTATTGGAGCAAATGAGCCCGAAGGTTTCAACGTTCCTCGCAGTTGTCCCTCTCTCACCTGCTCACCACCTCCCCCACACCCCCCCCACCCCACCCACTCCACCACCACTCGCTGCTTTCCCCTCGACTGGATCCAGCCCCACGTATGTCCCTCGTGCTCTCCGTTCCATCGGACACCGCCCACACTTTCAGCCACTACGTCTCGAAGCTCTGCAACTCTCCCCCCCCCCCACCACCCCAATCCCCCCACCTACGCCACCCAAATCTTCCTTCTTCAGGTCACTCCCTCCCTCCCTCCCTCCTGGCTTGGCATCGTGCTCCACCACTGTCAAGCGCTCTGGAACTCTACCCTGCGTGGGGTGGGGGGCGCGCGGGCGCTGTATAAGTCATTGCTTTTGAAGCCCTCGTTCCTCCCCACCTCTATGATCTGCTAACTCCATATAGACCTGTCCTCTCCCTCCGCTCAGCGGGCTCCGGCCTGCTTCACGTCCCGCCCGGCCCTCCCCACCATCAGAAGCCGAGCCTTCAGCCTCTGGAACTCCATCTCACTGTCCCTCCGCCTCACTCCCCTCCCTTGCCTCCTTCGAAGCCCGTCTCAAGACCTTCAACTGCACCTTCGGTCACCCTCCTAACCCCGCCCTCCCCTCCCTCCATCCCCTCCTGATCCCAACCCCCAGCTCGGGTCCAAAACCCTGACTGTCCTTGGGACGTCCTCCTGACATGAAAGGGCTCCGTGTAAATGTCATTTGTTGTCGTTGAAGGAAATCAGGATGATCCTGAGCTGCGATCGGAAAGGCTTCCTGGTCAGGGGGCTGACCATCAGCGGGAGGAAGTGCTACGTTATCCGGGATAACTTCTACATGGACGGGGATGACACCATGGATATCCGGATGAAGAGGCAGGAAGGTACACCATGCCTCAGCCTGGCCATCGCCAGGTCAAAGAAGGTGTTCATCATCATCATGGGGAAGCAAGGCATTCACGGAGGAACTCTCAATAAAAAGGCGTTTCAGATGGCCACTTACATCAGGAAGTCTGGCTGTTAGCTCGAACCTTTGTAACCCCCAGAACAAATTCCTACGGTATCTCTCTGTGGCTATATTTTCCTCCAGATTTCATAAACTATTTCATTTTTGTAACTGTGCTTCCCCAGCGACTTATTTTGAGCCTCAGACCTTAGATTAATGATAGTAATAATAATAATAATCCTTGCATTTGGTATTGCGCCTGATCGGGTTCCGCAGAATATACTGTAAAGTGTGTGACTGCATTTGTGTGGGCGAAACGCGGCAGCTGACTGCGCACCGCAGCGTCCCCACAAACCGCCGTGGATCGAGTGAGCCAATTATTATTATTTTTAATTCATTAAAGGGATTGTTACCCCCGGAAAGCGATCCACCAATCTACTAATAACCGGGTTCCCACTTACTGCTTGGTAAACGGAGCTGCGTGGAATAAGGAAACTGGTCCAAGGTTTCGCCCTGGTCCGGGAATCGAACCCGGATCCTGTTGCTTGCGAGGCGAGTGCTCTCGCTGCAGGACACCGCCACATAACGCCCGCGAATGATACGAACCTCTCACCTTGCAGATAATCGGGCTGCGGTTCCTAATTAGAATTGTGAAAAGACAAATGATCGCAGCGCGAGCCGCAGCAACCGGACTGATTGCTACGGAAACCTCTTCTACGTAGTCGGCACTTTCAGGTAAAGTGACCATTACGGAGCGAAGTTCTTTGAACACGGATTGAAATGAGGTGCGTTTCCCACTCCACAGCCTTTTAAACAAAGTTACATCATCATTTTTCGGTGGGGGTGTCACCCGGGCGTCTGACACCCGCGGAAACCCATCACCGCTGCAACCGCAGAGTCTCCAAACCCAACTGGAAATCCCAGAGAGAGAGATTTTCGGAATGAAATGCTCTCTCTCTCTCTCTCTCTCACTCACTCTCTCTCTCTCTCTCCCTGGTTTACCTAATTACTAGATTTCACTTAAAATCTCCAAATGCCACCCTTACTTTTTCAACGGCTCCGAATTGAATCCGATTGACCCGCGGAGGAAAGACAAGAATTTCGCCTGAAAGCCACTGGGAAACTGATGGCATATTCTTGGAACGCAGCGTCGAGCAATAATAATCCTTGCAATAAGAATCCGTCTTTACGTTGTGAGATTATATTGCGTCTCGCGCTTTCACGCTCCTGTTTACCTAATTCCAAAGAGTGACCAATTTTATTGGGGAATGGTTGGCCGGGATACACCGGCAGAGAGAAACTCCTTTCTCTTCTCATGGCATCGTTAACGTCACCTGAGCACATCACCTAAGGAGGAGAGGACCAGGGACGGAGCCCTGAGGAACGCTGTACGTGATGGTGCGGAGGGCTGGAGGTGAAGCTGTTCAGCAGATACAAATTGGAGACGATGGGAAAGGTAATGCCGATTAATATTAATCATAATCCTCGCATTTGATACGGCACCTTTATCATGTCATTCAGACGTCTCAAAGCGCTTCACGGGATCGATGCGCTGCAAAGTGCAGTGACTGTGTATTTTGCGGGCGGAACGCGGCAGCACAATTTGCGCACAGAAGTGTCCCCGCGAGCAGTCGTGAAGTGAGCGACCAATTTTACTGGGGGCGACTTGGCCAGGACATCATCGGGAGAGAGAGAGAGAGAGAGAAGCGGACAGAACCGGGAAGGTAGAGCTGAGATCAATGGAATGATTGTCACTCAACTTGACACCCTAACGATAGAGCTCTCACTAACAGTCTGTCTGTCTGTCTGTCTGTCGGTCTACAGTGGATAGAAGCAGCAAATCAGCCACATGACTGTACAGTTATTATAATTATTATGATAATAATAATAATAATTGGGCAAGTTTCCTTACTCCATGTGCCTCTATTTACCGAGCAGTAAGTGGTCGATTGGAAGGATCGCTTTTCCCGGGGTAACAATTCCTTTCAAAAAAATAATAATAATAATAAATTGGTCACTGCTCGTGGGACACTTCCGTGCGCGATTGGCTGCCGCGTTTTGCCCGCAAAATGCACACAGTCACTACGCTTGGCGGTACACGCCGCGAAGCGCTTTGAGCTGTCTTGAAGACCCGATAGGGCCCGGTATCAAACGCGAGGATTACGGTTATTATCGTAAGAATAATGATAACGACTATCTCTGCAGTTGATCGAAGCAACGTATCGCGTCGTCGAGAGGTCCGGGAGCTGCTGTTCCTCAGCTCAGGAGGTGCTGAAAGCATCTGAAAGCTCTATTGTGGGTGTTTTTCGGACCAGACCGAGAGCAAAGCCACATCCCAGTCTCTAACCACTTCAACGCCACTTGATTCTCTCTCCTCTCTCTCTCTCTCTCTCTCTCACTGCCAAGCCGGCGGTTGAGGCTGTGAGCACAGGGAAGGTTTGGTTCGTGTGTGTTTACGGCTTCTTTTGGCAGAACACTTGAGGTCCCGCACACTGCGTGCGTGAATTTTATTGTATTTTGTGATTATAATTTTATAATGTTGCGTTGCTATTACATTGCATCATTGGGAATGTTGTCGCATTTATCGTTGCATGATTATTATATTCTTAATATCATTGTATTAGATTGTATTCTTAATATTAAGGCATTTTATTATTGTTACATTAGTAATATTATTGTAAAATAATAATCCTGGCAGTTGATATATCGTGTTGCTGAGATGTCTCAAAGCGCTTCACAGTATATATGTTATTTTATTGTATTTTATTAATATTATTGTATTTTATTTGGTTATTATTATTGTAATACTGGATAATATTAATATATTGTGCCTTAGGACACTTGCGTAGGCGATTGGGTGGGCAAGGATCAGGATTAGACTGCAACTTGTCTTTGACCGGTCTCCGAATAATTCAAAAATATTAAATTAATAATAACTGAAGTTAATAGATTGAATTGAATTCGGAACTTGGTCGGTGGCTTCCTCTGCAAACGGTAACTTTAAAAAAAAACACACAAATATACGGCGAAAACAAAGTCGGCCGAAGCAATTTCGCTTACGGTCTAATTGTCTCTTTGCTCGGGGACACTTGTTGTCTCAAGTGATGCAAAACTTTGTGATCTTCCTGACTCCACACAGCGAAGGGAAGGCATCTCACCCCCAAAAGATGCCTTATTGATCTGTGCTTACGGTCACTTCCCCCCTCCCTCTCCCCTGGCTCGCGGTCAGGCTCCGCTAACTCACGTGAAGGGTGCCATATAAATATAAAAATAAATCCAAGTTGCTGTTGTTCTTCTTCTTCTTCTTCCTGCCAGGAAGATGGGAACTCTCCGCCATCTCCAGTTGGCTCTGCGAGAGAAGATCGAGGAGTTGAGGCAGAGGGACGCTCTGATAGATGACCTGGAGCTGGAGTTGGACCAGAAGGACGACTTGATTCAGAAGCTACAGAGGGAGTTGGATAAGTACCGATCTGTCCTGCGACCATCAGCGCAGACAGAGGAGACCAACCAAGCCCAGGAGCACCAGCGAACCAAACGCCAGGCCATCTCCGCTGAGCCACCGCCCTGGACATCCAGCAGATCAGCGACGTCAGCCTTCCCTGTTTCTCCAAAAGCCCCCAGTAAGTGGCTTCAAGCCTCCGATTCATTTACACTGTGTCCCGCGAAGCGCTTTGAGACGTCTGAAGACGCGATGAGGCTCTGCATCGAACGCGAGGATTATTATTTATTGTTCGCCCATTTCCTCCTTGTGTTGCTGTGGAGTCCTGGAGCTCTCGCTTCGCAAGCGAGAGGACCCGGGTTCGATTCCCGGGCGAGTCAGGGCGAGACCTTAGGCACGTTTCGATGTGATAATAATAATAATAATAATAATCCTTGCATTGGATGACACATCTTATCAAGTCTTTGAGACGTCTCAAAGCGTTATATCGAATGCAAGGATAATTATGGTCTCTTTGCTCGTGCCCACGGTCACCTCCCCTCTCCCCTCGGCTCAGTGTCGTTCGCCGCCGCGGTCAAGCCCTCTGGGGAGGGGGTGGGCGCTGTGCGGTGAGGTGACCGACGGGGCTCAGAGTTGCAGCTCCCCATCATCTCTCGAACTGTGCGTGAAACAGATCAAAGGAGCTGATCAAAGGGGCCATCATGGAGAACGACTTCATGAAGAATCTGGAGGTGTCCCAGATCCAGGAGGTGGTGGATTGCATGTACCCAGTGGAGTTCATCGAGGACAGTTACATCATTGAGGAGGGGGATGTGGGCTCCCTCGTCTACGTCATGGAAGGTAGGAGATTGGGGGATGGGGTGGGGGGTGGGTTGGGGTGGAGAGGAAAGGGGGGAGTTAGACACTTCATCGTCACTCTTTGATCGTGCCTTCGGCCAGACCCCCCCCCACCCACCCCGCCATGCCCTCCACCCCTCCTGACGCCAACTCCTGCGCCCTGGGACTTCTTTCCTTTCCGAGTGTAACTTGTTGTTGTTGTTCCCCCCACCAATCCCCCCCACCCCCACAACACACTCCCCCGCCCCCTCCCGCTCGCCAGCCCACTGCACCATTCCCCTGAGGTCCAATAGGAACACGGGAACAGGAGGAGGCCATTCAGCTTGTTGTCCAGTCGGACTCCTGTAGCTCAGTGGTGAGCGCTCTCGCCTTTCAAACGAGAGGAGCCGGGTTCGATTCCCGGGCGGTCAGGGCGAAACCTTGGGCGGGTTTCCTGTAACTCTGCTCTCCGCACGCACACGGCCTCTGGGTCGCGTGAGCAACAGGAAAATCCCATGACTGAGGAAAGGCTGTCAGCAGCACCTGGGCCGTGACCTCGGAAACAACACTGACAACAGCTGCTGATGACGGCTCCAGGGAATGGACGGTTCTTCACGAGCCCCAACAAAAAGCCATCGTAATAAACCCACTCCACTGCCCACTGCCCCTGGCTCCTCGGCTGGCTCCGGCCTCCCGCTCGGCCACTCGTCCCCTCCTCCGCTCCACCATCAGGCACTAAGCTTTGGAATTCTCTCCCCAATCCCTCCTCCGCCTCGTCCCTCCCCTCCTTCCCCTCTTTTAGATCATGTGGGAAGACTTTCTCTTCGACCACGCTTATGGTCACCTCCTCAACTTCCCCCGGGTGCGAGGGAGGAAGAGAGGGAAGGAGGGAGGAAGGGAGGGAGGAAGGGAGTGGATAGGTGGGTGGGAGAGTGTTGGGGATGTTTGAGTGTGGAGCAGTAACCAATGGCTTCACCTATACATAGACATACACAGTGTGATAGAGACCGCAATGACATCTCTCTCTTTCTCTTCTCTCTCACGCTCTCTCTCTCTCTCTGTCTCCTCAGAGGGGAAGGTGGAGGTGACGAAGGGGGATGTGAAGCTGTGTACGATGGGGCCGGGGAAGGTGTTTGGCGAGCTCGCTATCCTCTACAACTGCACCCGCACAGCCACCATCAAAGGTCCGCGCTCCAAGATCACTGCCCTGCGTGAGGGGCGCTATATAAGTTGTTGTTGTTGTTAGCGACAGCTCCAGTCTCAGCCCAAACAACATTATGCCCTGTGGCTCAGAGTAATAATACTAACCCTTGCAGTTGATACAACAAATGTCCTGCAGCTCAGTGGTTAGGCCACTCGCCTCGCAAGCGAGAGGATCCGGGTTTGATTCCCGAAACGTTGGGCAAGTTTCCTTACCCCACACGTCTCTGTTTAGAACTTCAGCCTCTCTGCCCCCACCCTTTGGAACTCCATTCCACATTCCCTTCACCCCGCTCCCTCCTTGCCTCCTTCAAGGGTCCATTTCAAGACCCTCCTCTTCCACCGCCTCTGCTACCCCTCCTGATCCCAACCACCAGCTCGGGCCCAAATCCCAGATTGTCCAGCGCCTTGGGACGTCCTCCCGACATGTGAGGCTCCGTGTAAATGGAATGTGCTGTTGTTGTTGTTGTCGTTGGTGGTGTGTTTTGCAGCTCTAAGTAACGCCAAGCTCTGGGCTATTGACCGACAGTGTTTCCAGGTCATCATGATGAGGACCGGGCTGATCAAACACACTGAGTACATGCAGTTCCTGAGGAGGTGAGTGTGTGAAGCACCGACTAAGACACAGACACAAGCCAATTCGATAACAACAACAACAACTTGCATTTACGCAGCTCCCGTCATGCAGGGGAGTGGTGGAACACAATGGGGGGGGGGGGGGGGGGAGGTGACAATGAGGACTGTTGAAGAGGAAGGTCTTCAGAGGCGACTTGAAGTTGGGGAGGGAGGAGGCAAGACAGAGGGATTGAGGGAGAGGGTTCCAGAGTTTCAAGGAATAGTGTCTGATAGAGTAGCTGCCGATGGTGGAGTGGAGGGCATGAGGGACAAGAAATTACCCCAAACATACACCGTGGGCTTTGGCTCAAAGTGTGGTCATTCTGGAAACCCATCACCTGCTTAAGAGTCTCCAAACCAAGCTGAGAATTCCATGAGTCCCACATACACATGGAAATCCCAGCGATACATTGTTGGAATGGAAAGCTCTCTCTCTCTCTCTCTCCCTGGAGGGACGCATCGTGTTTACCGAATTCCGGAGAGTATTAGGCGCAGGTTGGCAAGAGCCAGGGCTTGAGGGGGAGCCCAGAATGTGCGTTGGGGTAACTGCTGGAGTCTAACCAGCTAAACCCAAGCATAGCTTGGCCATTAAGAACACTGGCTGGCCAGCTTTCCTGTAGCTTGTCCAGCTCGGACCACCCTCCCCGTTAGGGTCGACGATATCACAGTTAATGGAGCAAACACGGATTGTGTGCGTGACATGACACTAGGCAGTCTCTGCGTTTTATATCAGTTCTCATTGGCCATCACGTGAGTCAGCCAGGGTCATAGTCATGGGTTATGTCTGTCTTTCTCTCCCAATTCCAATTTCTTTCTCTCCAATATCTCCATTTCTGTCTCCAGCGTCCCCTCGCTCCAAGATCTACAGGAGGACATCATCAGCAAACTGGCAGATGTGCTGGAGGAGGTAATGGATTCACACAAAGCATGTCCACACCCCTCTATCCAACCACTACCACCAACAGCACATTAACTTCACACAGCGCCCTTCATGTTGGGGGTCAGGGATTTGGACCCGAGCTGGGGACTGGGATCAGGAGGGGTGGAGGGCAGGGAGGGTGTGGGTGTAGGATGGTGACTAATGGTGCGATCGAAGAGGAGGGTCTTGAGCCGGGCCGTGAAGGAGGCAAGTGAGTGGGGGGGTGGAGGGCGAGGCGGACGGACTTATGGGATGGGGTTCCAAAGGGTGGGGCAGAGAGGCTGAAGGGCCTAACTGCCGATGGTGGGGGGCAGATCGGGCGGGGGACATGGAGCAGGCTGGAGCCCGCTGAGCAGAGGGAGCGGGCAGATCTTTTCGGAGTTAGCAAGTAACCGTGGTTGACCGCTGTGCACTTCCTATTGGTTTCCCAGACTCATTACGAAAACGATGAGTACATAATCAGGCAGGGAGCCCATGGGGACACCTTCTTCATCATCAGCAAGGGCAAGGTGAGTATCGAGCTCTCTCCTGGAGTGCGTGTGTCGGAATAACTAATGGGACAACAGCAATGGCCCTCGCGTTTGACCCGGCGCCTTATCCCATCTTCGAGACGTCTCAAAGCGCTTCACGGGATACACGGCAAAGTGGACTGTAGGATGAAACGCGGCGGCCAAATGCGCACAGAGACGTCCCCCACAAACAGTCGTGGATTGAGTGACCAAATTATTATTATTTTGGAGGGATTATTACCCCCGGAAAGCGATCCACTAATCGACTAACACCCGGGTTCCTACTGACTGCTGGTAAACAGAGCCGTGTGCGTGCGTGCGTGCGCGTGTGCATGTGTTTGTGTGGGTGGGGAGTAAGGAAACTTGCCCAACCTTTCGCCCTGACCTGACCCGCCCGGGAATCGAACCCGGGTCCTCTCGCTTGCGAGGCGAGGGCTCTAACCACCGAGCTCCCCGGTATGATGAGGCGCCACTATGTTGTGCGTTGGCTTTGTTCCCGCAGGTGACTGTGACACGGCAGGATCCTGGCAACGAGGAGCCCATCTTTCTCAGCGCTCTCTCCCGCGGAGACTGGTTTGGAGAGAAGGCCCTACAGGGGTGTGTGTGGCTGCCGCCGGGAACGTCAAACCCAACTATTCTTTCTGCCAGTGGAACTGTCCAGGAAAAAAGGCTGGGGGCAGAGGTTCCGGCCACTCAGCTCCCGAGTGACCCTCGTGCCCTCGTGTTCCACCATCGGGGGCCCCACTTTTAGCCACTGCGCCCCGAAACTCTGTAACATTCTCTGCCAATCCCTGCGCCTTGCCCCACTCCTTCTCCATCTTCAGGTCGCGCTAGAAGACCTTCCTCTTCGGCCGTCCCCCATGGTCACCTCCCCCTCTCTCTCGATTTGGGTGTGTCAGCCCGGCTCAGTGGTATCGCTCTCACCTCTGGGTCAGAGGGTTGTGGGTTCAAGCCCCGGGAGCAGTCGGAGATGCCTTCCTTGAGATGAGATGCTAAACTGAGGCTGTGTATAAGGGAAGGGAGTGCTCCACTCGATACCATTCTATCGCCAATGACTCCAATGATTGGAGTAACAAACCAATGACTCACTCGGACTTTCCTCTCCCTCTTCCAGAGAAGATGTGAGGACCACAAACGTTATCGCAGCTGAGGACGTAACCTGCCTGGTGATTGACAGAGAGTGAGTCTTTCTGACCGATGATCGGAGCAGTAACTTAACGGGAAGAATCTTTGCATCTGATACAGCCCTCATCACGTCGTCGAGACGTCTCGAAGCGCTTTATACTATGATACTATAAACCGAATTGACTGGGTATTTTGTGGGCGAAACGCGGCACCCAATTGCCCACAGTGACGTCCCCACAAACAGTCGTGGGTTGAAGTGACCGAATTATTATTATTATTATTTTTTTGGAAGGGATTATTACCCCCGGAAAAACGATCGGCCATTCGACTTAACAAGCGGCTTCCTACTGACTGCCGGTAAACAGAGGCGCGCGCGCGTGTGTGTGTGTGTGTGTGTGTGTTTGTGCGGAGTAAAGAAAGTTACCTAAGGTTTTGTCCGACCGGCAATCCGACGAAGCCAGGACCTCTCGCTTGCGAGACGAGTGCTCTAACCGCTGAGCCGCAGGATCCACGATGGCTCTCTCAGGCCGTGCGTTGTCTTTCTTTCTTCGTAGGTCGTTCCGTCAGCTGATCGGAGGCCTGGGAGATGTGTCCAGTAAAGAGTTTGAGAGTGCCGAGCTACAGGCAAAGTGAGTTTCGCCGGAGTTTCCCCAGACACAACCTTTCATAGCAATGTTCAATAACATTTCTCTTCCTTGGGGTCCCTAGTGTGGAGGCAGACGTCTTGAATTCATAAGGATTACTATTATTATTATTATTATTATTATTATTATTATTATTATTATTATTATTATCTCTATCTCTCGTTGCCCTCAGCATTAATCAACATTTTTCTCAGGTTTGAGGCAGAAGCTGAGTTCTTTGCTGGTCTCGATCAGAAGGATTTCAAGATCGTAGAAACTCTAGGCGTTGGGGGCTTTGGGCGTGTTGAGCTGGTAAGGGGCGCTGCCGTGCGCAATTGGCGGCCGCGTTTCGCCCACAAAAAATACGCAGTCCGTTCGCTACGCGGTGTATCCTGTGAAGCGCTTTGAGACGTCTCAATGAGGTGATAAGGCGATGGGTCAAATGCGAGGACCGCAGTTTATTTGTTGTTGTTGTTGGTTATTTGTAACGAAAGGCAAAATACTGGCGGCTGCTGGGAAACCTGAAATAAAGACCGAAGTGCCTGGCGACACTCAGCAGGTCAGGCAGCATCTATGGAGAGAAAGTGAGGGACCCTTTGTCAGATTGTGTTGTTGTTGTTGTTGTTGTGGTTGATGGTGTTGGCTAACCTCAGGTGCAGCTGAGAAGTGAGGAGAGCAGAACATTTGCGATGAAGATCTTGAGGAAACGTCACATTGTGGACACTCATCAACAGGAGCACATCCGCTCAGAGAAGATGATCATGCAGGAGGCACACAGCGCCTTTATAGTCAGGTACTGCCCCGACCCCCTACTATGCCCCACACCTCTGCCCCAGCCCCTTTCCCGCCCCCGTATACTGCCACACCCCTACCCCTTTGCCCCACCATCTGCCCTGCCCTGTGCCCCAACCTGTGTGCCACAGTCCCGTCTGAAGACCTTCGTATTCGACTGCGCCCTTCGGTCACCCTCCTCCCTCCCTGCCCTGCTTGAGGGACACCGGGTAAGGGGCAAGTTGTTGTTGATTCACATCGTTTGCGAAACGCGGCAGCCAATTGCGCACGGCAGTGTCCCACAAACCGCTTTCACCTGAGCATGTTGTTGAGACGTCTCAAAGCACTCCACAGAATATACTGTCACGCGTAGTGACTCTGTATTTTGTGAGTACGTCAGAGAAAGGTCCAGCTTTGTATGTCGGATCAGTGTGTGGTGTGACTGAATGTTCCTCTGATTTCAGACTGTACAGGACATTTCAGGATAGTCAGTACTTGTACATGTTGATGGAGGCCTGCCTTGGGGGAGAGCTGTGGACTGTGCTGAGAGACAGGTGGGTGATGGAAAGCGCCTTCATAGCATCATAGAATATTACAGCACAGAAGGAGGCCCTTCGGCCCATTGGGCCTGTGCTGGGTCTTTGGAAGAGTTACCAACTCGTCCCACTCCCCCCACTCTTACTCCAACTAGTCCCCACTCCCCCGCTCTTTCCCCATATCCTTGCAAATCTTTCCTTTTCAAGTACAAATCTAATTCCCTTTGTTACTGAATCTGCTCCCACCCCCCTTTCAGGCCGTGGGTTCCAGACCATAACAACTCTCTGGTTGTTACGTGGCTCAAAAGGGAATTGGATCGGGACTTGAAAAGGAACAATGTGTAGGGCTATGGGGTAAGAGCGGGGGAGTGGGACTAGTTGGGGTAAGAGTGGGAGAGTGAGACTAGTTGGGGTAAGGGTGGGGGAGTGAGACTAGTTGGGGTAAGAGTGGGGGAGTGGGACTAGTTGGGTAAGAGTGGGGAGTGGACTAGTTGGGGTAAGGCGGGGGGAGTGGGACTAGTTGGGGTAAGAGCGGGGGGAGTGCACTAGTTGGGGTAAGAGTGGGGGTGAGTGGACTAGTTGGGGTAAGAGTAGGGGGGAGTAGACTAGTTGGGGTAAGAGTGAGACTTGTTGGGGTAAGAGTGGGGGAGTGGGGACTAGTTGGGGTAAGAGTGGGGGAGTGGACTAGTTGGTAGCTCCTTTCAAAGAGCCGGCACAGCCGAGGGCGAATGGCTCCTTCTGTGCTGTAAAATTCTATGATTGGTGAGCCTGAGGCTGGGATGGGGTGGGGTGGGATGGGGTGGGGTGGGATGGGGTGGAATGGGATGGGATGGGATGGGGTGGGATGGGATGGGGTGGGGTGGGGTGGGGTGGGATGGGATGGGACGAGCTGACAGGCTGCATTGATGTGTTGCAGAGAATCCTTCGATGATGCCACCACCCGCTTCTACACGGCCTGTGTGGTCGAGGCCTTTGCCTATCTGCACCACAGAGGGATCATTTACCGGGATCTGAAGCCCGAGAACATCATCCTGGATCACAGGGGCTATGCCAAGCTGGTAACCGCAGCTCCGCCTGTCCTCCGGTTCAGTTCCTTCAGTTCAGGCCTTTGCAAAACAGGGGCCATTGATGTGGCGGTTAGAGCACTCGCCTCGCAAGCGAGAAGACCCGGGTTCGATTCCCGGGCAGCGCAAAACCTTAGGGGTTTCCAGGTGTGCGGGGGGATGTGGGGAATTCTCAGTTGGGTTTGGTGACTCTTAAGCAACGGTGATGGGTTTCCGCGTGTGTCAGACACCCCACCCCCCCCCCCCCCACCACCACCACCACCACCACCGGCTGAATTGAAAAGAAACAAGAGAACCAGTGCAGACTGATAGTTTTCCAGAGATTCTGTGCTCATTTTTTTTCTTGCTCTTCAGGTGGATTTTGGTTTCGCCAAAAAGATTGGATTTGGGAAAAAAACATGGACCTTCTGTGGGACTCCGGAGTACGTGGCTCCCGAAATCATCCTGAACAAAGGTCACGATGTGTCTGCGGATTACTGGTCACTGGGAATCCTCATGTATGAACTGCTCATTGGCAGGTAAGGCCATTCCCCAACTGTAGAGTCCCAACCGCCTGTGCCTGACACTGCTTCGAAGCAAGGAGCCCAGCTCCCAGCCCCACACCCTACACTCCCCTCGTCCCCTCGTCCCCAGCCCGCAACCCCTCCCCTTCCACCCCTCGCAAACGAGAGGACCCGGGTTCAAATCCCAGGCGGGTCCGGGCGAAACTTTAGGCACGTTTCCTCGATGCACACACAAGCACGGCTCTGTTTAGAGGCGCAGAACGCTCTCCCGGGGGTAATTAATCCCTCTTAAAAGCAAAAGTGGTCACTCCAAAATCCATCACTGTTTGTGGGGACGCTGCTGTGCGCAATTGGCTGCCGGGCTTCGCCCACAAAATACACCGTCAATTAACTTTACAGTGTACCCTGTGAAGCGCTTTGTGACGTCTCGAAAACGTGATAAGGCACTGCAAAGGCAAGGATTATTATTATTATTATCATCATCATTATTATTATTATTATTATTATCCAAACCAATTTGTGACCTTACGCCCACAGTCCTCCTTTCTCAGGCTCGGATCCGATGAACACTTACAACATCATCCTGAGAGGGATCGACATGATCGAGTTCCCAAAGAGAATCAGTAAGAACGCTGGACACCTCATTAAAGGCTTTGCAGGTGAGTGAGGTTCAAATGCACACCCCCCCCCACCCCTGAACTGCCCTTTCCTGGGTCTGCCCCACCCATGCCCCAACCTCCTCCCACCCTCTTCCCCGCCCTGTACTGCCCCACCACTGCCCACCCAGTTTGCCACAGACCCGTTTCAAGACCATCCTCTTCCACCGCGCCTTCGGTCACCCTCCTACCACGTACCCTACCTGCCCCCCACCACCCGCACACACAACCCCCCCCCACTCCGATCCCAGCCCCCAGCTCGGGTCCAAATCCCTGACTTTCCATCGCCTTGGGACGTCCTCCCGACGTGTAAATGTCACGCGCTGTTGGGCTTTATTAAAATAATATCAACGATAATGATCCTTGAATTTGGTACAGTGCCTTATCGCGTCGTCGAGACGTCTCAAAGCGCTTCGCAGGATACACTGCAAAGTGGAGTGACTGTGTGTTTCGTGGTGAAACGCGGCAGCCAATAGCGTTAAAGGCAACAATTATTTCAAGGAAGAGTTCTTAAAACAAGTCCCCAGCAGAGGTCAGTCATACTCAGCCGGAAAACCCATCACCGTTGCTCAAGTCTCCAAACCCAACTGAGATAGATTGTTGGAAAGGAACCCGCTCTCTCCCTCTCTTTCTCCCTGGAGGGACGCCCCCGATTACCTAATTCCGGAGAGAATTAGGCGCAGGTTGGCAAGAGCCGAGGCTTGAGGGGGAGCCCAGAGTGTGCGTTGGGGTAACTGCTGGAGTCTGACCATCTAAACCCACACACAGCTCAGCTATTGATGTCGCTGTCTGGCCGAGCTTTCCCGCTGCTTGTCCGGCTCGGACCCCCCTCCCCGTTAGTTAGGGCTTTGACTGCGGGGTTAACAGGAGCTGAGGTGGAGGATTCCGGTGGTATGTTTCCTCTCGGAGTTCATGCCAGGAGTACCTGACAGTTGTAAGCGAATCTCTTCGTGTTGCCGCCTTCAACAGGGACAACCCTTCTGAGCGTCTGGGAAACCAGAAGAACGGCGTGAAGGACATTCAGAAACACAAGTGAGCGACACTCGTTGAAGACGTGGTCACATTCTGCCGGTTGCGGTGTGTAGAAAGAAAACAACAATGAATGATATTGACACAGCGCCTTTCACGTCGGGAGGACATCCCAAGGCGTTGGACAGTCAGGGATTTGGACTCGAGCTGGTGGTTGGGATCAGGGGGATTGGGGGATTGGGGGGGTTGGGGGGAAAGAGGGGGGTGGAGGGCAGGGAGGGTATGTGGTAGGAGGGTGGTCGAAGAGGAGGGTCGTTGGCAAACTGAGTCAGTACAGGGTGAGATCGAGGGCGGACAGTTGGCGCGGCAGAGCCAGGAAGGGGCACGACCATAGCAGTGAGGTGTCCAGCGTTCTTGCTGATTTTCTTTGGGAACTCGATCATGTCAATCCCTCTCAGGATGATGGTGTAAGTGTTCATCGGATCCGAGTCTGAGAGAGGAGGTCTGTGGGGGTAAGGTCACAAATTCAGGGTATGGTTGAGGAAGGGTCTGTGTGGTGGGTGGGTGTGACTGACTGACTGTCCTCTCCCACAGGTGGTTTGAAGGATTTAACTTTGAAGGGCTGAAGAACACAACTCTGACTCCCCCAATCATCCCCGCGGTAAGTATCCAGTGTGCACTATCCTGTAGCTCAGTGGTCAGAGCACTCGCCTCGCGAGCCAGAGGACCAGGGTTCGATTCCCGGGTGGGCAAAACTTTAGGCAAGTTTCCTTACTCCACGCACACGCCTCTGTTTACCAGCAATAAGTGAGGAACCCGGTTGTTAGTCAATTGGTAGATTGCTTTCCGGGGGTAATAAATCCTTCAAATTTGTTCTCAATCCACGACCGTTTGTGGGGACTCTGCTGTGCGCAATTGGTTGCCGCTTTCGCCCACAAAATACGCAGTCACTACACTTTGCGGTGTATGCCGTGAAGCACTTTGAGACGCCTCGATGACGTGATAAGGCGCTGCATCAAACGCAAGGATTCTAATCCATCTTCTCCCCTTGCAGGTCAGTGGGCCACTTGACACCAGTAACTTTGACAGTTTTCCCAAAGATGCCGAGACCTTTCCTGCTGATGAGGATTCGGGATGGGACTTTGCAAACTGCAGTGACAGCACATGACAGGAGAGGTCACTCGGCTCAGTAATGATTCACCGAAAGCCACAGAAGTCGACCACAGTGATAGCCATCTCAGGATTTAATGGCACAGAATTAGGAACAATTCTTAGGGTCAGCTGCGAAAGCTGTTCTCTGAGACACTTATATTTTTGAATTAAAAAAAAAAACCCGGTCTCTCAATCCGCGACTGTTTGTGGGACGCTGCTGTGCGCAATTGGCTGCTGTGTTTCAGTCACTCCACTTTACAGTGTAATGCAGTGAAGCGCTTTGAGACGTCTTGAGGACGTGATAAGGTGCTGTATCAAATGCAAGCATTATTATTATTACCAAAAGGTAGGGGCAGAAAGGCTGAAGGCCCGGCCACTGATGGCTGGAGGCCTGTTAGGCATAGGTCCTCCCAATCCTGTAACAGGGGTTCTCCAATAGACCAGAAGCCTATGGGTGAGATGACCCTCCAATAGACTAGAAACCTCTGGGTGGGAATGACCCTCCAATAGACCAGAGGCTTCTGGGTGGGATGACCCTCCAATCGACCAGAGGCCGTTGGGTGGGATGATCATCGAATAGACCAGAAGCCTGTGGGTGGGTTGCCCCTCCAATAGACCAAAACCCTATGGGTGGGATGACCCTCCAATAGACTAAAAGCCTCTACGATTCATCGGAGCATGGGCGGGCAACCTCCGCCAAGTGCCCACACCAGTAACGGGATGGGGAGGGAGGCTCCTGTAGTGCAAGCCGCCACCTTGTAGTACCAGCTTCCTGATCAATTTTACATGAAACGTTCTTACTCGAGTCACTTCTTCACTCAAAAGAGTGGTGAATGTATGGAACTCGCTACCCCAAAGGGCTGTTGACGCTCAGTCCTTGAACATATTCAAGACTGAGATAGATAGATTTCTTACTGCAAAAGGGATTAAGGGATAATGGGGATAAGGCAGGGTCAGGTTATTAGCTGGAGTTAGATTAGAAGATCAGCCATGATTGAATGGCGGGGCAGGCTCGAAGGGCCGAATGGCCTAGTCCTGCTCCTACATGTCAAGAGGAGCAGTAAGTAAGGTTTGGGGGGGATATTGACAGCACAAAGACTTAAGTGACAGTGACTAGTTAAGCCAGGGTCTTGTTATTCAGAGTTTAGTGTAAGTTTAGAGCTAGGTGGCTATTCTCTCCCCCACCCCCACCCCTAGCCCCTGCTTCCTGCCCCACCATTCAACGCTAGTTTGATTTGATTTGACCCTTCAGTACTCAGTCATCTGCTACAATGGAGAGCGCTCGCAGGTCATTGAGTTTGGCCTCGTTTTCTTTCTCCCGATGTTCGTCAGTCACTTGCTGTTGATCGATCTGGCCGTCAGGTCCCCGAATATCTTGGACATTTCGGAATAGTACACCACCTGCACACAGCAAAGCACAGTCACAATACAACACCAGCCAGTCGCATCAAATCCTACCAGCAAATCTTCCCTCAACCTTACCCTTCCTCCCTCCTTCCCTCCCGCACACAAGGGCAAACACACAGACAGACGAGCGCGCAAACACACATGGAAACACACACGGATGAAGCACACACAGACATACACACACAGGCGCATACACGTGTCCATACACACAAAAAGCCATGTGCGATCATGCACAGAGCCACACACACACATGCACGCGCACGGAGACACGGGCGCAAACACATAGGCGAAGCATACAAGCACACAGACTCGCGTAAACACTTGCACGCACATAGGCTGGTGCACACACACACACACACCCGCGCGCGCGAGCACACACACACACACGTACAGTTTGGCTGCGGCAAAATGTGGACCTTTTATATTAATATTAGAATTCCTGTTCTATTGGGTCCACAACTGATTTCCAGTCTGGGGAGAGAAGTTTGGGTCGGATGTAAAGGTTATTTGGTCGGCGTGTGGGATTCTCCTTAACTCTGTGGCGTTGCTTTCTGTAGCCAAAGGGCAGCCCTGACATTTGTAAAAGTCAAACTTTCAGGAAGTTAAGATGGAGTCGGCTGGTCTTTGAGGAACTAGATCTCAACTGCTGATGGGCCATGATTTAGTCTACCCACCGACTCCCTTTGCTCCTCCCCACCTCGCATTTGATACCGCGCCTTATCACATCGTTGAGACGCCCTCGAAGCGCTTCGCAGAAAACACGGTCAAGTATATCCTGTGACTGCAGCGACTGTGTATTTGGTGGTCAAAATGCAGCAGCCAATTCCGCACGGCAGTGTCCCCACAAACAGCCGTGGATTGAGTGACCCATTTCTTATTTGGGGAACTGTTACCCCCCGGAAACCGCTAATCGACTAACAACCGGGTTCCTTTTACTGCTGGTAAAAGAGGTATGTGTGTGTGTGTGGATTCGCCCTGACCCACCTGGGAATCGAACCCGGGTCCTCTCGCTTGCGAGGCGAGGGCTCTAACCCCTACACTGTGGGTCTCCACAATTTTTCCCTTGGAGTGAGATGCAATCAGGTATGTTATTTCCCTAGCGTTTCAGACCGTCCAGGTTGTGACAAACACTTAAATTCCGTCTCCATTTCCTAACCAAAAGATACAGGACTCCATTAGGACTACAGGATTAGGAGAGATGAATTGAATGACCAATTTTGGGGGGAGGGGGAAGGGGATTTTTGTTCCCCGGAGAATCTGACCTCTGCCTACCTGGGCACGGATCAAGGCTTCGAAGCTGGGCTGGAAGTAATCGATTCGACTCCTGTAAAACTTGGGCATTTCCTCGAGCAGCTGTCTGTTTTTACCTTCAAAATCCTCACGGACTGGTTTCAGCTCCTCTCTCGCCTGGAACGAAACGCCAGAGAACATGATCGCTCCTGCCGACAGCTGGATTGAAACCTCTGACTCAACGGGGCTGCAGGGAGGGAGGGCTCCAGGCAACACTAATAATATTAATACTCATATTCCTTGCATTCGACCCAGCGCCTTATCACGTCTTCGAGACGTCTCAAAGCGCTTCACAGGATACACTGTAAAGGGAATTGACTGTGTATTCTGTGGACGAAACATGGCAGCCAACTGCGCACAGCAGCGTCCCCCACAAACAGTCGTGGATTGAGTGACCAAGTTTTTTTTTAAAAAGGATCACTACCCCCGGAAAAGCGATCCGCTAATCGATTAACAACCGGGCTCCTACCCGGTGATAGGTAAACAGAGGCGTGTGTGTGAGTGTGGAGTAAGGAAACTTGCCTAAGATTTCGCCCTGCCTGGGAATCGAACCCGGGCGGGGAGGGTGGGGGTAGGAGAGTGACCGAAGGTACGGTCAAAGAGGAGGGTCTTGAAATGTGCCTTGAAGAAGGCGAGGGAGGAGGCGGGGTGGAGGGACTGTGGAGTAAGAGTTCTGCTGAGCGGAGGGCCGTGGTTAAAGAGACGCGGGTTTGCAAAATACCTGGTGAAGTTTGGCAAGGACAGGGCCAGACCGCTCCTTCTCCTCGTACTTCTCCACTTTAGACTGCAGCCTTTTGTAGTCCTGCAGGATCTGTTCCCGTCGCTTTACTGCCATGTTGAGGCTCGGGAAAACGTTGCTGAACCTTGAAAGGAATCGCAGCGCGAATTGAAGCAGCGGAGTTTGAGGAGCCTCGCTTACTCCCCACGCCGCTCGACCGGCTCCGGCCTCCTGCTCGTCCCTCGCGCCCTCCCTCCTCCGTTCCACCGTCAGCCGCTACGCCCCCCGAAACTCTGTCACTCTCTCCCCTCAATCCCTCCGCCTCGTCCCCCTTCCTTCCCCAACTTCAGCTCGCGCCTGACGACCTTCCTCTTCAACCAGTGCCTACGGTCACCTCCCCGCCCCCCCCCACCCCCCCCCGGCTCGGCGTCGCGCTCTCCCCCACTTGTCAAGCGCTCTGAGGCGCTAAACTGCGTGAGGGGGGCGCAAGGTGTCGTCGCAAATCATGAAACTTGTGGCGATTGAGGTTACAGGTTATGTACAATTTGTTCCCTATTATTTATGCCAACATTTATAGTATTTATTTAATTGTCCACTCTCAGTCTATGTTCCCCCTCATGCCCCCATTCAGGCATATTACTCCCCCCCCACCCCCCACAACCCCCCCATCAGCAGATGTGCATTTTTAAGCTATAAATCACGTTCAAATGAAAGCAAGATATTTAAACAGCGTTCAGGAATGCATAGCATCCCGAAGAACGCCTGGAACACTACCCGCCCACCAGGAAGTGCAAATTAAAGCCAGTCACTCTAGTCAACTGGTTTAAATTGCCGGGCTAGAGCCACAGTAACAGCAGCTGAATAATAATAATAATAATAATATAATAATAATCCTTGCATTTGATACAGCGTCTTATCACGTCTTCGAGACGTCTCGAATCGCTTCACAGAATATACCGTAAAGTAGATTCACTGTGTATTTTTTTTTAGGTGAAACGTAGCAGCCAATTGCGCACAGCAGCGTCCCCACGAACAGTCGTGCATTGAAGTGACCAAATTATTATTATTTTGGAGGGATTATTGCCCCCGGAAAGTGATCCGCCAATCGACTAACAACCGGGTTCCTACTGACTGCTGGTAAACAGAGGCGCGTGTGTGCGCGTGTGTGTGTGGAGTAAGGAAACTTGCCTAAGGTTTCATTCCAATTTATATTGAGAGAGAGGGAGAGAGAGAGAGAGAGAGCGAGAATGAAAAGGGAGATGCAGCTTCATTCACTGCCTTTCAGGTTTACGCAAAGTTAACGAAAGCACAAAGGAAAGACAATCTAACACAGGATCGTTCGAACTGTGCACTCCTCAGAAAGCTGAGCCTGACCCGTTCACGACTAAATCAACAGTTTTGTTATCAATAGGTACGTTTTCAGCCCTGTGTTAACTGGGATCGCGATTTCAATAATTCCCACACAAGGAATTTGATCTGCCCTCAAGAGATACTGGAATATGGAGCTAGACTGAGCATTTGGTCGCTGGACATAGTTTAAGAGATGGGTTTTAAGGCGGGTTTGAAGGCAGACGGAGGGGGCAAGGCGTATGGCGGTCGAAAGAGTCGGGCTGGAACGGCTCAAGGCTCATCCGCCGATGGTGGGTCAGACCACCGGAGGAGACGAGGGAAAGATGGTGTTCGTTCAATCACCAGAAAATATTTGTCGGCAGATATCAGGGACG